>NC_066579.1:407919308-408248308 GCF_024323335.1 Lathyrus oleraceus | reverse complement strand
ACTCGAGTGCACTCTAGGATAGGAGAATGGCATAGTCCTGTTGACTGGTGTGGAGTATTCCTTAGCCAGTTGACTTGCGAGCCCATTCACTTGGTGGAGGTCATGTTGGATTAATAATGTCACACAAGTCATTTGTGGTTAGGCATTATTCTTTCAATCATGTGCCGCAGAAGCCAAGGACCGTAGTTTACCAAACCCATCTTGGCCTATTTTTTAGGACCGTAGTGCGGAGGTCGTTCAGATGTCAGTTCTGATACGATTGTCACGCGATACTACACTCATGAGAGTTTCTCTTGAGAATATTCTTGGAATACGAGTATTCGTTCCTCCGATAATATTCGAAAGATGGAACGATGATTATGGGAACCTCTGATAGAACATGTCTGGCAGGTTTAAACCCTAGTACACTCCCTTTGGGTGGTTCTTAACCGAGACTCCATGCTCGTGACTCTCAACAAACCCGTGATTCGTGGTTGAGTCGTTCAAACATTGTTAATATCAATGGATCCCGGATCAGGTGTAAAACCTAAAATCCACCAAAGCGGCTGGTTGATATTAAGAATGTCTGAACCGGTTCATGTACCGTTAATATCAATGGAACTTGGGTGTCGATAAGGTGAAAACCTAAATCCACCAAAATGGATGATTGATATTAGGGATACATAGAGCTTTCCCACGACCTTTGTTTGGTGTGCTTTGCTTGATCCTTGAGTGTGTTTGTTGCATTCATGCATTCACGCATTCATCCGCATTCATGTCATCAAAAAAAAGATTTTCAAGGAACTTAAAGGGTTTATTTGCAAAATTTTCAGACATGGAAAGACCAAAGAGGCATACAAAGAAGTACAGCTTTAGACAGCCCGATGTAAAAGAGTTAAGGAATCTGACATCGTATGTACTAGATCCCTTGGGTTTCAAAGCTCGCTATGGGAAGCTTCTACCACTGCTCACCACTCAGGTTGACGAAGGGTTGATGAGTACTCTGGCTCAGTTCTACGATCCGTTGCATCACTGCTTCTTATTTCCGGACTTCCAGCTATTGCCAACCTTGGAGGAGTATTCTCATCTCATTGGGATTCCAATTCTGGATCAAGTGCCGTTTAGTGGCTTAGAGGATATTCCATCTGCTCGAGATATTCCATCACTTTTTATGTGACTATCAGAAGGGTATTTTTCATTTAAAATTTGTTGATAGAGACCATCAATGAGTTGATATCTTTACAAAACCCCTCGTTGAAGATAGATTTTTGTTCATTCTGAAAAAACTTACTGATGGATTTGTGTCCAGAATGAAAAGATATATTTCAAAATGTTTAAAGTCTTCAGAAATCTATATTAGATTCTGAGAATGTTTTTGTTGACTCTGAAACATGGGCATTCTTAAGTAAGGAAGTTTTCATGAATCAGAAAGGTTCTGATCAGAAGCAATCTTATCGATTTGTCTTCCTGATTTTGAACGGTCGTTGCATTAAATGGTTGTCATATCGTTTGATTTCATGTGGTTCTAAGTGTTGACAATTGTGCCACTTTCTGAGCACGCGTGATAAAAGTGTGACACATTGGGTTTCACAATTCTTGGAATTAGGTTAAACTCTTACGCTTTCCCCTATGACTGCGTATTTCCATTTTGTCATCATTGGAAAAAAATCATATAAACTCACTTCACTCACATTTTCGCACTACACGCACAATACTCCCACACTTTCATCTTTCAAACCTAAGACAACCCTCTCTGCAATTGTTCTTCATCTTCTTCATCTTTATCAATGGTTGCTCAACAACAACCGATCCAACGACAACTCTCTCTCAATCGATCAATGGCTGATGAAAACAATCCCATCATGAAAGGAATACCATAATTAACTCTACACACTCCTGTCAACGAGTTAATGGTTCTCTATGAAACTATTGTAGACTTCAAGAATTTGAAAGAAAACGGTTTTGATTTCTCTGAAACCCTGGAACTTCATGGATGGAAAACCTTCTTCAAGAGACTAACTGGCCATGTGTACCCAGTTTTGGTGAAGCAGTTTTGGGTGCACGACACTGCTGAAAAGGAAGTAATAACTTCCTACTTCATGAACAGTAAAATCGTCATTACTGAAAAATCCATTGCTGATTTAATCTCTCACGATGGAAAGGGTAAAAGAATTCATAGTGCGAAGATCAACGCTAGGAGAGAAGTTTTTATTGCTCCGGTTATCTTCAAATATGGAACCAGCCTTGAGGATGTCAAAGGCCCTAGTGCTAAGGACTAGACAAGACACGTAAGAGTTTGGTTCAAAATCATTTTGGGTTATGTTCACCACAGGTCCAACACCAACAGTTCTGACTACATCAACATACGTCAGAAGTCCATGCTGTTATTTTTGGAGAAGGGTCTCAAGCTCAGACTTCCCTCCATTTTGTTTAAGTTCATGAGGGATTCTATCTGAGAATCCAAAACTGGTGGAACTTTGAAGAAGAATAAAAGCAAGTTCATTGTTGAGACAGTTTTTAAGTGTCGGGTTTTGTTATCGTATCCACAGAGATTGTAAGATATCACTGCCGTTCAATGGTTGAATTAATCTTAACTTTAAAGTAACACTAGGGTTTTGGGTTTTAATCAAGTTATCTTGCATACAAAGTAATTAATTGCGGTAAAAGTTACGTTTTGATTAATATGAGAAATATTGTCAGAGTTAGGTTTCAATGATTACATTTGCTTTGCATGTTTTTGCACGGTCAACAATATTATAAACTCCTTTAGATGATAAATAATTTCACAAAGTCCTCTCAATGCGTTTCTCTCGAACACCCATTGTGAGTTTTGTCATTTTGATCCATTGTTTCTCTCGAACACAATCTATCAAAAAGACAACGTTTTGGTTCAACCTTATGGTGAACAAAATCATTCGTTACTATCTCTAGCTAACAAACAAGTTTGGATGAAAACCTAGGTCAAGAATCGGTAAACATCTCTCGATCAAATACCAACACAAAGAGTTTTAAATAGAAACAAAGTTTTCATCATATATTTACCGTTAAAGAGTTTACATATGAGGATCCTTACATTTACACACAAAGCTAGCAATCACCTACATCTAACCTTGACAAATGGAAGACTTAGCTACTCATTTTCATGGTAGCTTGGTCGGCAAGTAAGAAAAGAGGGTTGATCAACATCCAAGTCGAATGATCGAAGTTGGATGGGAATCCACCTTCTTTTTGTGGAAGATGATTGCTAGATGAAGAGAAAAGAAATTAGGGCATCAAAAATCCCTCCAAACAATGCTGTAAAATATCTAAGAGAAAGTACAAAAAATGGAAAAGTTGGTAAAAAGTGGTATGGGCACAAAAAGTGGCACCTGCTACTTATAGACAAGTGCAGAACTGTCACGTTCGCTAGGCGAGCAGATGGCTCGCCTAGCGAAGGCCAAAAGTGGGCACAAAATGCCCCTGCGCCCAGAGAAAACTGGGCCTGTGGAACTGTCATGTTCGCCTAGCGAACAGACCTTCGCCTAGCGAAGAACTCGCTTCAACCTTCGCCCCAGCGAGGTTGAGAGGTTTTGCTACTGGAATGCTCGCTGGGGACTCGCTAGAGCCTCGCCTAGCGAGCTAGTGCTGGCTGCTCTTTTCACCAAAACAGACTGAATTCGCTGCCACTTCGCCTTCAGTTCGCCTAGCGAATTAATTAACCAATTTACTGGAGCCTTTCGCCAGGAGCTCGCCTAGCGAAGGTTTTGCTTCGCCACATCCTCGCCTAGCGAGCTGGCAGATGAAATGCTCCTTTGCTTTGGTTCCTTTGCCAATTCTCTTGTGTCTTTATTATCGATTAATTCATGCCTTTCCTGCACAATAACAAACACATCAAAGGCACCAAGCTTGTTTATCAATGTACGCATTCCATGTAAAATAAATGTGACTTTGACAATTTTAGCAGGGTAAAAGAGTGAAAGATGCCCACATATGATAGCTCAAATAAACACTTTTGGGCATCTAACAACTCTCCCCAACTAGATTCTTGCTTGTCCTCAAGCAAAGTATGCCTCTTGAAAGACAAGAGGATTTGCATAAAGAAACAGTTTCTCCGAAGTTGGATAAACGGCTCAAACACAAGCGAAATCCGCAAATACACGTTTCCAACGGTTTTGAATAAAATAATACATAAGAACTAAAACTTAAATAGTAATGCAAAATATTTATCTATCTACAACAATGCTATTCTGAATGAATCATCCTATCTCTCCTCTTCGAATAAGGAATGAAGATTTTGCGCGTTTGCAACCGCGGGACTAATCTCACTCACTAACAAATAATGAAGATATCAAATAGATTCATACAATGTCTAATCAATTAAAAATGGTACTGTGGAAGCAAAAAGATCACTAAGGGCTTTTCGGTTGAAGCTTGGTCAGGTTAACAAACAAGGGTCATTTCTAAGGCCATTGAAACGAAAGTGCCGATGCAAAAGAGACATTCACAGTATTATTCACACTACTCGACTTGTTTCCTTTGTTTCTTATTTGTAACCTTCACAACACATATTCCACAACTCAACTCTTATTTTTCACTATTTTTCTTCCAAGCAAGCATTCATTTTCATTCTTTATATTTTTGTTCTTTTCTTTCACATCAAATGTACAAAACAGATGTTTCTTTTCTATATTTTCTATACATATATTTTTCTATGCTTGCTCGGTTTTTCTTTTCTTTTTCAAGAGTTGTGGTGCTTACCAATTCTTTTTCGTTCTCCCCAACTTAATTCTTCCACACCCTAAGTGAATGCTCTTACCTTTTTACGGCAAAAGAACAATAATCAATATTTTCCGGGTTGTAAAAAAAAAAGATTTTTGAGATCTCGCTTTATTTCAAGCCGAGATTCAACTGTTTAGGCTCAAAGGGGTTAACAAATACTCTCTCTGCTCACAGGTAAGTTGTTTTTGGCTGTAGTTGTGCTCGAAAGAAAACAAGTGCCTTGATCATTTCTAATTGCTTCCACAATCTCACAATAATAACAGACAAATAATGAATCAAATGAATCAACAAAACTTATTAGACTCCAGCATTTAAGTGTACAATGGAGGTTTCCTCACAATATATGGTTCTAAGTTCTAGATGAAACATTCATTCAATTATGTTGCAAAAAGACAATATTCTATTTACCAAAAAGAGTAAAGTTCCTAATGCATTCTAAAATTCTAGCCGACGGTAACCATGTACCTTAGCTTCATTCACTTGTTATTCTTATCATTGCCATCCAAGCTCGGATGCACCTTCATTGGGTACTTCTTGAGGAGCAACCAATCTAGAAGGGTTTGCCACTCATTCAACCAAAAATTTATTAAACACACAAAATTAAAAACAAACATAAATATCATTAACTGAAAAGTAAAATTTTGTTCGTGGGGGACAAAACACCCCAATAGTACAACCCATGGTCAAAATACAACATTCAAAAGTACAAATAAAAATGCCATAATAAAAAAAAAAAAAAAACTGAAATACAAAAACAAAAACTTAACCCACAAAGGGCTCAAGACTCCTCCTCACTACCGGCCTCAGAACCGGTCGCCTCATCATCATCCTCATCATCATCATCAGCTCCCACCCCCCTCAGAATAGACTGGCACGTCCACGGGCCAATTTGCATTAGTCAGAAACTGCTCCCGTGTCATCAAAGCATGTGCACCACTACCCTGCAGCTGCAAACGCTGCATCGAGTCGTGCATGTCAATCATAGCCCTCTGCGATGCTGCCATCCACTCGAAATTGAATTCACACGCAGCCCGCAGGTATGGATCGACCCTGGGAGTAGAAGCACTAGGACCATCAGAAACCCTAGTGCTACCTGAGGCTGCACTGCTGCCGGTGGCCTTAGCTCTGCAGTATTTTGCCACATACCGGTCATCAATAGGAGCCGGGATCCTAACCTGACCCCGAGACGGAAGTCGCACTCGTGCCTTAATGCACAGACTCATAATCAAACAAGGGAATGCAAGGGGGCAATTCACCCGAGCCCCCGACTTCAGTCCGCTCTCTATTACCGTCTTCAGCTCATTGGCAATGATCCTCGCCACATCAATCTCCACATTGGCGAGGATGGAATGTACTAAATGTGCCACAGGGATCGGCACAGTAGATGTGTGGGATTTGGGTTGTATGTTGGTCAAAACCAGAAGTAGAATCAGCTGAGCCATGGGAGTCATGTCCTCCCGATGATATCTCATAGGAACCCCAGATGGGTTCGGCTCAACTGATTTCCCTGGTAAAAGCAGGGCGGCCGTAATTGCTGGGACATCCTTGTGCAGCCGGAGGTCAATATGGTACTGGTCTCTTTGGTCAGCACCCAGCTGAAGCGGCTCCCCGAGGATTTGGTTGATCGTATCCCTGTCAAAAGGAACTGGCCGACCGGCCACTCTAGAGACCCAAGTGAAGGGCTCATCATCATCTGGCAATGCGTTAGCGTAGAACTCCCGCACTGTAGCGATGTCATAGTGTTCCAAGGGATTTATCAACCTATCCCATTTCTTTGTATCGATCAACCCGGCAAAACTCCGATACGTGCCCTGTGGGTTAATCAGAAAACGCTTCTCAGGCAAAAATTTTCGCTTCTCCAAAGCGATGTACCGTGCCGCTTGCTTTGCACCGACAAACTTGTCGGTATCGAATTGGATCGGCACGGTTCGTGAAGTAGTTGCCGCACCCTTTCTTTTCTTGCCAGCACTAGATCTTGACTCCATTCTGCAAAACAAGAGATAAAGCAACAAACACGAAACAAACAGATTAGAACCAAAACAGTTTTTATAAGGGACTGGTTTGCTCGCTGCTGCTTCGCCTAGCGAAGTGGCAGCGAATGCTCGCCCCAGGTTCGCCTAGCGAGTGCTAGCGAACCTTACGGGTTTTGGGGTTTTCTGCATTTTCAAAATTGTTTCCCCCAAAACCCGTACATACAAGGTTTCCACAGCAAACCCAATGATTTCTCATTACTATGAATTGTTCTATGCTATTGGGGATACCTAATTTCATGGAAAACCTAAGTAAGAGTAAATCCCCAATTTAAAAACCTAAATGCACAACATTGCAAACTCCCAAAATTGCATGCAACCTCAAGGTTCCTATCACACCTATCCTATTTACCATTCAAATTTGGAAATAAATAATGCAACAAAAGAAACATGCAATAGGGCAAACCTTGAGGTAAACGGATTTGGAAAGGAGAAGTGGGAAGTGTTTGCAATTGACCGACACACAAATGTTGTTGATATGGATGCACAGCAGAGAATTTGAGAAGGCAAATCGCAATCTTCAGCAGAGCAGTTTAGAAGAATTTTTAGGGTAAGGGCAAAACTGCCCTGCTGAACTGTTTAAATAGAACAGTACTGGTGCGCTCGCTACTGCCTCGCCTAGCGAGCAGCCAGCGAGAGCGCTCGCTGCAGCCTCGCCTAGCGAGCTACAAGCGAGCATGACAGCAAGTGCTTTTGCAAATGCAGCACTTGCATGTCATCCAGCCTGAAAAAGCACACAATACTCATACAACATCAAACATAAAACAGGAAATACTTACAATGTTGGGGTGCCTCCCA
This sequence comes from Lathyrus oleraceus, assembly GCF_024323335.1. NCBI lineage: Eukaryota > Viridiplantae > Streptophyta > Magnoliopsida > Fabales > Fabaceae > Lathyrus > Lathyrus oleraceus. The sequence goes on along the minus strand of NC_066579.1, from coordinate 408,240,743 downwards.
ACTAGCGCTTGTTTAACGTCGGCTAAGCTCGACGGTGCGATGCTCACAGAGGAGCATCGAGCGGCTGAGCACAACTCTCGCGATCCACATGACCGCCGAGATACACTTTCAATCATTGGCCGTTCACGGTCCAACTGTCTTTCTCGTCCATGTCTTCAATGATAATGGCCCCGTATTCTTTTACTTCTTTCACCCGAAATGGCCCGGACCATTTTGATTTCAACTTCCCGGGAAACAACTTCAACCGGGAGTTGAACAATAAGACCAATTGTCCGGGCACGAATTCTTTGGTTCGGATCTTCTTGTCATGATATTTCTTTGCTTTTTCCTTGTACAACCAACTTGAGTGGTATGCGGCATTGCGCATCTCCTCCAACTCAAGTAGTTGTAATTTCCTTTTGTTACCGGCCAACTCATGTTCAAAATTTAGAAATTTTAGGGCCCACAAAGCCTTGTGCTCCAATTCAACCGGCAAATGGCAAGTTTTACCAAATACCAATTGAAACGGAGTTAGGCCAATTGGAGCTTTAAAGGCAGTACGGTAGGCCCATAATGCTTCGTCCAATTTTTGGGACCACTCTTTTTTAGAATTAGACACAGTTTTTTCTAGGATTCTCTTAATCTCTCGATTAGAGACCTCCGCTTGCCCGTTAGCCTGAGGGTGGTACGGAGTTGTCACCCTATGCGACACACCATAATGTTTTAGAATTGTTTCCAAAGGTGCATTGCAAAAGTGTGACCCTCCGTCACTTATCAACACTCGGGGTGTTCCAAAACGGGAAAAGATGTTTTTCTTTAAAAATTTTATCACCGTTTTGGCATCCGCCCGAGGTGAGGCAATCGCCTCAACCCATTTAGAGACATAATCAACAGCTACAAGCATGTACTCATTCCCGTAAGAGGGTGGGAAAGGTCCAACAAAATCTATGCCCCAACAATCGAACACTTCCACTTCTTGTATATTTTGGAGAGGCATCTCATCTCTCTTACCTATCCCACCACTTCTTTGGCAACTGTCACAACTTTGCGCATGGGTATGTGCGTCTTTAAAAATAGTTGGCCAATAAAATCCCGATTGAAGAATTTTAGTGCCCGTTCTAACCCCATTATAATGACCGCCATAAGGCGAGTTGTGACAATGCCAAAGGATGCTCTGGGCTTCATCACCAGTTACGCATCTCCTTAACAGGTTATCGCTACCCAACTTAAACAAGTATGGGTCATCCCAAACATAATACTTTGCATCCGAAAGGAACTTCCTCTTTTGGTTCGAAGTTAGATCGGCCGGCACACAACCACTAGCCTTGTGGTTTGCAAAGTCTGCAAACCACGGCCTAACTTGAACCTTAAACAATTTTTCATCAGGAAATTCTTCCCGGATTTCCTTTTCAGATGCGGTAACCTCGACATTCACCAAGCGGGATAAATGATCCGCTACCAAGTTTTCCGACCCCTTCTTGTCTTTAATTTCGACATCGAATTCTTGTAACAAGAGGATCCAACGGATGAGCCTTTGCTTCGAATCCGGCTTGGTCAGCAGATATTTAATCGCCGCGTGGTCGGTGTACACCACGACTTTAGACCCTATAAGATAGGACCTAAACTTTTCTAGCGCATACACTATTGCGAGTAGTTCTTTTTCCGTTGTGGCATAATTTATTTGAGCCTCGTTAAGAACCTTGCTCGCATAATGTATAGCATGAAAAGTTTTGTCCTTTCTTTGGCCAAGTACCGCTCCAACGGCATAGTCACTCGCGTCACACATTAGTTCAAAATTTTCATTCCAATCGGGAGCGACTATTATTGGAGCGGTAACCAATTTTTCTTTTAAAACCTCGAAAGCTTGCAAACAATCGTCGGTGAAGAGAAATACCTGATCTTTGGCGAGTAAATTGCTCAAAGGTTTAGCCACCTTTGAGAAGTCCTTGATGAAGCGCCGGTAGAACCCCGCATGCCCCAAAAAACTACGGATGCCCTTCACATTGACCGGAGGGGGTAATTTTTCAATTACATCAACCTTAGCTCTATCCACTTCAAGCCCCCTTTTAGAGACTTTGTGGCCTAGCACAATCCCCTCGGTCACCATAAAGTGACACTTTTCCCAATTCAGCACCAAATTAGTCTTCACACACCTTTCCAACACCGTCTTCAAATTTGCCAAGCATAGACTAAACGTCCCACCAAACACCGAGAAGTCATCCATGAAGACTTCCATTGTTTTCTCTATTAGATCGGCAAAAATAGCTTGGACACATCGTTGGAATGTCGCCGGCGCATTGCAAAGCCCAAAAGGCATTTTTCTGTATGCGAACACTCCAAACGGACACGTGAAAGCCGTCTTCTCATGATCAACCGGGTCAACCGCAATTTGGTTGTACCCGGAGTAGCCGTCTAAAAAACAGTAGTATTGTTGGCCCGATAGTCTTTCAAGCATTTGATCCATAAATGGGAGTGGAAAATGGTCCTTACGAGTCGCGGTATTCAACCGTCTATAATCTATACACATTCTCCATCCCGTGGCAACTTTAGTCGGGATCAATTCGTTTTTGTCATTACGGATTACGGTCATTCCACCCTTCTTCGGAACCACGTGCACGGGACTAACCCACGGACTATCCGAGATCGGGTAAATCATTCCCGCATCCAAAAGCTTCACCACTTCCTTTCTTACAACCTCTTTCATCGTAGGATTTAAGCGGCGTTGTGGTTGAGCCACCGGCTTGAAATCCTCCTCCATCAAAATCTTGTGCATACAATAGGATGGACTAATTCCTTTAAGATCGGAAAGAGTCCAACCCATAGCTTCTTGATTGGTCTTTAGCACAAATATGAGACGGGCTTCTTCTTCAATTGTCAAAAGGTTGCTTATGATAACCGGCTTGTCCTCGGTATCATCAAGGAATACATATTTCAAAGTCGAAGGTAACTCTTTTAATTCAATTGACGCTTTCTCGTCAATTACCTCCTTCTTCAAATTTTCTTCCTCTACTTCCCACGGTTGTAGGTCTTCCAAGCTATCAAGTTCCTTCAAGCATTCCTCAAGAGCTAGCTCCTCTTCAACAGTGAAAACCTCCAATGAGTCGTCGAGAGCTAACTCCATAGGAGATATCTCGTGAATATGCTTTGAAACTTCCATAATAGCGTCTTCGATCACATCGATTCGAAAGCTATCATGTCTATCTTTGGAATGCTTCATCGCCTCGAATAGATCAAAGGTGACCTCCTCATTTTGAACACGCACCTTCATTAAACCGTCATCAACATCAATCATCATTCTTGCGGTCTTCATGAATGGTCGGCCCAATATGAGCGGAGCATCATCATCTTCCTCCATATCAATTACAATAAAATCCACCGGGAAAAAGAATTTGTCGACCTTCACCAACACATCTTGGGCTACGCCATGAGGATGGGTCGTCGACTTATCCGCCAATTGTAATGTCATTCGGATGGACTTAATCTCGATGTTGCCAAGCCTCTTGATAATTGACAAAGGTATAAGATTTATGCTCGACCCCAAGTCAATAAGTCCCTTTCCGACATACACATCACCAATTTTAACCGGCAATGTAACTCTTCCCGGATCAACCTCTTTCTTAGGAAGCGTCCTTTGAATGATGGCACTACAGCTCGCATCAAGGACGATGGTCTCCGGTTCCGTATACCTCCGCTTTTTGGTTAGTATGTCCTTCATGAACTTGGCATACTTTGGCATTTGTTCCAAAGCTTCAGCAAACGGAATGTTTATTTGTAATTGCTTAAAAATATCCATGAACCGGGCGTAATGCCGTTCATTTTCCCTTTTGGAAGGGGCATGAGGGTAAGGAAGGTTTTGGACAGGAGTAGCGCTCACTACCTCCTTCCCTTTTGCTACTCTAGCGCTTTTCCATCTCGGCTTCTTCACTACCTCCCTTATTACCTCATCATTTTTATTCTCCTCAATCTCCACATTTTTTTCATTTTCAACTTCACCATTATTTTTATTCTTTTCAACTACTTCCTCATCACTCCACACTCCTACTTCACCATCAACATTTTCTTCCACTATCTCCTCCTCAATCTCCTTCTCTTTCTCTCTTTTTTCACTCTCCACTCTTTTTTCGTTTTCACTACCCAACTCCCTTCCACTTCTCGTCACAATCGCCTTACAATGCTCCTTAGGATTTGTTTGCGTATTGGCCGAGAAAGAAGGACCGGTTTGTTGTTCAGCTAGTTGCTTGGCAAGTTGCCCCACTTGAGTTTCAAGATTTTTTATGGCCGCGTCATTACTCTTTTGATTGGCCATTGACATTTGCATGAATTGCGTCAATGTCTCTTCCAATTTAGAATTGACTACCGGCGGTTGTTGAGATTGATACGGATTTTGGGGAGGATTTTGACGGCTAGAAGAACCACCTCCATAACCTTGGTTATGATAATAGTTGCTTCTAGGTTGGAACCCTTGGTTCCCTTGGAATTGTTGTTGTTGTTGTTGTTGTTGTTGTTGAGGGTGCGGTTGATAAGGTTGTTGTTGTCTTGGTTGATAGTCCCGTTGATTGGCCATATAGTTCACCTCGTCAAAGCCGGGAGGTGGACAAAATCCGGTGTCATGTTCACCTTTACAAAGTTCACAACAAGCTATTTGTTTAGCTTTTGACGGTTCTCTTAACTCTTTGATTTGTTGCGTTAAAAGTTCCACTTGTTGTGAGATGAGCTTGTTTTGGGCAAGTATGGCATCATTCGTCCCTAACTCAAGCACTCCCGCCTTCTTCAAAGAATTTCCACGACTTTGACTTTGAAGATCATTCAAAGCCATGCGATTGATAATGTTTGTGGCTTCTTCGGCACTTTTTGACATCAACGAGCCACCCGAGGTGGCATCCAACAACGTCTTACAGTTTGGTTGAAGTCCATTTCGGAAGATATGGATTTGAGTTAATTCATCAAATCCATGCCCTTTGCATTTCCTAAGCATGGACTTGAATCTCTCCCACGCTTCATTCAAAGATTCACTGGTTCCTTGAGAAAACACCGAGATGGCCGTCTTTGATTCCATGAATCGGTTATGAGAGAAAAATCTTTCAATGAATTTCTCCTCTAACACATTCCAATCTGTCATTACGGCAGGTGTTTGATCGAGATACCAATCCTTTGCTTTACCGAGCAAAGCGTGAGGAAATAAACGTCTGAACAACGGAAGCTCCTGAGCCTGATCCACTCCGGCAGCCAATGCTATCTCATAGAATTTTGTGAGAAAAGCAAATGGGTCTTCATGGTCCATTCCGGTGAATGGACTCCCATACAATAAATTCAGAGTTCCCGTCTTCATCTCAGCTTGCCTTCCAGTTTGGTTGGCAAACTGAGCGGTGTTCCTTGGACTGTTGATACATGGAGTAGAAATCGGTGGTGGTGGTTGTGGCTCCATGTTTGGTACGAATGTGTGTGGATTTGTGGTTGAAGAACTTTCTCCTTGCTCTTGGCGTTGCCTAGCCTGTTGCCTCCTACGTCTTGTTTTGCTATTGAGCCTCCTTGCGGTTCTCTCGATCTCCGGATCAAAAAGAAGTTCGTCCACAGGGATTTTCCCTCGCATAAACCGTAAGCTGCACACTAAACCAAACGAATTACAAGCACAAGTCAAAAATTCACAAGCTAAAACTTAAACAACCAATGCGATGCTCGCAATATCAATTTACAATCCCCGGCAACGGCGCCATTTTGTTAAGACAGTTTTTAAGTGTCGGGTTTTGTTATCGTATCCACAGAGATTGTAAGATATCACTGCCGTTCAATGGTTGAATTAATCTTAACTTTAAAGTAACACTAGGGTTTTGGGTTTTAATCAAGTTATCTTGCATACAAAGTAATTAATTGCGGTAAAAGTTACGTTTTGATTAATATGAGAAATATTGTCAGAGTTAGGTTTCAATGATTACATTTGCTTTGCATGTTTTTGCACGGTCAACAATATTATAAACTCCTTTAGATGATAAATAATTTCACAAAGTCCTCTCAATGCGTTTCTCTCGAACACCCATTGTGAGTTTTGTCATTTTGATCCATTGTTTCTCTCGAACACAATCTATCAAAAAGACAACGTTTTGGTTCAACCTTATGGTGAACAAAATCATTTGTTACTATCTCTAGCTAACAAACAAGTTTGGATGAAAACCTAGGTCAAGAATCGGTAAACATCTCTCGATCAAATACCAACACAAAGAGTTTTAAATAGAAACAAAGTTTTCATCATATATTTACCGTTAAAGAGTTTACATATGAGGATCCTTACATTTACACACAAAGCTAGCAATCACCTACATCTAACCTTGACAAATGGAAGACTTAGCTACTCATTTTCATGGTAGCTTGGTCGGCAAGTAAGAAAAGAGGGTTGATCAACATCCAAGTCGAATGATCGAAGTTGGATGGGAATCCACCTTCTTTTTGTGGAAGATGATTGCTAGATGAAGAGAAAAGAAATTAGGGCATCAAAAATCCCTCCAAACAATGCTGTAAAATATCTAAGAGAAAGTACAAAAAATGGAAAAGTTGGTAAAAAGTGGTATGGGCACAAAAAGTGGCACCTGCTACTTATAGACAAGTGCAGAACTGTCACGTTCGCTAGGCGAGCAGATGGCTCGCCTAGCGAAGGCCAAAAGTGGGCACAAAATGCCCCTGCGCCCAGAGAAAACTGGGCCTGTGGAACTGTCATGTTCGCCTAGCGAACAGACCTTCGCCTAGCGAAGAACTCGCTTCAACCTTCGCCCCAGCGAGGTTGAGAGGTTTTGCTACTGGAATGCTCGCTGGGGACTCGCTAGAGCCTCGCCTAGCGAGCTAGTGTTGGCTGCTCTTTTCACCAAAACAGACTGAATTCGCTGCCACTTCGCCTTCAGTTCGCCTAGCGAATTAATTAACCAATTTACTGGAGCCTTTCGCCAGGAGCTCGCCTAGCGAAGGTTTTGCTTCGCCACATCCTCGCCTAGCGAGCTGGCAGATGAAATGCTCCTTTGCTTTGGTTCCTTTGCCAATTCTCTTGTGTCTTTATTATCGATTAATTCATGCCTTTCCTGCACAATAACAAACACATCAAAGGCACCAAGCTTGTTTATCAATGTACGCATTCCATGTAAAATAAATGTGACTTTGACAATTTTAGCAGGGTAAAAGAGTGAAAGATGCCCACATATGATAGCTCAAATAAACACTTTTGGGCATCTAACATTCATCCCCAATGGAAGATTGATTTTATGACATTCTTGTTGAGAATGGTCTGATAGATGACCTTCTAGTTAGTGGATTGACTGATGAACTTGTAAAGGATGCTGGAAAGGTATTCTGGGGTAAATATCTGAAAGTATGGGTCTCATTTCTAGGATTGTTCGACCAAATTTCATTCCTTGTAAGGATGATATCTGTGGAACAAGGACTCCAGTTGACAACTAACCAATCTTCACTAAGATTGATCCTCTAGAAATTCCTATGACATATTTGGAAAGTTGTCAGAAGGATGAAATTGACCCAATTGTGGACTCTTTCAATCTACCTGATACTTATCAGGTTGTTCACGGGAAGAGGAAGAAGGAATTCAGAGGAGAAGGATCTTCAAGGCCTTAGAAGAAAAAGAAAGTTACTGCTCTTCAGGATGAAGACGAGGTGCCTCTCATTGACCGCCAGAAAGCCATGCTTCTGAAGGACACTTCTGGAGTTGTCCAACACTCTTCAAAATCTTCTAACACTGCGTCTGGTAAGCTTTATATAGCTAGCACTCCAATTAATTTTGATTCTGTTATTACCCAAAGGATCTTACCGATCTAACCTCCTCCTACATCTCAACTCATTCCTGTATTTTCCAAAACATTTGAAGCTATTACTCCCATCATCTCTGAACCTATCTTACTTCCACCACCTCCTAAATCATCCACTATAAAACCTACCACAGAAACTCCTTTAGTTTCTGAACCTGTGTCACAACAACAACAACAGATACCATCACCACCATCTCCTTCACAATTATAAATTTCACCCACTCCACCACCATGTGTTTCTGCTCCCCAACCAACAAATCCAAATTTCACAACTCCCAGAACATCCCCTTCGAGAGTTTCTGACGGTCATGTGTCTGAAGGCACTCCTGAAGGTATGTTCAACTATGAACCTGAGCCAGTCCTCTCCGACCCTGAAGCACCTCTCATCACTACTCCCTCAGTTTTTGGTCCTAATTTTGATAAATCAAGAATCAACCTCACTGTTAGCTACCCCAAACCACCAAAACCCTCTCCCAACATTGGTAAGATTCTGAGGAAATTTGAATCAGAATCCAGAGGTCGTCTGCATGAAGCAATGATAACCAGTTGTTCTTCAGCAAATTTGGCTGAGAGTGATTCTGCTTGGGAAGCCTATAGAAGATGGATAAATTCTAAGATCTCTAGGCTGAAGAATTTTGGGTATAAAGTTTCTGAAAGAAACTTCCTTTCTAGTTTTATTCCCTTAATGGAAATCTGGAAGTGACGGAACTCTCAGTTACGTCTTTCTGCTCCAAAAGTCAAGAAAGTTATTCTAGAATTTATGGAAGAAGTCGTTGTTCAGGAAGCCGCGGTCGTTCAAGATCATATGGTTGTTTCTGGTCATCAGGAATGCGTCATGCAAGAACGTGATGCTCAGATTGTTGTTTCTGAAACTCAACAAGTTGGAGTTTCTGTTTCTCAATCTTCTGCTGGAAATTCATTTGGAGAAATTCCTGTTGAACTTATCAAAACCATTGAGGAAATCAAGGATGACAATGCGATGTTCAAAGAGTGTTTGGACGAACAGGACTTGATGTTTCAACTTATTCTATCCAGACTTGCTTCGCCTCCTCCTCAAAACCCCTAGCCGTTTTTAGTTTCTTAAAACTTTTTTTTTGTATCTTTCATTGCCTTTTTGGCTTATTAATGAAAATCTTTTTGTTTCTCTTTATTCATTTTATTCTTTTGTCTATGTCTTTTTTATTGATGAAAAAGGGGGAGAAACATAACGTATCTAAGGGGAAGAATTAGTGTTTATTTTGATACCTAAATTCCTTAAGTAAGAGCCCAAACATGGAATAATGTTCTCTGCTAACAACTACTTAAAAAAGAAGTTTATTAAATACTTTGCAGCATTATTCTTCAAGAATCAGAATGGTTTTAATCAAACATCAGAAGTTGTTATGAAGTTTCAAAGATCAGAATATAAGTTATCAGTTTCTGATGAAATGGTCTTTTATCTGAGTCTGTATAACCTTCATGTTGATGATTGAGAATCAGATTCAAGGAACTAATATTCATGTTCTAAATCCTAGAACATTGAGTACTAAGCATCAAAGTGCTTCTGAAAGTTCTTTCTGAAAATCGTGGAATTGGCATCCAGCTATAAGGAAGAGTTTCCTCTATAGTAATCAGACTTGAAAAGTCAAGGTTCTTATAAGAAGATAACCATCTCTTTTAAGAAGATAACTAGCTCTAAAGTTTCTTCAAAAGAACTCGATAAAGCTTCTGAAGTGAAACTTATCAGAATGGTGATGTTATCAAACTAGTGCTTTAGACAACATCAACCAACTTCTGAAGATAAATCAGATTCTGACTGAAAATTCACTCTGGTACTTCAAAAAGGTTAACCAGGAAAGTTTTCTTTCATTTTGATTTTATCTTTATAGGATTATACATCTCAGGGGGAACTTTGTGCTTCTGTAAGATGTATTCTTCTGTTATTACCCTGTATAAAACTGTTCATCAAAATACATGTTTTGTCATCATCAAATAGGGGGATATTGTTATAACAATATTTGGTTATGCATCTATACCTTGAGTTTTGATGATAACAATATTGTATTTGTGTGAGAACAATTTTGGTACCTTAATGGTTTGTTATTGTGTAGCTTTAACAGCTTGTTCTGATTCTGAATATATGATGTGCAACGTCATCAGTTTCTGAACGATGTGTTCCAAACCCGCTTCTACGCCAACTATTAGAAGTTCTGAAAGATGTTCAATATTGTTGTTGTAATGTTCTTTATGCTTCTGTGTTGATTTAATCCTGAGAAGCTTCTGAGGAGACACTATGTTGCAGCTGCAATATTCTCTCAGCTCATGCTTTTGGACGTGACTCTAATCACTAAACTTTTGAAGAACAGCAAGCTTCTGAAGTTGTATTACGTAGCTAAAGATTGAAGTTATCAAGGTTCTGACTGAAGATTCTGAAGACTCTAAAGATACTAAAGACTCAAGCGAGACTACTGACGTTGTCAAGGTTCTGACAAAAAAATTTGAAGTTTCTGAATCCAACTTTATGTTTCTTCATTTCATGCTTCATCAACTTTCATAAGAAGCCAATGAACTTAGAGATAAGATCAAATGAGAGCGTGATCAAATAGTACATAGTACAAATCGAACATCTTTTCCACTACTTGATTTCATAGGCAAGGACAATACTATACATCACACTTGTCACTGATTTTGTGGGCGAAGGACAGTATGCAGTATCACTCCTCTCTCATCCAACAACGCACAACCACTCTTTAAGCTTTTCCCTTTTTGCCCTTCAACGGTCTTCTTCTTATGCTATATAAGTGAGAGTTGGAGACTTGAAGAAATCTGACGGTGACACAATATTTTGACTAGTCTAATTTCTTTGTGAAAAGTTATCAATTGTTTGTACACAGTTTTTCTTTAAGTATTTGTTATTCATTTGTGAATAATCTTCTTGTGTAGAAGCATCTTGTAACACACAAAATATTATTCAAATTGTTTGTTTGATTCCTTAAGGAGGTTATCCTTGAGAAGACAAAAAAATGTTGTTCTTTGTGAGTCCTTAATGAGACTAGGGTATAGTTGGATCATTGAGAAGACAAAGAAGGTTATTCTTTATGATTATTGTAATCTGTTGATTATAGTGGATTAAGTCTTTGTGTATAGGCATGGCAACATAACCCGTAATCGCAGGTACCAACCCGAACCCGCCCCGAAGTTGACGGGGAAAACCCGCTTTGATTGGGTTTGAGTTCGAGTTCGAGTTTTCCCCGATTTTAAAATATGGGAACGGGTCGGGTAATGAGGATACTAGTATCCACCCCGAACCCGTCCCTGAACCCGCCCCGTTTATTTCATTATGTACATTATTATTTATTTTTGATAATTTAGAATATTAAATATGTGGTCAATGTTTTGATATTTTAATTTTAATTTATTATTTAAAATATTTGAAATGTATGTATGAAATTTTTTTAGAATGTTTTGTTTTATTATTTGTAATGTAATTTTATTTTAGAAAAGTAAATATTTCTATTAAAAAAGTTGATTTCACTAAATGAATGGTGGCGGGGCGGGGATACTCAAACCCAACCTGAACCCGTTTGGGACGAGTTTGGATTTCGATTCTCCATCCCCGTTTGGGTTTGGGACGGGAAACGGGGATTGTTTGGGGATTCGGGTTTGGGTTTGGGGGAGGTAAAAATCGTCCCCGACCCGCCCCGTTGCCATGCCTACTTGTGTATAAGACAAAATCACATTGGCGGTTGGACTGGAGTAGCTTTGAGTTTCAAGCGAATCAGGATAAAAATACTTGAGTTTTTATCTCTTTGTTATTAACTTGTTATTGGTGTTCTTATTTTGAAAATAACTTTTGATTCAAATAGGTTTATGATTAGATCATCAGTATTTGTGGTCCCACCAGTTAGTTGGAAAACTTGAGAAAGATTGTCGTTTGAAATATTAAGGACTTTATCATATACGTTTTCTAATGGAAAGAAAGGAAAACTTTATTAAGGGCATATATTTATGACCCCTGGCTATAAATATTTGAGACATTAATATTTTATTTAGGGTTAATACTTATTTTGCCTCTTGCTATATGGACGATTTTGAAAAATACTCTGTAAATTTTTTTTTGAAATCCCTCTCTATCTTATAAAAATTCTCCTGTTTTGACTCCTCAAAAAACACAGTCTTAAAAAATAATAATGTGACAGACTTTTTGTTAAATTTATTTTAATAACGTAGATTTAATTTTTTGTTATTCTTTTAATACATCTACGTGGTTGTTTTTTATTTTTTAAGATTGGAAATTTTAATACTTAAAATATCAAAATTTTGCAACAACGAAGAGTTAAACTCAAGTTCTCTCCTTACCATGTCTAACACCTTACCAATGGATCATGTTACTTGTTCTACATTTTTATCCCATGTACATTACGGTGAAAATCTACTTTTAATATATAAAAGTTAATTACCACCATAATTACTTAATTACCCTAATTACAATCCATAATACAGCTAATTTCATGTTCCTATAAGTAATTTCGTCCTAAACTCTATTTAATACTCTAACTAACTCTACCATTTTACAATTTAATAAATTGGTCAAATTTAGACTAGATGTGAGTGAAAAATGTGATAAAATAAATTACCTATTTATACTACTAAAAAATATTACCGTTATTTTATTGTTGTTGCAATCTTATCATTCCAAAATGAAATCAATATTTTGAAATCAAATTAATTATTATTGTAGTTTTTTTGCCAAATATTATCGTTACTTGATTTTCTTTAAATGATAAAATGATTTTTTTTAATAATAAATATACTGATTTTTTAAGTGGTCTTTCTGAGATGTCAAACCGAGAATATGAAAAGAGGGAGAAGTAATATGAAACGGTTTGATGAAAATTAGGGTTTTATTTAATTGAATAAATTGATATTATTATTATTATTATTAATATTGTTATTTATTAATATTTATTATCATCATTATTAATCCCATTTACCCACTTAATAACTCAAAATATTCCAAAACCACTGTTCCAAAACCACTGACAATATTATACCATTTTAACTAACTCTACCATTTTACAATTTAATAAATTTGCCTCGACAACATAAAAAAAACGCCTTTTCCTATTACTTGCACGCCTAAAATTTCCTTGGAAACACAACAGTCTTCACGCCTTCTTCTTCAAGAATGCTGCTAATCAATTCGATGTTATATATGTGTAACATCAAAGGTTGGATCCTTTTCAGCATTTTGCCACACACCTCTATCAAATTTATATACTCTTTTTTTTTCCAGGTTATTAGGTTTGTAATTTTATAGTCATCTAAATTTGCAGTTACATTAATTTTTGAATTTTTTTTCAGTGAAAATGAGTAGAAAGGTTGATTCTGTGAAAGACATCAATGACTCAAAAGAAACTTGGCGTCTTGCTGTTTGAATAATGGATGTTTGGAGTGTTGTGAATAATAAGGGTATTGAACATTTGGAGATGATTGTTATGGATTCCTTGGTAAATTGCTTTTCTTTTTTTAAGTATAGATTTTTGTATGATAGTTAGTAATTACAACAAAATGCTTTTTTGTATAACATATAAAAAGAAGATTATTTTTATTTTGTTAGGGTGATCGGATTCAGGTCCTTATTCGTCATGACCATTTACTGAAATGGAAAGAGGTCATTAAGGAGAATATGACCTGCATTATAAACAATGGCAGTGTCTATAACAATGATTTTCAGTGGAAGGTATGTGATCATTCAAAAAAAATTGTGTTTCTTGGTGGTACCACAATGAAGGCAATCGAACTTCAAAATATTCCACCTAAAGGATATTTCTTTAAAGATTTTGGTGAGATACTTCAAGGCAAATGCAAAACCGATAGACTGGAAGGTAATTTAAATTCTATTATAACTTATATAACTTATATATTTGCAAACACATTCAATAATGAATCTTACTTTAATGTAGATATTATTGGTGCTGTTAGTGAGATAAACCATATCCAATCCAACACTCCGGAGAAGAAAGTTGTTGTTTCTGTTGTGCTGAAAGATTTGAAGTAATGCGCATTATTTTCATAACTTATGTGTTTGATAAATTTATATATTTTGCATCACTGAATCCCATCATATAATATTGTTTATTTATATTGCAAAATAAGGGTAATTGCATAAATTGCAATTTATGGGAAATCTATGGATCAAATTTTTTGGCTTACTACAATGATCCTAAAAACAATGGAGCTATTGTAATTCTGCTCACTCATGCAATGGTAAAAGATGGCCAAGGTATTACACTATCAGACTTTATAAATACATAGCTGATTTGTATTTTTCATTATACGTTCAATAATTTTTATATTAATTATACAATTTACAGTGTCAAATGCATGGAGTGGTTCCAAATTGTTGATAAATGAAGACATCCCTGAAATTCAAGATTTTATGTCTAAGTATGGATTTTATTTATTTATTTATATTCAGATTATTATACATAATTTTTAATTTCAAAAACAATCTTATTTCTATAGGTTGCCTACTAATGAACAGAAGGAGAAGCCTACTCAATCTGCAAAATCTCTTTCTAATTGGTCTGGTGGTTCTCAGTATTCACCAGTAGAAAGGTTTATTCATAATACGAAATGTATGTCCTTAAGTCAGTTCTGCAAAATCAAACATGTAAGTTGAATACTATAGAGCCGAATTTATCTTTACTATTACAATTATATTGTTTGCTTTTTGAAATTAATATCATTTTTGATTTGCTTTTAGGAAACTTTATGTGTTACTGTAGCAACCACATTGAAATTTGTTGTCTCAAAGTATTGATGGTTTTATTATGGCTGCACAAGGTGTTCTTCGAAGGCACCTAATCCTGAAAAAGCTTATGAATGTTCATGTGGGCAAAAAGTCGAACAGCCTATACCAAGGTACATATAATCTAGATGAATTGCAAATAAATTTGGTAATGGATTTGTTATTAATCATATTATTTTCTTCGTTTAAAATACTATAGGTACAAGATTGAGATATATGTTAGCAATGGTGAATCAAAATATCAATTTGTATTCTGGGATTCCGAATGTGCTGCTATACTTGGAATGACTGCTGAATTTATGCATAACTCTATGGTGGAGGTACATTGTTATACATAAGTTAAAATGTTAATAGTTTATCGAGTTGTAAAGTTCAGATTATCACTCATGGTTGATATTTTATTTTTCCATTAGAATGGAGAAGATGATCCAATGGTTTATCCTGATGAGCTTGAAATACTGTTGAATAAGAAAATGGCTTTTAGAGTTAAGGTGCAGCCAACGTTTTCCCAAGCGTCTGTTTGGAAGCTTTGTGATGATGAAGCCTTTGTTAAAGAGATTGAAAATGACTACATAGTAGAAGACGTATAATATTCACTTAATTCATGTATTATTTAAACATTTAACAAGTATAATAAATATTCGATGTTTCAATGTGCAGAATCAGTCTAAAACTGAATATGCAAAGTTGGTCCCTAACAAAGAAAATTTGGAAACTTCCGCAGTAAGTATCTTCATTTGTTAACATAATAATTTTCTATGATAAATATTGTATTATTATAATTCATTTTATATCTGACAATTAATTTTTTATATTGCAAGCAAACATTATCTGCATCTGGTGAAAATGATCCAGAATCAATCATTCTAATGACTCCGGCTAAGGATGTTGTAATTGCTGACAAGGGTGAAGAAGTTGATTTTGAAGCGTCTGGCGCTACGCAATTATCAGGCATCAAACCATCCAAGAAAGTAAAGATAGAACCATCTTCTTAATTAGAATTTTCGGAAATTTGATATTGAAATATATTTTATGAACTTTTTAGCACCAGAATGAGTTTAAGTATGAAGTTGTTAAGAACATGATATGTTTTGGTTGTAGGATGTGTTCTTACTTTTTTGAAGTGTTTATTTTATGGGATTACAATTGACATTTATATTTCATGTATGGTTTAAAGGATGATAATGAGTATTTAATTCATGTGTGTGAAATTATTCAAAATCCTATGTTGTTATGTTGAACATTGTGTTTTGTGTGTTCTTTCAACTACAAAAGGAATATTTAAGTTCAGATTCTGTAGACACTTTTGACAGTGAAGAAAATGAAGCTTTTGATGTTTTGACCATGGAATTTTTGAATACACTTACAACTTCCGGTCTACCTAACCACAAGATTAAATTGAAGATTGGGACCCCTATTATGTTGCTTCGAAACATTGATCAACCTGAAGGTCTCTGCAATGGAACAAGGCTTATAGTTACAAGATTGGCAAACCACGTTATCAAGGCAAAGATTATATCTGGAAAGAATATTGGAGGGGTTATCTATATTCCAAGAATGGATATGACTCCAACACAATCTCCGTGGCCATTCAAAATGACTAGAAGGCAATTTCCCATAACTATATGTTATGCTATGACAATTAACAAATCTCAAGGTCAGTCATTGGATTATGTTGGATTATGTTGGATTGTATTTGCCTAGAAGTGTATTTAGTCATGGTCAACTATATGTTGCAATATCAAGGGTCAAAAGCAAAAAAGGGCTTAAGATATTAATCCATGACAAGGATAACCATCCATTGAATTCTACAACAAACGTCGTGTTCAAAGAAGTTTTTGAAAACTTATAGAACGTAAGTTTTTCATTAGTTATATTATATCAACAAATGTCGTTGTTTATTATTAGAATTTTATTGAATGAGTTGTATAAAATATACATTATGTTTTAACATTTGTTTATATGGATGTAATTGTTTTTTACAGGGTAATGAATCATCACTTCCTAAAAGGTTGCGGGCAGGTTTTGTATAAACCCAGTTTTTTAAGGACCAAAGAATTGTACGAAGTTAAATCATTTTTGTTGCTGGACTTATTTCTCACAATTTTAACTAAAATTGTGAACCTTTTGTTTCAATATCTTTTGTTGCATTAAACCTTACTGTATCAATTACAATTAATTTCAATATTTGGTAGTATTCATTACTATATTTTAAAACAAATGAGGTTCTGGTATTTCTTTTACATGGTTTATGTATTTTGGTTAAATAATCATTTATTATGAAGGTTAATATTTGCGCTTTTATACCTCAAATTAGTAACAGATTGGAAAATTTCATCCACTACTAAATAAATATATTTTTATTTCTTATGTCCAAAATCTCAATGATAAATGGAATGTTTATTCATAACATTAACAATGGAATGTTTATTATATATCAATATACCAATAAATTGTAAAAATATTTTTGTATTATATTTTTTGATTATTTCCTTAATATAGTATACAAAAAAATTAAGCAAATTATATTACTATAAATTAATAATGTTTTACTTTATTATGTCCCAAACTGGAAAAAGTTATTTGTGGAAATTTTTTGAACCCATTTATTGATCATTTAACATCCATTACATTAAAAAAAAACTTTTATGCAATAAATTTGTGTACGTTGATCCAACCATATATATATATATATATATATATATATATATATATATATATATATATATATATATATATATATATATTATATATATATATATATATATATATATATAATATAAATAAATAAATAAATATTATATTTTAATTTTTTTAAAATAAATTATTGCACTTGCGCGACCCGTGCGAACGCACGGGTCCTTTACTAGTTATACTATAAAGATAAAGATGAGGAAAAAAAACTAGAGGAGGTGAGAGTAAATTTAAAAATAATTTGATTTTATTTATTTTAATGACAATGATAGAATCTAATATTTATTCTTATGTAGAATTTTATTTTCTTTTTAATTTATTGTTATTTATAATTTGTTTGGCATTTTGTAAATTATCAATAAATTTCAGTATACTAAAAGTGTAATAAATATTTATTTAGATATAAAAAATAATTATGTATTTTGATACACATAATAAATATGCATAATTTTAAAAGTGTATATTTTTTACTATGAATATATATAGTTATTACACTTTTAGTACATGATATTTAATATATAATTATTTATAAAAATATTTTTATTTAGTTTTTAATAATATTAATTAAATAATAATATATTATATGTTTTTTATTACTAAATTATATAATTAATTAATTAAATAATAGTATATGATATATTTAAATATTTTAATTATTAATTACATATTAAAAGAAATTAAAAGTGTATCAAAATATATTTATTATGTATCAAAAAAGTGTAATAAATATTTAGAATATGGTTTAGTGGATAAAAATGCAAAGCAACTAATATGACCCAATAATAAAGGCACTAGACATGGGAGGGGGGACCTTGACATCCATTTGGTTTATAATAGGTCCAAGTACAAAGGAAATGGGCATGGCAACACATTTATTTTCCTATGTGCTCTTCGTTCACTATTCACTTTTCTCTATCACTTTCCTCAAAGATTCTTGTCCTTTTGCCCTTATCCTCTTAAAGTATGTACTATATTTCCAATTGATTATGAATCTTCTTAAGTGGTATTTTGACTCTTCTTTTTTTAAATAACTTTTATAGTATAATTTATGTAAAAATAAAATAATCTTTTTTATAAAAAATTCAAATAAAAATTTAGTTTGAATAGTTATTCTTAAATTGTTATTTTAGATATTTCATCAAAATTTAAAAAATTATTTAATTTTGAAGTTATTTTAAATAGTTTTTTTATAAAAATTATTTTTAAAATACAATTTTTTAAAAAATTGCAATTTCAACTATATTTTGTTCTTCAATAATATATATTTATATTATAGAATGTCAAAATTAATCTTTTAATTTTAAAAATATAAATATAAAAACTTATAATACTTTGGAAAACAGTATATAAAATCATTTTTTTAAATATATATATATATATATATATATATATATATATATATATATATATATATATATATATATATATATATATATATATAAAATGAATTTTCCAATCTGCCACTATTTTTGTTATTTTATGAGAATATTTTAATACTTTTCAGAATACTCCATCCAAAGATGGTGGATGCCCCAGAGGTCTAGTTGGGGTACGCCATCTCGGATGGAGTGTGTATTACTTTTTTTTTGTTTTTGTTTTTTAATTTCAGATTTAATTTAAAATGATTAAAATAATTATTTAATATTAAAAATTAAATAAAATATTATATTTAATAAAAAATAAAATATTTTTAAAAAAAAAATAAATACTTTGATATATAATATTTTTCATAATTATTTAATATTAGTTAGTTATATTATTTTTTATATAATATTTGTAATAAATATATAATACTAATTAAAAATTATTATTTATAATAATTAATTAATTAATTTTTCGAAATTATATAACTTTTTTTGTAATATTTGTTATAAATATTTAATATTACATAATATTTCGAAATTAATTTTAAGAAACAAAACTTTAAATTTTGTTTAACAAATTCTATTAATTGTTACATTATATTATTAATAAAAATGAAAAATTAATGATACTTACAATAAATTTATTATAAATAAATTTATTAATAGATGATTACATATTAATTTTAGTAAACTTTAAAAATTAAATAAAAAATATAATTTCAAATAATATTAATTAAAAACGATAATTACAATGTTTACTTTCTTAATATTTTTTAACTATAATATTCTTTTAACTATGCTTTGATGTATAATATTTTTCATAATTATTTAATATTAATTTGGTATATTACTTTTTATATAATATTTGTAATAAATATATAATACTAATTAAAAATTAATATTTATAATAATTAATTAATTAATTGTTTTAAAAATAAATTATTCTAAAATTAAAATGAATAATAAATAGTGACATATTATTCGCAATATATTTTTTAATAATTAATTAAGATTTCGAAATTATATAGCTTTTTTTGTAATATTTGGTATAAATATTTAATGTTACAATTATATTTTCCCGCCCAAATAATATTTTGATATAGATTTTTCCCGCTTAAACCATAGTATAATATTATTTTTTATTTCCAGTAGGTTTCCTATAAATAGAGGAAGCATATGACAGATGAATATATCAGTTGTGAATGATGTCTGTGTGTTGCATTGTTTTCTTTGAAATAGATAAGCAGATGAGGATTTGTTTGAATCCACAATGGAAGTTCAGGCAGTTGGTTTTTGCCATCAACGGAAGTTTTGGACAGCTGGGTGGTCCGATTCGACGTGTTAGAAAAATTGAATATTATTGTCCTTACATAACTCTTACGGATGCTAGCCCAGATGGGACATACATGCATTATTGGGATCGTGTAGAAAATGATTTGGATGTTACTTGTATGTTTTCTGCGCATAGTGGAGAAGTTAGTCGAGGTGTTGAAGATCCACTTGTTTTAGGTGTTGTAGTTTAAAATGATAATATGATCAAAGGTGTTGTAGTGATTAGTTGTTATAACGTGTTGGAATAGTTGTAGTTTTTTATCTTTAGATGAAGTTGTTATTATGTTGTAACATGTCTTGTGTTGTAGAATATAATGTTACGCTCTTAATAGAACTCATTGTTGGAAAAAGGAAATACACGAAATATAACGAAGATTGAATATACTAAAACTTCAGACATAACTAAGTAGAAGGGTCAGGCCTGGTTGGACATTTTATGCGCATATGTCTTATTTCTCGACAAATACCACACCTCCTTTTTTCTTTTTCAACGTTGTCCATTTCAGTTCTAATCCGACAACTGTTTGGGCGACCTTTCTTGTTTCTCCGCATGCGGTCGTTGTAGCATAGCGTGTCACCTTCATATTGTGGCTAACTTGTTTCGGTCGGGATCCTGAGGAAACTTTCCTCGTAGACCTTAAATACGTTTACAACTTTGAACACATCAGCTATATGCACAGAATAGTCTTGTCTTATGCTTGAACACACTGCAATAACATGTGAGCAAGGGACATGAAACATTTGGAATCTTCCACACTCACACGTAAGATTCTGAAGGTCGACATTGTAATGGGTAGTCGGTCTGCCGTCACTATGATGAACAGTTTCCTGGACCAGGAAGCAAAACCTCTCACGATCAAATTGCATAACCGTGTGGCTATTTGATTTGATTACTTCCTCCTCAATTACCTTCATGCAGTTTTCAGTGAACAGTTGGCCAGAACCCAACATTTTAGTCCAATCATGTCCTCTTTTCCCAAACAGTGTGCCCATTCAACAATATGTTGATTTTACCAAAGCGGCAATAGGTAGGTTGCGTATGGATTTTAAAACTGAGTTCATTGATTCTGCAAGGTTGGTAGTCATATGACCCCAACGTTTCCCTCCATCGAATGATCTCATCCATTTTTCTCTTGGAATATTGTCTACCCATTCTAACGCTTCTATGTTAACCTTACGTATCTCTCCCCTATAGTATTCATATGTTGCCTCATTTAATGCATACCCTGAAAATGAAAATGAAAACTAAATTAGTATGTAGAATTTAATGTTAGATATGGTAACAAAGATATGTTTTGGAAGATACCCATATGTTAACAATTTTTTCCGAAGTTCCTTGTCTCTGAATTCCCTCATGAAATTTTGCGCTATATGTCTGATGCAATAGACGTGTGAGGAGGGAGGTGTCGCATCTCGAAAAATACGATTCCTCGCGATGGTCGCGAAAAAATTTAATGTTCGAACAGAGTCGCCACCGAACTTTATTTATCCCAATAAAGGGATAGGAAAATATCGATAAAACCTTAAGGAAATGGAATAATGGTCGTCGCAACCATATTCGGGTTCGGGAGTGGATTACGTAAGGGGAAGGTATTAGCACCTCTTACGTCCGTTGTACTCAACGGGAACCTTTTAGTTCTAATTTGTGTTTTGAGTGTTATTTTATGTTTGTTTGTTATCTTTGGGTTATAAAATATTGAAAATAGAAATGGATGAGAACCTCGGAAGAGAGAAAGGGGAGGTTTTTTATTAGTGTGCTCGCGAAGATACAGCAATCTCCTGCCTACGTATCCTTATAGTGCAATAAGGAAATCAGAGCATTCGTAGTTCGGGGAACTACGGTTGGTTGGTGTTTTTTTAATGAACATCTGTTTAGATCGCTTTCTAAAGGCTAAACACTGGCTTGTCTACTCTCGGCGGAGGCTTAAGCATTGGTTTGTTGTGCGCATTAGAAATGATTAAATAGTGTTCTTTTTGAAAAAAGTTTTGGTCACACGGGGGTGACAAGATGAGTTAATATTTTTGATGTTTTGTTTGATTGGTTTTGATCGCACGGGGCGAGACAGAGATATATTTGATGTGTTAAGATATTTTTGTTGGATGACGATTACTCGGATATTCGAGTAAGACAACTCGTATCCTAATAGTCGATAAGGGGAATAGAAGACTCTAGACCACCTTCTTTTTCATCCTTAATTATAGAAAGGATTTGATAATAATTAAGGTGCTTTGAATGGATGACGAATACTCGGATAATCGAGTAAGATAACTCGTATCCTAATAATCGAGAAAGGGAATAGAAGACTCTAGACCACTTTCTGTTTCATCTGAGTGATTATGAAAATAGGTTTATGTATGGTTGGTATTTTTAGAATAAACGACAAGTAATTGAATGACTGAGTAAGACAACTCATATCCAAGGATTTGAGGATAGGAATCGAAGACTCAAGACCATCTCCCTTTTCGTATAGTTTATTTAAGTTATAGGTTTGTGGAAAAATGACAATTATTCGACTGACCGAGTAAGAGAACTCGTATTCAAACAATTGGGGAGAGAAGTTGAAAACTCAAAGTCATCTCCCTTTTCATTTAGCTTATTAGGAAAATATTTTGATTTAATCGGAGTTTGGAAATTTGTAGAGGAACGACAATTATTTGACTAACCAAGTAAGAGAACTTGTATTCAAATAGTCGAGGAGAGAAAATTGAAAACTCAAAGTTATCTCCCTTTTTGTTTCTTAATATAAAAGAATTTGATTTGTTGGTGCTTAAGTAGATTAGAAATGACGATTATTCGACTAACCGAGTAAGAGAACTCGTATTCAAATAATCGAGGAGAGGAGTTGAAGACTCAAAACCATCTCCTTTTTCATTTCTAAGTGAAATAGTAGTTGATAGTGATTAGGTATTTTAATTTAATTTTAATAAAAATACTCGATGTTGGATCGAGGTTTTAAATTGGTGTTTGTGAATAAATTGTATTTTAGTGAATCAATTATCTAATCGATTAATTAATAACCGAATAGGTATCATTGTAAGAAAGCCCAAGAGTAAGCTATGTGAGGTTGATGGCGATGCTTTAAAAGCGATCGGCTTACAAGAGTGTTTGAAAATGGACTCGACTTGGAATCAAGAACTGTGTGATTTTTAGTGGTTTGGAATTGATGAAATTGAAATGGTTTTGGAAATGATTATGAAACAATAGTGGAAAATGATGATGAAATAAGTCGGTCAATTTTTAATTAACAAAATTAATTGATTAAAGCTTGATTAAAATGATTAATTAAAGTTAACTAAGATTAATATCAAAATTATTTAATTGAATCAAATAATCAAGTTAATTAAAATTAATTAATCGTAATTAACTAATTAAACAAAATTTAATTAATTAATTAATTATAATTAAAAGAGAAAGAAGTAGGTGACAATGCCGGTTTAAAAAAGTTGAATTGAATTGGTGGTAATGCGCTCAAACCGGTTTATGCGAGATAACAACGTTTAATGTTATTCGCGAAAATCCAAACGCGGCGAAATGTTCCCTTCAAACATTTTTTACTAATTGACAACTTATTTATAGTAACTACAATGCTTTTCGGTAACTTATAAATGATGCTTGCAAAGACCGAAAACATCTTAATGTAGCCAAAGGCACATTTACCGCAGTATAAACCAAAGGCACATTTATAGCAGTTTAAAAAATAAACTACAAACATAACCAGTATAAACCAAAAGCTCATTTATAGCAGTATAAAAGATAAACTATAAGCAAAGGCACATTTTTAGCAGCATAAGCCAAAAGCTTATTTATAGCAGTAAAAAAAATAAACTACAAGCATATGCATATTACAGTGAGATAAAACGTTTGAAACTTTATTTAAACAAACAAGAATTTCATTAATAATTTAAACATTAGATCCACCATTTCATTAATTGAAATCTATGAAGGATACAAGTTACTCAATTAAAATTCAAGGATGTATAATGGTACAGAGCAAAACGATTTTCACACTCAGGATAAAAAAGATTAAGCATGTACATACCTTGTACAATTCAATTAACATATGTAGTCCGACATTGAGTTTTACTAGCTTATGAATTCAAGTCATAATCGCAACGTAATCAACATTCAGCCACAATGACGAAACAATAATCCAACGTAATCAACATTCAGCCATAATGACGAAACAATAATCGCAACGTGATCAACATTCAGCGACAATGAATTCAAGTCAAAAATATCAAAACAGGACAACCAATATAACCAATAAGCCGCGACGAATATGCAAAATAATCAAACAAAAATCAAAATGGAAATCAAAGTAGAAAATATGGTGCAATGTAACATAGAATCCAGATATTTAAAAAAGTTTAACATTGCAACAATATTCCTACCGAGTGCGGAACCGTTACGGTCGTGGTCAACCCGTGTAGATGAGTTGTGAAGTTTGAGAGGGACGTCGCCGGTGCGGGAGGAGTAAATGGAGATCGGGAGATTGTTGTTGGTGTTGGTTTAAGAACACGTCGACGGCGGTACTAAGAAACCTACGACCAAGATGGATGTTGGATCCAACACCATAACAAACACAACCACCTGCAGAAACAGCATCTACAAATAGAATCAGATGAATTTTAGAAATGTTGGATCAACGCAGAGCAAATATCAATTGGTGGTTTTGAGTGAGAGTAGCTGAAGGGTGAATCGGAATCGAAGTGTGAAGGAGGAGCAAGGTTGCGGCTGTTGGAGTTGTGTAGTGAAGGAAAGCGAGGGTTTTGTGATGGTGATGAGGGTTTGACGGCGAAATATGGTTGTTTTGTTGGTTGACGGTGAAGATCCGCGGAGGTGTAGTTGTTTAACAGTGGTTATGGGTTTTGGAGTTGAAGAGGTTGGTGATGGGTTTGTCGATGAGAGCGGTGTCGTTGGTTGAAGGTGAACGGTGAGTGTTTGTTGGATTGTAGTGGTGATGTGGTGGAAGACGGCGGATTTCTCGTCGGAAAATGATGGAGGAGAAGATGAAGATGGTTGGGAAGTTAATGAGTGAGGAGGATGAGTGAATGAGAGAAATGGAGTGAGGTGTGTGTGAGTGAATTTTCTGAGAGTGATTTGGTGATGGACCTATGTGTGGGAGAGCGAGTCTGAGAGAGAGCGATGAGAGAGTGTTTTTCTTTTTTTTGTGATTGTGAGGAATTCTCCTCTTTTAGTAATGAGTGGGTCTGAGTGTAATGAGAGAGTGAGGAGGTGTGTGAGGTGTGTGGCCAGCTCATGAGAGAGTGCCGTTGGAGAGAGACGTTGAGTGTCCAATTCAAATTATTTCTTTTTTTTCATTTTGTAATGTGAAAGACAGCTGTCCATGGAATCCAATGTATTCAATATATATTTATTTTTTTCAAATAATTATTATGGATTTAAGAAAATAAAATCATAAAAGAAAATTCTAACTAATATTTGATTCTAATCACTTTAGCCAAATAACTAACCAAAAAAATATTGACCAATTAGAAATAGAAACTGAGTATAAATTAGTTCGGAAAATTAAATCGGTCACACTAAAATTGTCAGCACAAAACAAACTTATTAAAAAATACAACGTTTCTTCAAATTCTGAAATAAATTCGCACCGGTTAAAAGGCTCAGGCGGGTCAAAATGCAATTGAAAATGTCGTTTGAAAAATACAACGAGCACACCAGTTTAAACTACACGAACCGTAGAATAATAATACTGGCGTCCGTGATTTTAATTTTTGAAACTTTTTTACCCGTTGATTTTGCAAATTCTTGAGGAACAAATTAACCGATTTGTCTGTATTCTCAATAAATTTATCTTGACTGATATTCTAGGTATTATTAATGATGAAATGCATGTCACGTTGTGCGTATGATGCAAATAAAAAATGAAATCGATTTTACAAAAATTTAAATATGGCCGGACAAAATTGGGGTATGACAGGAGGGTGTTTGCAGCCATTATCCGGGTTATTATAGGCACTCTTTGTTGACTCATGTCGATCTGATATCAAACATAGGTTGGGTTGTGGTGTGACATGCATTCTAAGATTTCTCAAGAAAAAACTCCATGCTTCTCCAATTTCACCCTCTACCAATGCAAAAGCTATTGGAAATATGTTCCTATTTCCGTCTTGTGCCACAACCATTAACAAAGTTCCCTTGTACTTTCCAAATAACCATGTGCCATCTACTTGAACCATCGGTTTGCAGAATGTAAAACCCTTGATGCATGGTTGGAAAGCCCAAAAAAGACGGTGAAAAACTCTAGCACCACTGATTTGAGTCCCTTCATTTGAAAATATAGGAAGGGTCTTGAGTTCTATTATAGTACTTGGTAGAAATGTTTTCATGACCAACAACCATTGCGGCAGGTCGTTGTATGAAGTCTCCCAGTTTCCATAAATAGCAGCGATAGCCTTATTCTTTGAAATCCATGCCTTTTTGTAAGAGATTGTGTAGTTGAATGTCTACCGAATACGAGCGATGATGTGTTTCACTTTCAGTGAGGCATCACTGTTGATTAGAGACTTGATACTGTTACATATTAGATTAGAGTCAAGTTTTCTATGATCTTGAGACATTGTGGAAGACATGCATGTGTGTGGACCGCTAACCTTAGTGATTACCCACTTACCACTCCCCTTCCCCACATATGCTCTGCATTTGAAGGCGCATTCTTCGTTAACACACTTGATTATGAGTCGTTTAGAATCGGACTTATAAACGGAATAATCAAGATTCAAGACAGTTTCTGATGTGAAATTGGCGAATGACGAATACACATCCCTCTTTGCTAATAATATGTCACTATTTATTATTAAAAAATATTTTGCTAATAATATGTCACTATTTATTATTTATTTTAATTTTAAAACAATTTATTTTTAAAACAATTAATTAATTAATTATTATAAATATTAATTTTTAATTAGTATTATATATTTATTACAAATATTATATAAAAAGTAATATAACAAATTAATATTAAATAATTATGAAAAATATTATATATCAAAGTATAGTTAAAAAATATTATAGTTAAAAAGTATTAAGAAAGTAAACATTGTAATTATCGTTTTTAATTAATATTATATGAAATTATATTTTTTTATTTAATTTTTAAAGTTTACTAAAATTAATATGTAATCATCTATTAATAAATTTATTTTTAATAAATTTATTGTAAGTATCATTAATTTTTCATTTTAATTAAAAATATAATATAACAATTAATATAATTTGTTAAACAAAATTTAAAGTTTTGTTTCTTAAAATTAATTTTGAAATATTATGTAATATTAAATATTTATAACAAATATTACAAAAAAAATTATATAATTTCGAAAAATTAATCAATTAATTATTATAAATAATAATTTTTAATTAGTATTATATATTTATTACAAATATTATATAAAAAGTAATATAACTAATTAATATTAAATAATTATGAAAATATTATATATCAAAGTATTTTATTTTTTTTTAAATTATTTTATTTTTTTATTAAATATAATATTTTAATTAATTTTTAATATTAAATAATTATTTTAATCATTTTAAATTAAATCTGAAATTAAAAAACAAAATTAAAAAATAATAATACACACTCAATCCCAGATGGCGCACCCCAATTGGACCTCTGGGGGCGCCCGCCATCTTGGATGGAGTACCCTGAAAAGTATTAAAATATTCCCACAAAATGACAAAAATGATTGCAGATTGGGAAATTCATTTCAGATAGTGGCATTTTGAGAAAAAAAATTCACCATGGTGGCATGCAGGTCAAACTCTCACGATTTTACGTTACAATGGGAGAAGGTTTCATCGGGGATGCTGACGCCATGCATGGGCCATGTTAGCGTTGACTGTAAACCTTAAAAGAACTCTTCATATTAATACTATTATTTTATCTTAAAATATAAATAAATAAAAATTATACACATTACCATGTAAAATATATTTTTTAAATATTAGAAATAAAATGCACACATTAACGATTTTTTTTTAAAATAACCAGCTTTTTCAAAAATAATTTCAAAATAATAATTTTTTCAAAAAAATAATCTAAAATAACAACATTTAAAAGAGAATGCGCCAGATGAACCAACGCACCCCTAATAGACCAAGAGGAGGCGCCCAAGGCATTGGCGCCTGCATTGGTAGTCTCATGAGGAGGCGCCAATGCCTCTGGCGTCTGCATTGACCCTCATGAGGAGGCGTCAATGCCTCTAGCGTCTGCATGGTATTTGTGGTGTATGCGCCAATTCATCTGGCGTATACACCCTTGTATTTTTTTATTTAATTTTTAATGGTTTTTAGTTTTTTTTATTTATCAAATAATAAAAAGTAATATAAAAAAAATATTCATGATATAATAAATGTTACATAGGATTGACAAAATTTTAATGACTGCCCGATCAAAAAGTCCCCCTGTTCCACATTCAGGTGCGTTAGTTTGTCTCCGAGGTCTCCCACGATTTTCCTGAGGTGTTTTGGATCTTTGAGTGTTGACCTGATCGAATGATGGTTGGTGTGAAGGTCCGTCGGAAGTTCTAGCAGTATTTGACAGATATGTCATCATTTGTTCCCAATATCCGGAGGGGCTCTGGTCAACGACGCTTCCGTAATGGAGTCCAGTGCCCATGTCATCGTAGTTAGGTCGATGGGGTTGGTGAGTGCAGACGGTATAGTTGCCCAAATTGGGACATTAAATTGTTTTGGAAACGAAGCAATGGTTCATGGGGCGTACTATAGTTAAATAATGGTTGTGTTTTTTGGTGATGGGATGTTTGAGTGGTCATTGGTGGGGGGCTACGATGAAGTGACTCATATGAATCATCTGGGCTATAGACAACTGTGGTTGCAACGTATGGTTTTTGGTGGGTAGGGTTTGATTTTTGGTTTTGTGGTTGGGTGGGTGGCATGAATGGATTGCGACGTTGGATGGTTGGTTGTTGGGTGGATGGCATGAACGGGTTGTGAGGTTGGGTGTTCGGTTGTTGTGTGCATGTGATAGGTTGATGTTGTGAGGTTGATTGTTGGATTTGGGTGGTTTGACATTGGCGTTGGGCGAGGAATTATTGTGGGCGTACGATGATGAAGCTAGTTGGCGTGGATCCATCAAATACCACGGCTCAGACACAAATTGTTGAGTTGTTACCGACCTAAACCATGTCATATATTGTTGAGTTGGTCTTGCATCATGGATGACTAGTTCGTTTAAGATGTGTTGTCGTCGATTCCTCCATTGACGACACATCTCTTTTGCAAAGTCTCTCTAGTCTGAATAATCCCATTGTCCATCAACTCTTTTTTTATGCCAATTCCCCAAACACGTGGGAGGTTATGGAATCCGTTGTTGCATGTCGAACTGCAATTTGACCCGGTCACTCCGGTGCATTTCCACAGTAGTGAACCGGATAATCGGTGTCTTTGTTGTCCAAACTGCAGCATCGTCATGGTTCACATCATGATCAAGACCCAGATATGGCCTCCAGATAAATTGTAAAACAATACGAAACGATTAGATGATAAATAATTTGATAAGTATTTTTAAATTAAAATATAGTTGTGTAGAAGTATTACATTGTCAGGTCCAATGTGGTCCAATAGATTGCGATAGACTACAATAGCGTATTTCGAACACCTATTGTAGTTCATCCCCCTTACTGACCATTTTAGATCAAAACTTATGAAAAATATTATTTACAGTTAATTGTAATATAAAATATAATTAATTAAATGGTAAAGTGTTACACTTACTTTGTTGTAAACGAGAACATGAATGAGATCTCGTTTATCGGGGCGAGTGACGACATTCTTGATCAACCTCATGCTTGTAGCAAATACGCACATGAAAAAAAACGTAAAAGTATTCTTTTTTGCAGTTTTACACATTGCACTATATAGATGGGCCAACACAGTTGAATCCCAACTATATGTGCTTACCTTATTAATGTTGCGTAACAACGGTAAATACATAATATTTACTGAATTACATGTACTTTCTGGAAATAAAAAATTACCAAATAAAACCATAATATAACACTGAGCGTTAATTATTTTCTCGTACTCAATTGATTCTTCAGACAATATTATACTCGCATAATATTGTTTAAGGTGTTTTAAATTTATACCTTACCCCCTTGCTTGACCGGATGACTCTCCCTCAGTTTGACCGTCACACAAAGGGGCACCCAATAATTCATTGCAGATAGAGTTGTCCTGGTTTACTCTACCATTCACGGCCTTACCATCTATGCAGAGACCCAACAACATGTATACGTCCCCAAGTGTGACGGTACACTCACCGATAGGAAGGTGAAATGTGTGGATCTCGGGTCTTCACCTCTCCAACAAAGCAAGAATGAACTTGTAGTCCACCGAGTACGAGACAACGTTAAAGAGATTTACAAATACACATCCTCTAATATATGGTTCTATCAAAGGATCGTGGGGTACATATTCATGTACACGACATTGAAAACGCTTTGGGTCCTAATAACACATAAGTAAGAAATACAATAAGAAGAAGTAATATATAATACAAACATAAATAACAAAGGTATACGACTTAAAAATGGAATAAGTAAAAAGAGAGCGATAACATACAAATGTCGAGATATTCTCGAGTATTCCTTTGTGGTCATCACCCATAGTCAACAGAGACATAATTTGATGTTGCAGAGCTTGAGTGTGGCAGAGAAAGAGTGTAGTAAAGAAAGAGTGTAGATGATTAGTGTTGGAGATGATTTGATGTTGTGATTTGAAGTCTATTTATAGATGAGGGAGTATTACTAGGTTTGCAACTTACGCAGCATGTGATTGGTTGCATGCAATGACAAAAGTAGAGTAGTCATAGTCTTAGACGCATGCATGTGAATATTCACATGCAAGGAAGAGGCGCCATTGCTCTTGGCGCCTAGGAGTACTTGTAGTGAAGGGGCGCCCTAGCTCTTGGCGCCTATGTTGCTTTATGCGCCTAGGGAATGGGCGCCTATTTGGACTATTAGGGCATAGATTCTCTTGTGAGATTCCTTGCCATAGAGATTCCTTTGGCGCATGCATTGTGTGTTCTTGTCAATCTTGTCACTGCATGTGTATTCTTGTCACCGCATGCATGGTCAAGTCTGTGCAGACGAACCGAGTGATCAATGCATTCAACGTTTATACTATTTAAGTTTATGCAGATGAACAACTTAGCAATGCATTCAATTTCAGTATAGAAAAGAAAGTTAGATTTAAAAAAATGTCTTCCTCACAACATTACATGATCAGTGCCCATATTTAAAGGTGAAATATTTGATCATCAATTATTCGTTTTTGTTTTCGCAATACAGAGGTAACTCAGTTTACAATAAATCGACGATCAAATTTTTCACATCTGAAACAAAGAATAGAAAAGAAATTACAGTGCAGTATTGTGGGCCAAATCATATATAAAAATTCATTTTGGTTTGCAGAAAACCAGGTGAAGTTTTATCAGAAGAAGATTCGAAATAATGACGATGCTCAACATATGTTTGTCAGTCACGAACAATCTGGGTACAACGATATAGAGTTGTATATATTACCACAACAACAACAAGTGTCTCAATTCATTAATCAGTCACAAGTGTTTTGTGAAACTGATGACGAACAACCTGAGGTGATTGTTCCAGATGACGAAGAAGAAGAAGCTGAGACCATAGTTGATTCAATGGTGAACGTTGATGAGGAAGAGGAGCCAATACTAGCTAGTCATGTATATTATCCACCTCAACACATGACAAGGTTGAATTTGGTTTCTGATGAACCTTCATCAGATATATGGTACAATCCTTATGTGAGAATGCAAGGATCTTTGAAACAAGGAGACACA
This sequence comes from Lathyrus oleraceus, assembly GCF_024323335.1. Lineage (NCBI taxonomy): Eukaryota > Viridiplantae > Streptophyta > Magnoliopsida > Fabales > Fabaceae > Lathyrus > Lathyrus oleraceus. The sequence goes on along the minus strand of NC_066579.1, from coordinate 408,208,912 downwards.
TTTCGCACAAAAGAGGAATGTGTAAAAGCCATTAAAAAAATTCACATGGAACTATCAGCTGATTTCAGAGTTGATAGAACTAACGCATTGAGGTAGAAAATTTATTGTCTGAATGAGCACTGCCTTTTTAGGTTGTCAGTATGCAATTGGGTGGAGTCTTACAAACAACTTCTAAAATACTTGTTGGCTCTAAAACAGTATGCTCCAGGGACTATTGTCAAGTTGGAAATGTTACCCGCGTATACACCAGACGGGACGTGTGCTGTTGGAAATGGAATATTCACCGTCTCTTCTGGGCGTATCAACCATGCATCATAGGTTTTTATTTTTGTAAACCAATTATACAAATTGATGGTACATGGTTGTACGGGAAATACAAAGGAACGTTACTGATGTCAGTGGCACAAGATGGCAACAACAACATTTTTCTAATCGCCTTTGCCCTTGTTGAAGAGGGGACTAATGAGGGATGGAGTTTTTTCCTAAGAAATCTCTGATTGCACGTTGCACCTCAGCCTAACTTATATTTGATCTCCAACAGACACCCTTCAACCATCAGTGCATATGATAACATTGATAATGGCTGGAAAAATCCTCCTTCGATGCATGTCTTATGTATTAGACATATTGCTCAGAATTTCATTCGGGAAATCAAAGATAAGACGTTACGGAAGAAGGTTGTCAATGCAGGTTACGCATTATCAGAACCTTCTTTCAAACACTACCGCGAAGAAATAAGATTGTCAAACGAAGATGCAGTACGGTGGACCAATAGTATTCCATTGGAGAAGTGGACTAGGGCATACGACAACGGTCAACATTGGGGCCACATGACAACAAATCTTGTGGAATCAATGAACTCTGTCTTCAAAGGCATTTGTAACCTACCTATAATCGCTTTGGTGCAGACAACATATTTCAGGCTAGGGGCGCTATTTGAGAGCAGACGTTCCAAATGGAGTTCAGTGTTGCAATCTAGGTAGTTGTTCAGTTATGCTTCAATGAAATTCATTAGACATGAAGCTGCAAAAGCAAACACACATGTAGTCATGGTGTTTGACCGCACTAAAGGTTGATATAGTGTTGTCGAGTCCATGGATCACAATGAGGGCATACCGATGGAACAGTATAGAGTCGAACTAGATAGAGGTTGGTGCAACTGCGGAAAGTTCCAAGCCTTTCGTACACCCTGCTCCCATGTCATTGCATCATGTTCAAAGGTTCAAATGGATCCACCATACTTGCTATCTGATGTTTAAAAAGTCACCAGCCTATCAAATGTTTATAAAATTAGTTTTTCCGTAGTAGCAAAAGAGGATTACTGGCCAAAATATCAAGGGGATATCGTTTGACACAACGAAGTTATGCGAAGGAAGAAAAAGGGTCGCCCAAACAACACCCGCATTCGAACCGAAATGGATACGGCGAACAAAATGGTTAGATTATATAGTTCATGCCGTCAGCCAGGTCACAATTGTAATAACTGTCCTAGTATTGGAACGAGCACAACCAGATAAATTCACATGTACCTCTGTCGCAATATATGAAAAACTAAATTTATTTCATATTAGACGTCTGTGACGAAAATACCATTACATAAACAATAACATAAACAATTAAAACAACTAGAATACAAGAACTATACGATTACAACCATCAAAATAATTTTGAACATGTAATGCATCATCCTACGAGCGTCTTGGTCGGTCTTAATATCCACCCATTCACGCAGTTCTCCATTTTGGTTGAACGTGGACACAAGCCATTGTATTCTTCTAATCCTCTCACCATCTCCAATTTCTCCATCTAACCAACTATTCAACGTCCGATTAAGACATTCAAACATATTCTTTTTCCAGAGACGAATCTTTATCAGAGATGCAACGGTGGAAAATATTACATCGGCATTTCGCTTCTGAATGTATGCAGACATGGTTAAAAAACAAAAACTTGAAGGAGAGTGGAGTTGAATGAGAGAAAATATGGTACTAGGGGATGATTTTGTATGAAAAATATTGCATCCAATGCGAGGTATTTATACAGAGGAGGTATAAAATGCATGCGCCAAGAGGTCAGGCGCCCAACATGTCAAGACATGCAGGCGCCAGAGGCTTTGGCACCTCCTCTTAAGGCACCATGCAGGCGCCAGAGGCATTGGCGCCTCTTCATGAGGCCCAATGCAGGCGCCAGAGGCATTGGTGCCTCCTTATGAGGCTATCAATGTAGGCGATAATGCCTTGGACGCCTCCTCTTCATCCATATGGTATGCACCGAATCATCTGACGCATCCTCTTTTAAATGTGGTTATTTTGAAAAAAAAATGGAAAAAATTGTTATTTTGGAATTATTTTTCAAAAAGTTGGTTATTTTAAAAAAAATCCACATTAACTCTATCAACATTTTTTTAATATTTCAACTTCAAATCCCGTTAGGTGCCAAGTTAATACTTTTGTGAAGCAAATTAATACTTCAAACACATTAAGTACTTTGGTGAAGCAATTAATACTACTAACATTCCCTAGACAAGCAAAACCAAGATAACATCTTGATTGACAGTAGCATCTCATCAACATTGCAAAAATTATTTTGAAAAAGGATATTGTTTCTTGTCAACCATATTGTCTAAACTGCAGCTAGCTAAAAAACAACTTCAACACCATCTGCAACGTTGATCTTCATCCTTAGTGTACGGTAAAGAAGGTTGTTACTGCTATTGAGAACCTCTCCATAATTCCTTGCATCTAAATCCAATCCTAACCAAATATCTGTGCTTTTCCAAATCTTTTTAATTACCGGACAATGAACCAATATATATATGTAAAATATTCTCATCCTTATAAAAGTAGAAAACACAACTTCTTTCATGAATGCCAAGCTCAATTCCTCTCTTTAAAAATTGATCTTTTGTTGCAATTCTAATGAGTAACATCGGTCACCCGAAGCATTGAATTTTGGCACTTTGGCTTCCCACATAATTTTCAGCGATGCTAACAGATTAGTTTTCAAGGGATCTTCACTGAAATTATTCTCCAATAATCTGTAACATGACTTAACCGAAAATTGGTTCAAAGAATTATCCCTCCAAACAAAATTGTGTCATACCCTAAATTTTACCCTGAGTTTTTCCACTTGTATCAGTATAACTTGTTCATTTTAAAAATCAGGAGTTATAACATTCTATCTGATCTTAATGACATTCATTCAATCATTTTGTTTAATTAAGGAGTCCAGATACTCGATTTTTCAATCTCAGTGCATCATTCATTCAGTTGCATCTTGTATCAGAGGTTCAGAGGGTGACAATCAAGAGTATTGTCGTCATCTGAATCTTTGTAGGGTTTTAATTATAATTGAAAATCAGAAGTAAATGGTCCAAGAGCGATTCATTTGCATTTGATTGTTTATTCACGATTATTCAACCAGTAATTCAATGCATTCACAAGACACATGCATTTTCTACTTATCACAACATGCATTTTATTCCGCATAACGCTTAAAACATCGTTCGAAATGATTTTTTAGATCTACAGACAGATCGATCGAATCAATTTTTAAATGTACATCGAATTAGCAGGCAAAAAATTTTAAAGTTGAGCTTGCAGACGTCAGGTTTATTGATCTATGGTTCGCGTAGTTCAACTTGGTGTTCTCGTTTTATTTTTTCGACTACTTTCTCGGTCATATTCTAATTGGTTTAAGCCTTTTAATCGATATTTTTTTTATTTCAAATTTTAACCAAAACCTGTCTGTTTTCTGAAACTTTATTTCGCGCGGATCACTTTGGTGCATTTAGTTTTTTTTTCCAGTTTTACGTCCGATTTTTATTTCTTTTTTATCCGATTTTTTTTTACAAATTGATTAGTAGAATTAATTGTATTTTTAAAATTTTATTTTATTTTATGTATTGATTTTATTTTAATTATTAAACTTTTAATTTTAGCATTCTTTAAATTAAGTTTTAATTAAATAGAATGAAAGGAATTAAAGAAAATAAAAAATATCTCCTCCCCACTTCATGGCAGCCACGTGGCACCAAGGGAGAGGAGGATTTTCTGGAAATTTTAATTTTTTGTTTCCTCAATATTGGGCCATGCAATCACGTTCATATACTTCCTCCTCATGACATTAAATCACCATCACTTCTTCTTTTTCCATTTTTCACAAGAAATTCACTTTCACCCTTTAATCATCTTTCTCCTCTTCTCCAAACACAACAATAAACATAACACATAACATCATCTTCAACTCATCATCATCACCACCTTTCGTCACTATTCTCTCCCCTCAAACAACATAAACATCATCCAACCCACCTTTTATGTTCTCCCTATCAGCACCATATCACTATACTACCATCATAACTGTTGAATTGTAATTCCTTGTGTCGAAGCAGGTTGCTCGACATAACAAGGAAGTGTTGAACCTCATAGTATATTGAGTTGTGTTAGTGTGTCAAAGTGTCGAAGCATGTTGCTTCACACAGGATTTCGACTTAGGTCTATTTTAGTCGTGTTAGCTATTTTGGGTTTTTATAATTTTGGGTTTTGACTTGAAGTCCAAGTTAACCTAAATCTATAAATAGAGGGAGTAACCCTTATTTTTTGTAATAAAGTGAATAGAGTATTCATAACATTTGTATTCACAATATTTTGCAGTTGCAAAGTGAATAAGAAGTTTTCCACAGTTTATGGATAAAGAGAAACTCTGCAGAATTTAATTCTTCTTATTCATTATTCTTTACTTTCTTTCTTTCTCCATTGTTTTTTTCTTTTTCATTATCATTGTGTGGGTGATAACAATCTTGTTCATCAATATTGATTGAAATTCTCCGTAGATTTTGGGGGATTTCCAACATCTGGTATCAAGAGCTCCGATTTAATCGATTCGTGGGAATAAAATCACCATGGCAAAGAATCATTCAAACGGGAATTTTCCAGTAAATCTTCTGATTCTCAAGAACAATAATTATGAGAATTGGTGCAAGCAGATAAAGGTTGTGTTCTATTATCAAGATCTTTGGAATCTTATGAAGGAAGGAGTAGCAACGCTTGTAGAAGACGTGACAGATCAAGAAAAGGCCGCACATAAAGAATTGAATAAGAAAGATTATAAAGCTCTCTTTATAATCCATCAATGTGTTGATGCAGATAACTTTGAAAAAGTTAGTGATGCAGAGTCAGTAAAAGAAGCATGGGAAATTCTGGAGAAATCGTTTGGAGGCGGGGAGAAGGTGAAAGAGGTGAAGTTACAAACTTACAAAAGAACGTATGAATTACTTCAAATGAAAGACAATGAAAGCATAATTGATTTCTTCACCAAGGTTACGAAACTGGTGAATCAAATGAAGGTACGTGGAGAAATATTGACATCAAGATCTGTTATTGGAAAGATCTTGAGGTCGTTGGCTCCAAAGTTCGACCACGTGGTTGTAGTCATAGAAGAGTCGAAAGATTTGTCAAAACTGTGACAAAGGAAGAGCTTCAAGGGACGCTTGAATCTCATGAACAAAGAATGGTTGAAAGAGATGCAGGAAAGTCGAATAGTGATATAGCTTTGCAAGATCAATCAACAAAAGAAAGAAAAGGCAAAGGAAGATGGAATAGCGACAAAGGTAGAGGAGGCTACAACAATTCGAGTAGTCGAAATCAGCAAGAAGGAAACTGATCAAATCAGAGAAGACCATGGAACTAATGCAACCAAAGAGGTGGTGTTGCAGGTAGAGGAAAAGGTGGTGGTCAGAAGCCAGACAATAGTCACATTCAGTGTTACAATTATCAGAAGTATGGTCATTATTCTAGTAATTATCCAGAAAAGCAAAAGAATCAAGAAACTTATGCAAAGCTGATGAAACATGAAGAAGAAGAGACATTGTTGATGGCTACAACAAGAGATGAAGAGATATATTCAAGGACCAATGGTACTTGGACTCAGGATGCTCATCACACATGTCTGAAAGGAAAGCTTAGTTTGTCAACATAAAGCCCTCAATGAAGAACATGGTGAAATTTGCAAATGACAACAATCTAGCAGTTGAAGGTGTTGGTGATGTTCTAATTATGAGAAAAGATGGCAAGAGGTCAGTAATTTCAAATGTGTTTTACATACCAGGCATGAAGAGTAATTTTCTCAGAATAGGCCAGTTAGTCGAAAAGAACTACAGAGTGTCGATCAAAGACAAGATGAAGAGAGTTCTTGACTCAAATGGAAGGTTGGTCTTGAAGGCTCCAATGTCTCAGAATAAAACCTTCAAGATTGAACTAAATGTGATGGAGCAAAGTGCCTTGCAATAGCAGTCAACATAGATGAATGGATATGACATTATAGACTTGAACATCTCAATTTCAAAGACATCGGAGATTTAAAGAGAAGAAATATGGTTTCAGGAATACCAGAAATCGACATTCAAAACAAAGTGTGTGAAGAATGTGTGCGGGAGAAGCAACATAAGAACAACTTCAATAAGGATGCAGGAAACAGGTCGAAGGCAATTCTTGGAGTCATATACTCTGATGTATGTGGTCCTCTCCAGGTGGATTCGATTAGAGGTAACAAATACTTTGTTACATTCATAGATGATTTCAGTCGAAAACTGTGGTCTTACCTGATCCATAATAAAAGTGAAGTGATCGAGGTATTTGCCAAGTTTAAATCTATGGTCGAAAGACAGAGCGGTCGAAAGATCAAGATTTTAAGAACTGATGGTAGTGGAGAATATGTGTCGAAATACTTTGATGCATTATGTGTGAAAGTAGGGATTATGCATGAGGTGCTGCCACCCTACACTCTACAACTAAATGGAGTCACGGAAAGAAAGAATATAACCATTATGAATATGGTTAGAAGTATGTTGAAAGGCAAGCATCTACCTAAAGAATTATGGGGAGAAGCTGTGTCGACTGCGACATATATCTTGAATAGATGTACGACGAAGAAGCTAGAAGGAATCACGCCAGAAGAATGATGGTCTAGGGTCAAGCCTAGATTAAGTCATCTGAAGGTGTTTGGATCTATAGCACATAGACATGTGCCAGATCAATTGAGAAGAAAACTTGATGACAAGTCGAATCAGATGATCTTTGTCATACGGTGAACTGACTTTAATGTGTTTTTAATCGCAATGTCGCGGTTACAAGAGTCGCCACCGACTTTTCTTTTATCCCGTAAGGAAAGGTGGAAAAGAACAGGAAAGACCTTAATTTAAATTCTTAGGTTCGGGAGGTACGTTATACAAAGGGAAGGTGTTAGCACCCTTTGTATCCATGGTTATCCATGGGCTCTTAATTGCTCAATCATTTATGTTTCCTTTGGTTGAAAAAAAAGTGTTTGAGAAAAGTATGGAAGGTGTTTGGAAAAAGAGAATTTAACTTTGTAATGATTCTTGAATGAATGTATACAAAGTGGTTATCTCGTTTAGTTTTTTTTGAAAGTTGTTAGAAAAATATAACTCGGCGATGATCCTAGTACGGATGTATGCTAAGTGGTGATTTTCTAAAAAAGGGGGATGTTGTGTAATGTGTGAGGTGTGAAGAGTATTTTTTAGGTTATGAATGAGCAATTAAGGGTTATACCTGTCTGAGGTCTTTCCGGGCATTTCCTATCCTTATGAGGGTAAAACTATCCTTACTATTGAGAAGTAAGTAGTTTTATCCTTGGGATGTAGAAGGGTCATCGTAGGGTCATCGGCTAGTCGTTGAAGGCAACAGTTGTGAGGATACCTTAGCATTCGAAGGGACTATCATCATTTAACCGTAGGCTACACCGAAGGGTCATCGAGGGACAAAGGCAACATTCGCGGGACTATGATGATTTAACCGAAGGGTCTTTGCTAAGTGTATCCCCATATTCGCGGGACATGACCGTATTACGTAATCGGGGGGGGGGGGTAACAAAGAGAGATGTCCGATTTTATTTAAAGTCCATATTTTAAAGTTAATTAGGTGATTAGAATGAATCTTCGTATTAAAACCAATACATCAACAATAATACATTAAAGGTACTACATTAAAATTAATTGAGTAATCCCGAATGAATTTCCATAAGGGTATCCCACACATAAGGTGGAACACCTGGCCAGCCGTTTCTTCGAGAATACGTAGCCTTTACACACTTCAACACACGGGTTAGAGCATCGAGGTAAAATACAATTGGAAATTGCACCATAAAATAAACATAACAGTTATGAGTTCAGGCCAAATGACGCGAAAATCGTAATTAAATAAACAAGATAGAACAGCAAAGAGACAAAGCAGCCGCTGTCCCGTTCGCCTCTGCTTCGCCTAGCGAAGGCTCAGCGAATGCTCGCTGCAGGCTCGCTTAGCGACGTGCTAGCGAGCGGCCACGGGTTTGGAGTTTGACAGCAGCATGACTTCCGAAAACCTGCACTCTTATGGCATTTGATCACAGGCATAGCATAGACAATTATACAGGATGTTCATACTTAGATTCACATACGAAATCGAATTACACATCAAAACTTTAATCGGAATGCATCATGTATGTAAAGAATATCAATTGGAAACGTAAAACAGCGATGATACGCAAACCTGTGTGCAATTGCGATATTGAAAGGGACTGATTGTTTGGAGGCCGGATTGAGTTGGGCGGCGGTAGCTTCGGCGCGGATGAGCTGCCTTTAGGTTAGCAGGGTTTTTGCACCAGGGTTTCCGTCCTTCTCTGTCCGTCTTGGTCTTCTCCGTTTCTGTGTCCGTCTCCCCCCTTTTCGTGGCTGAAGAGCTGGTATTTATAGTGGTAGTGGTGACCTAATGGGCTCAGAATGAGGTCCAAAACTTTTGATATTCGCAAGCTTCGCTAGGCGAAGGAATTGCTCGCCTAGCGAGCAAGCTATTCTGGGCTTTTTTTTTTTTTTGGATCTGATGCTTCGCTGGGCGAGTGTCATAATGAAGTGTTCGCTAGGCGAAGTAATTGCTCGCCTAGCGAGCAAGCTGTTTTGGGCCACCTTTGGATCGGGTCTGTTGTCAGCTGGGCTTCTATTTCTTTAATGTCAATGCCTTGCAAAATAAGTCGGAGGGTCTTGAAAAGGTCTTGTAATGTCAGCGGGCAAATTTTGGGGTATGACAGCTGCCCCTGTTCAATATTCTTGAACCGAGAGGGTAGAATGGTATGTGCCGTTCGTGGTCTGGAGGTAAAAGATTATTGAACACTAGAATGCCCCAAAAATTTGCGCTTGTCAATTAGGAGATGGGCTTAAAGACGCCATCCAGGTAGTTTGATGAGGAGACTTCCAGATTGTGTCGTATGTTAGACGATATCTGGAGACATGGGTGTCCCACCGGGTCGTACGTCAGACCGTATAGGGAGTCATCCATTATGCTGTCGACTTCGCCGGGGAGTCGGAGTGTGTTATGTACTGCTGGAGATAAGGGATCAGAATGGACCGTACTTTAGGCCGTGTCTGAATACCAGAATGAGTTGTTCATTAGGCGGATGGCCTTGCTGGGGATGAAAGATCAGAATGGATCGTACGCTAGATCGTATCTGAGTTGCAGAATGAGCCGTACGTTAGGCTGAATCTGATGATGAAAGGGGTAGTCGTACGCTAGACTACGCTTCAGAAATGTACCGTACACTAGGTAGCATCTGAGGAGATGAAGGTCTAACTTGGTCGTACATTAAACCGTATCTGAGCAGAATGAGCCGTCCATTAGGCTGTATCTGGAGAAGAAAGTAGTCGTACGCTAGACTACACCCCGGAATGTACCGTACGCTAGGCAGTATCTGAGGATTTGAGGATCCAAATGGGTCGTACGCTAGACCGTATTGGCGTTGCAGAATGAGTCGTACGTTAGGCTGTATCCGAAGGAGAAAGTAGTCGTACGCTAGACTACACCCCTGAATGTACCGTACGCTAGGCAGTATCTGAGGATTTGAAGATCCAAGTGGGTCGTACGTTAAACCGTATTGGAGTTGCTGAAGGTCAGAACGGATCATACGTTAGATCGTATCTGAGTTGCAGAATGAGCCGTCCGTTAGGCTGAATCTGATGATGAAAGGGGTAGTCGTACGCCAGACTACACTTCAGAATGTACCGTACGCTAGGTAGCCTCTGAGGAGATAAACATCTGAATGGGTCGTACGTTAGACCGTGAAAGGGGTAGTCATACGCTAGACTACACTTCAGAATGTACCGTACGCTAGGTAGCATCTGAGGAGATGAACATCCGAATGGGTCGTACGTTAGACCGTCTTGGAATAGTTGAAGGAATTATAGGTTGGGCTTAATCAGAATGAACCGTACGTTAGGCTGTATCTGATAATATTTGTTGTACTTGCGGTAAATGTCTGGGATGGGCTTAGAGATGCCATCATTAGGAGGATACCAGACTGCTTGTTAGAATGAGTGCTTATAGAGTATATCTGAAAGATGAATCTGAATCTTGAATGCGATTGATAACGGTGTCTGCCTGAATGAACTCCTTAATTTGACAATACCAGGAGGATAACTAACCTGAAAATGAAAGTTAGCTTTATGCCATGTCATGATGCATGAGATGTTTTATGCTTGCGAAAATAAATGCGAACAATGTATGCATGCGTATGCTGTGAAATGAATTATGCGTCTGAAAAGTTTTTCTGGCGACTCCCTGGGGAAAATAAATCCCCATCTGCTGGTTGGAGATACTTGTATTGATGACCCTTTCTCAGCTAGGGATACTTGATTTCTGTCCGATGGTAGAAATATTTAACAGAAGCCTGGCTGGGGGTGGAAGAGATGACCAATTTGTCTAGTAATGCCAATTGCTTCTGGCTCTGCTGGGGGATAGAATTAGCAACGGATTCATTGGAAAGCATGGTTAGACCTTCCCCTCAATCCTGAAGTCTTGTAGTAATCGCTATTTCCGTTTTATGCATGTATTTTTGATAAACATCAATCATATTCAAATGCATATACCAATTCAATCTAAATCAATGGACGTTTATGCAAACAAAACAGAGAAAGTAAAACAAGAGCATTTTTTTTTGAAACTAAAATTATATTGATTTCGAAAGAGGGCCTATAAACAGGCAATTTGTGTACAAGGAGACAAAAAATCCTAGTAAGAGGAAATTGTCAAGAAAACAAAGAGAAAGCTATGCCGAAAGCGTCCTATTGACTTTAATTCCACTACTGCCATTATGTCTTCAAGCCTCTCATCTCCCGCTGTCGGATAGAAGTGATTAGCTTGTTCAGTCCTTTGAACTTGGATGAAGCTGTCTGAGAACGGGACATAGTCATACGCTTTGATCCCTAATTTTTGCCTGGACCGCCTTTTCAGGTTTTCAGTCCACCGGGATACCCCTTTTTGCCCAAGCCGCCTTTTCAGGTTTTCGACTTGCCAGGTGTACATTTTTATATGTTTATCCCTAATTTTTGCCCGAACCCTTTTGGTTCGCCAGGATGCCCTTACTTTTGCCTAGGTACGTCGACCTAGCGGGTCTTTTTTATGCGTAGTATTTTTTGACTATGTCTGCGTTCACGGGATGTGGGAAGTCTTCGCCATCCATTGTAGCCAGTATCATGGCTCCACCCGAGAATACCTTCTTAACTACAAATGGCCCTTCGTATGTGGGAGTCCATTTGTCCCTGGGATCACTTTGTGGTAAAATGATACGCTTGATCACCAATTCTCCGATTTGATACACCCGTCTCTTGACCTTTTTGTTAAATGCCTGGGTCATGCGCTTCTGATATATCTGCCCATGACAAACAGCCGCGAGTCTCTTTTCATCAATCAAATTTATCTGATCGAGCCGAGTCTGAATCCATTCATCCTCGCCTAAGCCTGCATCTTTCATAATCCTTAGAGAGGGAATCTGAACTTCCACTGGTAAAACAACTTCCGTTCCGTAGACTAAAGAGAAAGGCGTTGCCCCTGTCGAAGTGCGTACTGAAGTGCGATAACCATGGAGAGCAAACGGCAACATCTCATGCCAGTCTTTATACGTTACTGTCATCTTTTGTATGATTTTCTTGATGTTCTTATTAGCAGCCTCCACGGCGCCATTCATCTTTGGCCGGTACGGAGAAGAGTTATGGTGTTTAATTTTGAACTGCGTGCAGAGTTCAGTAATCATCTTGTTGTTCAAATTAGTGCCATTGTCAGTGATAATTCTTTCAGGGATGCCGTATCGACAAATAAGGCTATTCTTGATGAACCGTGCCACCGCGTTCTTGGTGACAGAAGCGAATGAGGCTGCCTCTACCCACTTTGTAAAGTAATCAATAGCGACGAGGATGAAGCGATGTCCATTAGAAGCTGTAGGTTTAATCTCTCCAATCATATCGATGCCCCACATTGCAAAGGGCCAAGGAGCTGTCAACACGTTCAATGGAGCAGGAGGCAGATGTACTTTGTCCGCATAAAGCTGACACTTGTGGCAGGTTCTGGAGTGACGGTAGTAATCAGCTTCCATGGTAGACCAATAATACCCTGATCTCAGAATCTTCTTGGCCATTGTATGTCCACTAGAATGAGTCCCAAAAATACCGTCATGCATGTCTTCCATAATCCTTTCCGCTTCTTTTCTATCCACACAGCGAAGCAGAGTCGAATCATGATTACGTTTGTATAACACTCCATTACTCAGAAAGAATTTAGCGGAGAACTTCCTCAGGAATTTTCTGTCATTGATGGATGCCCCTTTAGGGTATTCTTGAGCTTCTAAGTATCTTTTTACGTCGTGGAACCAAGGTTTCTCCTGTACCCTCTCAGTGTTAAGTTCGTAACAGTATGCCGGTTCATCTAATCGTTCAATAGTGATCCTAGGGGCTTCACCGTCCCATCTGACTCTGAACATGGATGACATGGTAGCTAATGCGTCTGCCAACTGATTCTCCTCTCGTGGAATATGTTCAAATGTAATCTCTTCAAAGTATGGGATTAATGTCATCACCCGCTCTCGATAAGGGATGAGATTCGGATGTTTAGTGTCCCATTCTCCTTTGATCTGACTGATTACCAGGGCCGAATCTCCGTACACACTCAAAAACTTGATTCGCCGGTCTATGGCAGCCTTGAGTCCCAAAATACATGCTTCATACTCAGCCATATTATTGGTACAATGAAAACATAGTATAGCAGTGAAAGGTGTATGGTAACCTCCGGGAGAAATGATTACAACACCAACACCATGGCCCAACGCATTAGAAGATCCATCAAAAACCATAGTCCATCGGGATCCCAGTTCGGGTCCTTCATCCGGTTTAGGTTTTTCATCATCAGTAACAAGCATGACATCCTCATCTGGGAACTCAAAATTCATAGATTGATAATCGTCCACCGCTTGATGAGCCAAATGATCAGCTAGCACGCTTCCTTTGATTGCTTTCTGGGTAGTATACTGGATATCGTACTCCGTTAAGATCATCTGCCATCTCGCTATTCTTCCGGAGAGGGCAGGCTTCTCGAACATGTATTTGATGGGATCCATCCTAGAAATCAACAAAGTGGTATGATTCAACATATACTGTCTTAGTCGGCGAGCAGCCCAGGCCAAAGCACAACAAGTTCTCTCGAGCAGTGAGTATCTTGTTTCACAGTCGGTAAACTTTTTGCTCAGGTAGTATATGGCATGCTCTTTTCGACCAGACTCGTCATGTTGCCCCAATACGCACCCCATTGAATTTTCTAACACGGTCAAATACATGATTAGAGGTCTTCCTTCAACTGGTGGTATCAGAATTGGAGGTTCCTGGAGATATTTCTTGATTTTGTCAAAAGCCTCTTGACATTCGTCATTCCACACCATCTCTTGATTCTTCCTCAGTAATTTGAAGATGGGTTTGCAGATAGCGGTCAAATGGGAGATAAATCGGGCAATGTAGTTCAAGCGTCCCAAGAAACCTCTGACTTCTTTCTCCGTACGGGGAACTGGCATTTCTTGAATAGCTCTCACTTTAGCCGGGTCAACCTCAATTCCTTTACCACTGACAATAAAGCCCAAGAGTTTACCGGATCTTACTCCAAAAGTGCATTTGTTCGGATTCAATCTCAACTTGTACTTCTTCAACCTCTCGAACAGTTTGTATAAATGATCGAGATGTTCTTTTTCAGTATGAGATCTGGCTATCATGTCATCTACGTATACTTCTATTTCATGATGAATCATATCATGGAACAAAACCACCATAGCACGCTGGTACGTTGCCCCGGCGTTCTTTAGACCGAATGGCATTACCTTGTAACAGAAAGTGCCCCATTGCGTCACAAACGTAGTTTTCTCCATGTCCTCAGGTGCCATCTTAATCTGGTTATAACCCGAGAATCCATCCATGAAGGAGAATACTTTGTGTTGAGCGGTGTTATCTACCAGAACATCGATGTGCGGGAGTGGAAAGTCATCTTTGGGACTCGCTTTATTCAAATCTCTGTAATCTACGCACATTTGCACCTTACCATCTTTCTTCGGTACCGGTACCACATTAGCAACCCATTGAGGATAAGAAGTAACGGCTAGAAAACCGGCATTGAACTGTTTCATAACTTCGGCTTTGATTTTCTCAGACATTTCAGGACGCATGCGGCGAAACTTTTGCTTGACAGGACGACAGTCCTCCTTCATTGGCAGACGATGTACTACTATGTCAGTATCCAATCCTGGCATGTCTTCATAAGACCAAGCAAAAATCTCGATATAGTCATGTAACATCTGAATCAATCTTTCTTTGACACTGTCTCCCAAGCCTGCTCCTATTTTGACTTCTTTCTTGTCCACTTCAGTATCCAGATTTACCATTTCGATTGACTCTTCATGCGGCTGTATAGTCCTTTCTTCTTGCAGTACCAGTCTGGCAAGTTCTCCAGGTACTTCACAATCTTCCTCACTTCCATCCTCGGCTTGGTAAATCGGATTTTCAAAGTCATAATGAACAGTAGTAGAACTATTATCAACAGGATCCAGAGTGGACACGGATCTGCAATTCGTTACGTGAGTGTGTGTAAGAAAGCATAGCTTGTTTGAAAGATGACAGGAAAGATAAAGAGCGCAATATTTGAATGCAAAACGTCCATTGATTTATTGAATATGAATATGCTTATGAAATGACAAAACCCTTAACAAATTAGCTATTGTGCCCCGGGTATAGACACAATGCTTTAAGAAGTTTAATTGAAAAATTAAAGATTTGCAATACTAAATGGACAATAACAATTACTCCTGACTAAAGGAGATCGGGATAGTGTCTTCAGCCTTCCAATTATTGAGTCTGTCGCCAATTGTTGGGTAGATCCAGCTATCCAGGTCGCAATCACTGTCAGCATCTTCTACAGCATTGATTTGATTCTTGACTACCTTCTCAGAGTTGAATCCCAGACCGGATTTATCAGACTTGTAGGGTACATTGATCAGTTGACCCCAACTAGTACAACCACCGTTTTCAACTACAGCTTGAGCATCTTTCAGAGAGATCATGACCGGAGGAGCTCGAACAACCTCGGGCACAAAGGGAGTTGACTTAAGGACAGGACTGGGCGGAGGAACCACTTCAAATGATTGAGACGGAGTCTCGAAGAATTCACCATCCATCTCAACATATCTGAAGGTATGCACACTACTGATGATATACTCCTCTTCCCCACACACAGTGACAATCTTACCTTCTATTGGATATTTCAGCTTTTGATGGAGAGACGAAGCTACAGCGCCTGCCCCATGAATCCAAGGGCGTCCCAGCAAACAGGAGTAGGCGGGGCGAATGTTCATTACATGAAAGGTAGTGTTGAAGACTTGAGGTCCTATCTTGATAGGGAGAACAACTTCACCGTGGACAACACTCTTTGCACCGTCGTAAGCACGCACCACAATGTCACTAGGCTTCAATTCAATGCCTTTACAGTCAAGTTTATCGAGCACGGCTTTCGGTAACACATTCAAAGAAGAGCCATTATCGATCAACACATGAGACAGGGTGATCCCTTTACACTCAATGGAGATATGCAGGGCTTTATTGTGGTTCTTTCCCGCTGGTGTCAGGTCAGCATTGGAAAAACCTAGGCCACCGTCGACAGTTAGATTAGCAACATAGTTTTCGAACTGATCGACGGAGGTCTCCTGAGGTACATGGGCAGTCTTCAAGAATTTTATCAAGGCATGGGCATGAGATTCAGAAGATAGCAACAAGGATAACATCGAGATTTTGGAAGGGGTATGCCCCAACTGTTCTACCACATCAAAATCACTCTTGCGGATGATTTTCAGCACTTCTTCCATTTCTTGTTTGGCCACATCCTCAGTAGTAACTTCGACCGGTGTCTCTGACTGAGAAGGGTTGATTGTTGGTTCCTTTCCTCGAGTTTCAGGGGCTGGAGGTGAGATTTCTGGAGAGAAGATCCTTCCGCTTCGAGTAACTTTACTAGTCCCAACAATATCATTAGGATTAGCAGAATTGCCAACTTGCTTTACACCATGGATGTAAACATCACCTCCATAATTCCACGGAATGGCTTTGCTCGAGGAATATGGTACTGGGCCAGGTGCAGTAATGATCGGGGAGCTACCTTGTGCTCAGCAGTAATCTTCACGGGTATTCTGGGAGCAGTAATCTTCACTGGAACTTTGGACCTTGCAATCACAGATACTTCTTCAACAGGGTCTTCCACCCGAGGAACCTTTTCGAAGAGAATGGTATAATCGTCCATCAGCCGTTGAATACCACCTCTCCACTTCAGGCAATCATTGGGTCGGGATATACAGAGATCGCAATTTTCAGCACAACCTGGAAATAAACCAGCTTGCAACAACTTCTTCTTGATGGCTAGGAGAGGGGATGTTAAGTCCGCTACAGTAGTGATGAGAGAATCGTCATCGAGAGCATTAACAGCCTTGTCATGATTAGGCATAGGTGCATTGATGACATTAGGAGTCTCCGGAGGCTCAAATTCAATTTCTCCGGCGTCGATCATATCCTGAATTTTGTTCTTCAACAACCAACAATCGTTTGTATCATGCCCGGGGCTGTCGGAGTGATATGCACACCTGGCATTGGGATTATAACGAGGCGAAGCAGTGTTGACATTTGCAGGAGGACCTCTGAGAGTGATTAAGTTTGCCTTTAGCATACTTTGCAGTGCTTGTGCTAAAGTCATATTGAGCTTGGTAAACTGCCTTCTTGGTCTGTCTTGTCTGTGCTGGAAGTTTTGAGCTGGTGGTGCTGCAATCGTAACTGCTCCAATGTCGTGGTCACGGTTTTTCTTGTTACGACCCTTTTGACCGTACACAGCATTTGATTCGTTCCTCCCCTGATGGGACCTTTTGGTGCTTGCAGAGGTAGCCGCCTGTATCTTTCCACTTCGGATGCCGCTTTCAACACGTTCACCTGTTAATATAAGTTCAGTGAAACCTGATGAAGAACTTCCCAATAGATGGCTGTAGAATGGGCCGGTCAGTGTGCCCATGAACATGTCCACCAGTTCTCTGTCAGTCATAGGGGGTTTGACTCTGCCAGCCAAATCTCTCCATTTCTGAGCATACTCTTTGAAGCTTTCTTTAGATCCCATAGTCATATTCTGCAACTGTAGCCGAGTAGGCGCTAATTCAGAATTGTACTGGTACTGCTTATAGAAAGCTGTTGCTAAATCAGTCCAGGTGCGGATGTCAGAGCTCTCGAGCTGATAATACCATTCCAACTGAGTGCCAGACAGACTTTCTTGGAAGAAATGGATCCACAGTTTCTTATCAGTGGTATGCGGCTGAATCTTTCTCACATAAGCCCTTAAATGCATCTGAGGACAGGATGCACCATCGTACTTAGTGAAAGTGGGGATTTTGAATTTGCGAGGAATGGTCACATCGGAGACCAGACCCAAACTTTCAAAATCCAGACCAGGCGCCTTCTGACCCTCCATGGCTAGCATGCGTTCTTCCAGCAATTTGTACTTATCATCTCTTGGAGAGTACTGTTCATTTTCATAGTTCTCATCGTCATCCTCAGGGTTGGAGAAATCAGCATTCTCTTCCTCTGAGTCATTCTCCGCCCCCTCTTCTGGACCATTCGGGATTCCAAATTTGATTCCCGTAGCCTGTCCTTTACGCCTTCTTCCCGGGTTAATGAAACTCACAGCTTTCTTGTCTTTCTTCTTCTCGACCAAAAGAGCCTTCAGTTCCTCCTGCCCCTTGGATAAGCTTAGCATCATCTCCTTGAATTGAGCATTCTGAGTCTGGAGATCTTTGACAGTTTGTTCGAGATCCATTTTTCTGTGTAAGGGGCAGACCGTGAGAATATGGTCCTTTAGAATACCTGTTATGCAATGTTATGTTATGCGATGCAATGCATGAAATGTTTTCAAGGACTTTTGGAATTTAACTTTGCGTAAATCACCAACAAGAGAGAAATGTTTATTGCTACTTTTTTTGATCAATGTTCATTACAAAAGGAATAATAGTAAAATACAATGAAAGCTCAAGTCTCCCAGGGGCGACTTCTTTTTGGGCGAAGATATGCATTGAGTCTTCGTTCCTCATTAAGCTGACTGGTGAGCTCTAATACTTTCTTCCTTTCTGCATTGAACTGAGTTTCGAACGTATCCCTCTCCTCTCTCAACTGGGTCCAGGATCTTTTCAATTCCTCAACATCAGTAGGCATATCTGGATAAGGAATGATCTGGGAAGTACCTCCTTCGACCTCTGATTCAACGATCAATGGTCCGACTGCAAGATATGGCATGACAAGTTCACGAGCTCTGGCGTGTACCCATCGGAGATAAGGCTCCATAGGGATAGAATTTTTCTTTCCTAAAGTGCTTCTTTTCACCATGCCCCAAGCTCGTACAAACCTTTGGCGGAGACCTTGAGAGTCATTGTCATAGTCAAACACTATACCTTGAATAATCATTTCATGTGGACCATCTCTTCGAGCATGCCCAAATTGACGTAGGGCTAAGGCAGGATTATAAGTAATACCTCCTCTAATCCCCATGAGTGGTACATTAGGGAATTCTCCACAACGGTCGATGATGATAACATTTTCTTCGAGTTTAGAACACCAGCGGATGTCTGAATGGGAGAGGGCCATTATCCTTTGAGACCATTTCAAATTTTGACCATTCTTCAAGACTGATTGAGGGAGGTGCGAAATAAACCACCTAGACAACAAAGGTACGCAGCACATGAGAGTCCCTTGCCTCTTCATAGTACGAGTGTGAAGGGAATGCAAGACATCTCCAAGCAAGGTAGGCACAGGGTTATGAGTGAGGAATATCTTAATAGCATTCACGTCTATGAATTGGTCCGGATTAGGGAATAGCACCAAACCATAGATTAGCAATGCTAGAACGTCTTCAAAAGCATGGACATTCATAACTTTTAGGAATTCTCGGGCCTTACTTATCAGAAATTTGGCAAGTAAACCTTTCATTCCACTCCTTGTTACCCAATTAATTTCAATGTCAGACTTTGTCATGTGTAAAGCTGCGGCAACTTCTTCAGCCTTCGGAATCTTTTCCAGACCACTGAAAGGTATTTGATCAAGGATAGGTATCCCAAGCAGCTTGGAGAATTCTTCCAATGTGGGTACCAACTGATAGTCTGGGAAAGTGAAGCAGTGATGTTTAGGATCGAAGAACTGGAATAGGACTCTCATCATATCTTCTTTGAAACCAGTGGTAACCAAATTGAGGAGAGAACCATGTTTCTTGATGAACTGAGCATGATCGGGAAGTTCTGACACTAAATCCTTGAGTTGAGGAGAGATTGTTACAAGATTAATCCGGATAGTCTTCCTGGAAGCCATAACCTGTGCAACAGAGCAAAGCTAAATCCCTAAGTCCTTGAAACGGTTAGTATAATGCCATGATGTTATGATGTTATGTAAGCACAAACATGTCACACAACAATCATTCCTAGGTTTTAAGGCTTGCATGAGTTCTATAGGTAAGTACCCTCCCCACTGAAGTTTGGTTGGTTCAACCTGTCCTAGAATAGTAACCGGGTTCTAGAAGGATCTCAGATCATCGACCTTTCTTTAGGTCCACTTCAGTGCAACGCCAAGTGGTTGACCGAAGCTTCCCTAAAGTCCAATCTCAAAGAGTGTAGTATCGAGTATCAACCAACCCCAGTCGGAACCGAAGTCAGTTATCTCACTACTTTCTAATGGCTAGGATGAGTCAATTAGGGTTCTAAAGGTCTGGTTAATGCTTTGATGACACCACGCGAATGCCAAATTTTTCCTCAAGTGAACATGAGGAACATCAGGACATCCAAAGTGTCACATTAACCGTAGCTATCATTTTAACCATTCCAGTATACGCCGGATAGTCGCGATGATCTATTGCTACTTACCTAAGGTACACTAGATCCGGGTGTAGGATCTTTCACTCAAACAATCCCTTAAAAGAAGGAACAATCCGAAAACATGAATGATTTTTTTTTTAAGATGGACCTCTCTTTGTATCGTCCCCAGCAGAGTCGCCAGTTCTGTCATACGGTGAACTGACTTTAATGTGTTTTTAATCGCAATGTCGCGGTTAGCAAGAGTCGCCACCGACTTTTCTTTTATCCCGTAAGGAAAGGTGGAAAAGAACAGGAAAGACCTTAATTTAAATTCTTAGGTTCGGGAGGTACGTTATACAAAGGGAAGGTGTTAGCACCCTTTGTATCCATGGTTATCCATGGGCTCTTAATTGCTCAATCATTTATGTTTCCTTTGGTTGAAAAAAAAGTGTTTGAGAAAAGTATGGAAGGTGTTTGGAAAAAGAGAATTTAACTTTGTAATGATTCTTGAATGAATGTATACAAAGTGGTTATCTCGTTTAGTTTTTTTTGAAAGTTGTTAGAAAAATATAACTCGGCGATGATCCTAGTACGGATGTATGCTAAGTGGTGATTTTCTAAAAAAGGGGGATGTTGTGTAATGTGTGAGGTGTGAAGAGTATTTTTTAGGTTATGAATGAGCAATTAAGGGTTATACCTGTCCGAGGTCTTTCCGGGCATTTCCTATCCTTATGAGGGTAAAACTATCCTTACTATTGAGAAGTAAGTAGTTTTATCCTTGGGATGTAGAAGGGTCATCGTAGGGTCATCGGCTAGTCGTTGAAGGCAACAGTTGTGAGGATACCTTAGCATTCGAAGGGACTATCATCATTTAACCGTAGGCTACACCGAAGGGTCATCGAGGGACAAAGGCAACATTCGCGGGACTATGATGATTTAACCGAAGGGTCTTTGCTAAGTGTATCCCCATATTCGCGGGACATGACCGTATTACGTAATCGGGGGGGGGGAACAAAGAGAGATGTCCGATTTTATTTAAAGTCCATATTTTAAAGTTAATTAGGTGATTAGAATGAATCTTCGTATTAAAACCAATACATCAACAATAATACATTAAAGGTACTACATTAAAATTAATTGAGTAATCCCGAATGAATTTCCATAAGGGTATCCCACACATAAGGTGGAACACCTGGCCAGCCGTTTCTTCGAGAATATGTAGCCTTTACACACTTCAACACACGGGTTAGAGCATCGAGGTAAAATACAATTGGAAATTGCACCATAAAATAAACATAACAGTTATGAGTTCAGGCCAAATGACGCGAAAATCGTAATTAAATAAACAAGATAGAACAGCAAAGAGACAAAGCAGCCGCTGTCCCGTTCGCCTCTGCTTCGCCTAGCGAAGGCTCAGCGAATGCTCGCTGCAGGCTCGCTTAGCGACGTGCTAGCGAGCGGCCACGGGTTTGGAGTTTGACAGCAGCATGACTTCCGAAAACCTGCACTCTTATGGCATTTGATCACAGGCATAGCATAGACAATTATACAGGATGTTCATACTTAGATTCACATACGAAATCGAATTACACATCAAAACTTTAATCGGAATGCATCATGTATGTAAAGAATATCAATTGGAAACGTAAAACAGCGATGATACGCAAACCTGTGTGCAATTGCGATATTGAAAGGGACTGATTGTTTGGAGGCCGGATTGAGTTGGGCGGCGGTAGCTTCGGCGCGGATGAGCTGCCTTTAGGTTAGCAGGGTTTTTGCACCAGGGTTTCCGTCCTTCTCTGTCCGTCTTGGTCTTCTCCGTTTCTGTGTCCGTCTCCCCCCTTTTCGTGGCTGAAGAGCTGGTATTTATAGTGGTAGTGGTGACCTAATGGGCTCAGAATGAGGTCCAAAACTTTTGATATTCGCAAGCTTCGCTAGGCGAAGGAATTGCTCGCCTAGCGAGCAAGCTATTCTGGGCTTTTTTTTTTTTTTTGGATCTGATGCTTCGCTGGGCGAGTGTCATAATGAAGTGTTCGCTAGGCGAAGTAATTGCTCGCCTAGCGAGCAAGCTGTTTTGGGCCACCTTTGGATCGGGCCTGTTGTCAGCTGGGCTTCTATTCCTTTAATGTCAATGCCTTGCAAAATAAGTCGGAGGGTCTTGAAAAGGTCTTGTAATGTCAGCGGGCAAATTTTGGGGTATGACAATCTTGATAGGATATCATTCGACTGGAGGATACAAGTTGTTCGGCCCAGTGAATAAGCAAGTGGTGATCAGCAGGGACGTGATCATAGATGAGCTTAAGGAGTGGGATTGGACTAAGAATGTCAAGAAAGATTTAGTAAGAATCTTTTGTGACGAACCAGCTAGTGAAGTCGAAAGAGAAGTTCGACAGGAAGAAGTCAGAGGTGAAGCAGGCCCAACCAGATCTCAAAGAACAAGACACATGCCCGCAAAGTTTGCAAGACTGTGTGATTACATCAGATGATGTGGTCGATGAAGAAGGTGAGATGTTACATTATGCTTTCTACGCAGATGTTGAACCTATCAATGCAGTTGAGGCATTGAAATATTCAAAGTGGATGAAAGAAATGGATAAAGAACTGAAGCCAATCGAAGTCAACAACACTTGGTCACTTGTCGAATTGCCCTAAGACAAGAAGGCAATCGATATGAAGTGGGTATACAAGATGAAGTTGAATCCCAAAGGAGAAGTGACTCGACACAAGGCGAGACTTGTGGCGAAAGGGTTTCTTTAGAAAGAAGGAATTGACTTCGATGAAATTTTTGTACCTCTTGCTAGGATCAAAACAATCAGGTTGGTTGTTGGTCTAGCAAACATGAACAACTGGAAGATGTGTCAGATGGATGTGAAATGTGCATTTCTGAATGGCCCCTTAGAAGAATAAGTTTATGTTGCACAACCGGTTGTGTGTGTGAAACATGGTGAAGAAAGAAAGGTGTACATACTGCATAAAGCCCTGTACGAACTTAAACAAGCTCCAAGAGCTTGGAACAAGAAGATAAATAACTTTCTAAGGGAGAAGGAGTTTGTAAAGTGCAAAGCTAAACATGGAGTATATGTAAGAAGAAGCAAGAGTGAATTTCTTATACTATGCCTTTATGTCGATGACCTGTTGATAACAGGTAGCTGCAAGAAGGAGATCGAAGACTTCAAAGGTGATCTCAACAAGGAATTTGAAATGTCAGATCTGGGTGACATTTCATATTTCCTTGGAATCGAATTCTATAAGAATGATAGAGGTTTGATGATGCATCAAAGAAGGTATGCAGGCGAAATACTCAAGAGATTTGAGATGCAAGATTGCAACCCAACTTCGACTCCAGCTGAGCCCAAATTACAACTATCAAAAGATTTAGATGAAGATGATGTCGACCCAACCCAATATAGAAGACTTATTTGGTCACTTCGATACCTTTGTCATACAAGGCCTGACTTAGCATGCAGTGTAGGTATGGTAAGTAGGTTTATGCAGAAGTCAAAGGTATCACATCTAGCAGCGACGAAGAGGATATTAAGGTATCTGAAAGGTACTCTCGACTATGGCATTCTGTTTCTTGCAGGGGATGAAGGAAAAGAATGCAAATTAGTGGGATACATCGACTCAAGTTGGTGTAGTGATGTTGAGGATCGAAAATCCACAACTGGCTATGTGTTTATGCTAGGTGGTGCACCAGTTGCTTGGAGTTCGAGAAAAGAGCCACTAGTGGCATTATCGTCATGTGAGGCAAAATACACAGCTGCTTCTCTTTGTGCATGTCAAGCAACATGGTGTTACCACAAGAAATCTATAAGGCAGGTTAAAGGCGTAATCAATGAAAGTGCCTTATGAATGTAAGGTTTATACCCCACCAAGGGGTGGTTTGAAAGAAAGATATGCCTAAGATAAGTAAGAGAGAAAAACATAAGTCACCAGGAGATGAAACCGACAGAAGAACCATGTGTGGTTGAAACTCTTTCTGTCGACTGAAATGAAGACTAGGACTTAAGGAATTTCTGGTTGCGTCAAGCACATGGGAGACAGGGTCGACCTAAATACCTAGGCGGGAGAAGTTTGAAATTTAAAGTGACTAGCGGTTACAAGGAGAATAAGCGCCAGAATATGGAGCAGTTTATAGAACATGTATGGAGCAGTTTGTAGGTCGTGTGGCACGACGCCTGCTATTTTTTAGAAGTTTTTGGCCTGTAGGCAGTTTCTTTAGTTTAGTATAAATAGGATGTCCCATGAGGGGCTCAGGGTGTTCACCTTGTACTAAAATCACTTGTAAAAAACTTCTCATTCCCAGCGCGAGGAAGCAAGAGTTTTAAGAGTGCTATGTACGTGAATCACCACATTTATTTCAATGCAACTTCCTTACTTTTCAATTGTTCCCGTTGAACATTTTATTTTAATTTCATTTACTTTTGAGTTATCACTTTACATTGTCGTCTACGCTGTTGACACTGATTCTATTACGATAATAGAGTTCACCAAAAGCGTGTTCGTTGTGTACGTCTTTTGAATGTTGTAGCGCTGTCGGTCACGAGTCACCCATAGGCTATAACATCATTACCATTTTGTGTGGAAAAAACCCGCGCTTGTTCAATACTTTGTCAGGAGCCGTTCCTCACAAAGCTGATTATCTGTCGAATTGAATAAGCCACACACTCACTAGCACATGTCTTAGGATCAACTGGTCGATCCTGCAAGTAATCCTCAGTTGTAAGGCCTAGGGAGGACCAACGGTTGTTTACCAATTTCCACAGTAAACACGTGGATGGTGAATATGGTCGAAGAGATAACAACAAAGAGTCATGGAGTAATTACCATAAAGATCGACAGCATGTCAGCTATCAATCTGACGAAGAATTCGATAGCACATGGCCGAAGCAAGCACATCGAGATGAGGTTCCAATATCTTCAAGAGCATGTAGCATATGGGAAGATGAATGTGGGAAACTGCAGAACTGAGAATCAGATTGCAAATATCATGATGAAGGGAGTGCAGGTCGAGGTGTTCAGAAGACTAAGAGCTATGATGAATGTAGATAGCTTAGACACAATGAATTAGGTGGTATGTTGAATTGTAATTCCTTGTGTCGAAACAGGTTTCTCGACAGAACAAGGAAGTGTCAAACCTCATAGTATGTTAAGTTATGTTAGTGTGTCGAAGTATCGAAGCATGTTGCTTCACACAGGATTTCAACTTAGGCCTATTTTAGTAGTGTTAGCTATTTTGGGCTTTGGCTTGAGGTCCAAGTTAACCTAAATCTATAAATAGAGGGATTAACCCTTATTTTTTTGTAATGAAGTGAATAGAGTATTCATAACATTTGTATTCACAGTATTTTGCAGTTGCAAAGTGAATAAGAAGTTTTCCACAGTTTATGGGCAGAGAGAAACTCTGCAGAATTTAATTCTTCTTCTTCATCATTCTTTACTTTCTTTCTTTCTGCGTTGTTCTTTTCTTTTTCATTGTCATTGTGTGGGTGATAACAATCTTGTTCATCAATATTTATTGAAATTCTCTATAGATTTTAGGGGATTTCCAACAATAACGTCACCCAACAAACATCACCAACGCCAGTCATCAACATCTCACAACACCACACCAAAACTACAAATCCACAATCTTAAACAACATCATTTCCACCTTCACTCCTTCCACTTCTACCTTCATTAAACCGCGCATCCAAACACCACCACCACATAACTCTCGCCACTAAAACCATTCCAACACGGCCAATAACACCGTATGCAAACCATACAACCTTCAATCCACTAACCATCCTGTTAGCTTCAAATCGTGTCGCCCTTCTCCTCCCACAAACAACCATTGTTCACGCCCATAAACACCACCAACACTTTCGTCGCCAACCATGTAACAACCATTTCCAAGCCTTGCTCTACCATCATCAAACACACTACTTCTTCCACACAACAACACACAAACACACACCGTGAAACTCCTCCAACCGCAACCACCTTCGAATCACAACGAAATCGATCACGATACTCTTCACTTCCGCCACCCATTCACGAAGCAGATCACTCAATCACTGCCGCAGAGAAGACAGAGGGAGAGATCAGGCGGAAAAAAAAGTAAGAGAGAGATTGAGAAAAGATCATGATAGAGAGAGATAAAGATATTTTTGTTGTTCCTTTTCTTCTTCTGGTCGTGCTTGAAAGAAGAAGAGTGAGTTTTCTTTTTTATTTTTAAAATCTTCTTCTCTACCACATGTCTCCTTCGGGTTGGAGAGTTTCTATTGGATTTTTGAAAAAAAACTTCATTTCTTCCTGTTACAACTCAACCGTCCTTCTCTGTTTATATTTCTTTCTTTCTTTTCTTTAGAGTTTTTTTTTTATATTATTATTATTGATTATTATTACTATTACTATATTATTATTATTATTATTATTATTATTTATTGATTGACAAATGTTATTTCTTGTCATTATAATTTTATTTATTTATTATTGACTAATTATTATTGATAATTAGTATTACTATTATCATTATTATTATTTATTATTTATTATTATTCTTATTCTTATTTATTTTTATTTTTATTATTATTTATTGATTAAATTATTTATTTGTTTTAATTATCAAATAAAAAAATCGATTTATTTGTTCCATCGATTTTTCACAGATGTATTACAATTTCGGAGTTAAAAGAACTCTTCACAAACATATTTGATATGATCTTTCCAAGCTTAGTAAATGAATTCTACTTAAACCTAAGACTTGTAGGATCTCATTTAAAAACATCAGTAAGAAGAGTTGAAATCGCTATTCACAAGGACCACATTAGGAGAACCTTTGAGTTATCTCCGAATGGAAGACATACACTCTTGATAGATCAATAGGCTTCAAGAACTTTAAGCATTGCACCACCATCAACCACATGGTAATCAACCTCAGAGAAAAGAAGAAAGTTTCTTTCTAAGCCACTCACCTAAAATCAAAGGTTAAAATCCTTCACTACCTTCTCAATAGAATCCTCTTTCTGATAGTCATAAACCATGAGTATGCACTTAGGGAATATGTGGTATCCTTATGGCTCCTAACCCAAGAAATCCCAATCAATTGGGTAGAATGCATATTCAACCACATGATCTGATGCAAGGAAAACCCATATGCAGGGCTACCCTATGGACCAATAATCACAAAACTTCTAGCCACCTTTAATGTTGATACAATGGACAAGATAGAAGACTCGACTAACCATAAGATCACCTACAATGCCATAAAATGTATGACATGGAATAGCGAAACTCATGGTATAAATTAGTCTCACTTATGTGTTTTTATTATTTTTTGTTTCTTTTTTCTCACAAACTTTCACTACTAGAAAATTCACTTATAGTGACTGAAAAATTTTCGGTCACTCCAGCCACCAAATTAGCCATCGAATTTTACATCATATTAATAAAATTTTAAAAACTCACTCAATCGGTCACAAAATAAAATTAGCAACCGAATTAGCGTCTGAAAGTTTGTGACCGAAAGATTCAGTCTCAAAAAAATATTTATATATAAAATAAACTTTTAAAAGAATTTAGTGACCGAATTTTCGGTCACTGATATTTTTTTATTTATTAAATTAATCCTTTAAATTTTCTATTTTTCTCTTTTAAATATTTTACATTTCTAACTTTTATTTTTTATTCAAATTTCACATTTTATTATTTTAAAGAAATAAAACGTATATTTATATCAAAAAAATGATAGCATAAATTTTTTATTTTTACTAAAAAATATTATTTAAATGACAATAATTATTAATAATAATATTTGAAATATCAAATATATATGGACGTTCATATACATTTATCAACTATGTTAATGTGTCCTCGCGGTAACATGTGTGCATGAGATGAAATGCAAATTAACATATTTGAGTTTGATCCTCCATTGCATCAGATTTTGTTTTATTTTACATTTTATAAAAAACTAAAAACAATCACAAATTCGGTTGCTAAAATCCGGTCATCGAATATGTCGCTAAAGATTAGCGACTAGCATTTTACCAACCAAAAAATAGAAGTCGTTTTATTGGTCGTTAAATGTTATAGTGATCGATATTTAAGCTTTTTCAGTCTCTAATTTGGTCACTAAACGCGAAATTTTTAGTAGTGTTTAATTTCAATATATTCTCTTATAGTATTTTCAATTCCGCAAAATTTCTTTTTGTAATTTGAATTGCTTAGTAAAAATATGAGTGTTTGTTTTTCTTCTTTAAATGTCTAAATTGCCCTTGTCTGCATTTTTATTTTTTGCAATGCATCTTTACCCGTATTTTTTATTTTGACAAATGGGAAAAACTACACTCTTAGGGAGAGTAGGGTATACTCTCTATTTAACTCAAGAAGAGTTTAATCACTCCAAATATATATGTATTATTTCTTTGACCACATCCCCTGAGAGATGTGTTGTCATCATAAAAAATGGGGAAAATCTAAAACCTTGTTTTGCATGTGATATGCTTCTAATAAGGATATCAATTTTTGATGATGACAACTAATATCTTATGATAAGTCAAACATGAAATATTAAGCGGATAAAGATGCAAACCTAATAATTAGATTTTGATAGTCTTGACTATCTGATGATGGAAATCAAATGAAATAGAATCTAAAGTCTCATCTCAAGCTACTTAAGAAAGTGTCCACAAAAAAGAAAGCATGAGGACTTTATCTAAACCTATTGTAAAACATAAGGACTTTATCATAGAAACGCGCGGCTAAAGCACACACACACACACACACTAAAATGTTTTTCAAAATGTTTTTATCAATGAAAATACCTTAAAAAATATCTTGAAGTTGTACCAGATGAATTAAAAACTATCAAAATAGCTATAGGCATAATTTTGACTTATCTAATCGATTATGAGATTTATCTAATCGATTAGCTTAGTTTAAAATTGAGCCATAAGCGATTAAGACAACGCCTTAATAATGTGCAACGACTAAATATCTTTTTCTTCCTTTTTAAAACTTATAATCGATTATATTTCAAACTTTTAATCAATTGTGAATATGTGCCAATGGATTAGATTGTCATAAAATGCATTTGTTGGAAATTCCTTTTTGAGCAGCTTTTTGTCTATAAATAGAGGTCCATTTTCTCATTTCATATCATCCAGAACTGTGTTTTGACACACCTCTCTTTCTCTCTAAATTTTTTATTTAACTTTCTCTCACTAATACTTTAGCCTAAGAGTTTTTGTGAGAAAAATTCTTTTGTTAGTGGGGATATAATTATAATTATGGAAATGGTAGAATTGTAAATTCATCAAGGGAATCTTTTGTACACACCTTTGTTGAATATTATCCATTTAGAGATTTGTTTGAGTAAGAAGTTAAACTCGTTAAAAGCTTTGGTTTGGGGATTGTGTGATCATACCCTAATTTAGGTTGGAGAACAACTCATGATAAAATTTTCTAGGTTCTTGGTCAACCCAATATTAAAACCCATATAGGTTGAAGCTCAACCTAGTATTAAAAGCTTCATAGGTTCCAGATCAACCCAGTATTAAAATCGCACAGGTTATTGGTTATCCCATGTAAAACCAAGGTTTAAGGTTCATGAGCTCAACTCGTGTAAAAGCTTGCAAGGTTTAAGGAACTTGAAGACAAGCCGATACAAGATTCTTGTTTGTGGAGAAATGACTAACCACCTAGATTTAGTGTTTGGAAGAGAAGACTCAAAGTACCATATTCTGAAGTCTTATAATATTTTATTGGAGGTCAACCATTATTTTGTATAAGGAGGTTCGTGAGTCTTTCCTACTAAAAGCTCTCAACGTTTATTGGTTACTCTCAAGATCAATTCTTAAGGAGATGAGTAGGTCATTTTCTTGTTTAATAGAACCTTTATATATCATGATGTTCATCTTTTTCCCTTAAATTTTTTTAATTCCACTTTTTTATTTTTCCACTACTAAGTTTTCAAAAATGTTTCTATACTCTGATTTTATTTCCCAAAGTTTTTCAAAACCACATTTTTCCAAACCATACAATTCATCCCCTCTTGTGTGTGAAGTCTCAAGCCCGTCAAGTTTGGGGTTATGATGACACGTTGTTATTGCATAATTTTTACGAGCATTTTCATTGTAATCGAGTTATTTTTGAGCAAAATATGAATTAAAGTGAAGAAGAAATGAGAAGAATAAAAGTAGAGAAAGAAAAAAAAGAAAGTTTGGACTTAGAAGAAAAAATGGAAGAAAACATGCATTTGCTCTTGGAATCATCGTGGTCACAATGAGACCTATCGTGCCTGCGATGAGACCCATAGTGGTTGCAATGATATACATCATGGTCGCGACGGTGATGCAATCTGACACATTTTGAATAGTTGAAAAGGCATAAAATGGAGATTTTTTCAAGGGTTACGAATTTTAGAGATAATAGTTGACAATAAGGCAGTTGTAGGGCTTAGAAAGTGGAGTTTTCATCCATTGAAGACCTAATTCTTCCTTGACTCTCATGTATTTTTCATCTAAACACATGGTAATTACTTGTATCACTATGAGTAGCTAATTTACTCTTGATTAGGTTTTGTTAGACGAAGTTTATTTGATATGTTAAACTATGTAGTTGGCTTTGTACTATTTTATTGATTTGATATTATAGCTTTTATTCAATTATTCTTGATTGTAATGCTTTTTACGTGTTGACAAGTGTAACACCCTTCTAAAATACCCCAATAATTAATTAAAACAACCAAATATAAATCAGAGTAGATATGCAATTAAGGGTGTCACACTTGACACTTCACACCATTCATCAAAATAACTGGTCATGCTCATTTATTAATCAAAACAAGGCATTGCACAATCCGCAGCGGATAGAAATCTAACAACATGCAAACCATGTAATCACGTTACATGTAAAACTGTTCAACAACCACAATTGAAAACAAAGTAAACATCCCGTCCCGATGTTACATCTACCAGAGCATGACCCACTAAGGAACTACACTAGACTCCAAGCACTAGCTTCTACTCAATCACTGCTCGTTACCTGAAACATAGTTGTAAGGGTGAGTTCCTCAATCGATATAATAAGCATTATAAAATATCATGTAATGCTAAGTAAATTAACACATTTCATCATCCAAATCAGATCACACATTCAGCAACGGCAACATCAACTCAAAATCATAATCATACTCAACCCAACACAAAACACACGTATAATATTGGAATACATCCATTCATATTATACGCCATACATATATTATGCAATGAGACTCTATGCATGCGGTACCGACTATTCGTGAACACATAGTTCAACCTCACCGATCAAATCCAGATACGGCTACCAAGCTCACTAGTCCCACTCATTTGAGACCTAGTGACTCCCTCACTAATTCCTCACCATGGGAATTAGCTACCACCCCAAGGGCTATGCTATGCACGCTAAATCACCTAGCATGCAAACATCAACAACAATCCACAATAACTCACTCACTAATTCCTCACCATGGGAATTAGCTACCACCATAAAGGCCATACTATGCACGCTAAATCACCTAGCTTGCAACATCAACAACAATCCACAATGGACATATGCTCACACTCTAAGCCATAAACAGTCCATTCACAATTGCATACATAACAGATATATTCACAGCATTATGCATACCATCACACATCATCAGCATATGTATCACAGAATCATATTCATATCATGCCAAATAATAAATCACAGTATTAGCACACTCTACTAATACTTATACTGCTCAAAACAACGGGAAATGATCCCTACTTTATCATCCACCGATATAGGCCAATCATCAAATATGTCCACAATATTTAAATATCAATTTTTCACTTTTCCAACAGTGTTAACCGGTTAACCGGTTAACGCAACACAGAACACGCTTCCTGGCACATTTTAACAGTGTTAACCGGTTAACGCCCTGGGTTAACCGGTTAACGCAAGACAGACAGCAATTTCTCATAATTCATAACAGTGTTAACCGGTTAACACCCTGGGTTAACCGGTTAACGCAAGACAGAAAGCTGTTCCTGCGCTAACACGAACAGAATGCAGAATTACCCGCATTTTCCGCCGTCGGAGGACTTCCGGACCTCCGATTTCAATTTCGTAAAAAGCTACACGTCCAGAAAATCACAACTCATCCAATTATAGATTCAATCACAGTTTTTAACGTAATTTGGTCATCACAATTTGCAACATTCATCATCCAAATTAGGGTCAAATCAATGGCTTATTACTACCCATTACATGTTAACCCATAATACCCATTAAACGACGATAAACCCCCCTTACCTGAGTTAATCCGGCAATTGATTCTTTGACCTTCAACAATTCGTGAATTCTCCTCTTGAGCCCTAGCCTCTTCTTCTCCCTTTCTCAGTTTCTTCTCTTTTCTCCCAATGTTACGTGTTCTCTGCTTTCACGTAAAAAACCCTTTTTACCAAATGGGACCTTATATATATTCCAACTTTATTATTCCAATAATAATAATCCAAATAATATTCCAATTATTTAATTAAATTAATAAATATACTATTAACTTAATTTAAATAATTATCATATTTTATCGGGGTGTTACAACTCTCCCCCACTAAAAGAGTTTTCGTCCTCGAAAACATACCTCAAACGAATAACTCTGGATAAGACTCCTTCATCTGACTCTCAAGTTCCCAAGTCACATTGCCACCTGCTGGTCCTCCCCAAGCTACCTTTACCAAAGCAATCTCTTTACCCCGCAACTGCTTCAACTCTCGATCCTCGATCCTCATAGGTGATGTTTCAACAGTCAGGTTATCTCTCACCTGTACATCATCTACTTTGACCACATGCGACGGATCAGGAATGTACCTCCTCAACTGAGACACATGAAAAACCTCATGCAAATTCGCAAGTGACGGCGGTAAAGCGATACGATAGGCTACCTCCCCTATCCTCTCCAAAATCTGATAAGGACCAATAAATCGAGGTGTCAACTTCTTCGACTTCAAAGCTCGACCAACCCCAGTTATCGGAGTAACACGAAGAAACACATGATCTCCCTCTTGAAACTCAAGTGACTTCCTCCTCTTGTCGTGATAACTCTTCTGACGACTCTGAGCAATCCTCATCTTCTCCTGAATCATCTTAATCCTTTCCGTAGTTTGTTGAACAATCTCCGGTCCAACCACAACACTCTCACCGGACTCATACCAACATAAAGGTGTCCGACATCTCCTACCATACAAAGCTTCAAACGGTGCCATACCAATGCTCGAATGAAAACTATTGTTGTAGGTAAACTCAATCAAAGGTAAATAACAATCCCAAGCACCTCCTTTTTCCAAAACACAAGCCCTCAAAAGATCCTCCAGTGACTGAATCGTCCTCTCAGTCTGACCATCAGTCTGCGGATGATATGCAGAACTCAATCTCAGCTTAGTTCCCAAAGCCCTCTGCAAACCTTCCCAGAACTTTGATGTAAATCTAGGATCTCTGTCCGAAACAATACTCGACGGAATACCATGCAAACTTACAATTTTCTCAATATACAACTCAGCTAATCTCTCTAACGGATAATCCATTCTAATCGGAATGAAATGAGCCGATTTTGTCAATCTGTCAATAATCACCCAAATAGCTTCAAAATTCTTAATTGTCCTCGGTAAACCAGAAACAAAATCCATACTGATACTATCCCACTTCCACTCTGGAATAGCCAACGGTTGCATTAGCCCAGACGGCTTCTGATGCTCAATCTTTGACTTCTGACAAGTCAAACAAGAATAAACAAAACTCGCAATTTCTCTTTTCATTCCCGGCCACCAAATAACTTTTTCAAATCCTGATACATCTTCGTAGCCCCAGGATGAATACTCAGGCCACTACGATGTCCTTCCTCAAGAATACTCTTCTTAAGTTCGGTAACATCCGGAATACACACCCGATTACCAAATTTCAAAACACCATTCTCATCAACTCTGAATTCACCACCTTGATCTTGATTCACTAGAGTCAACTTATCAACCAAAAGCACATCGGATTTCTGACCCTCTCTAATCTCATCCAGAATACCACTCGTTAACTTTAACATTCCCAATTTAACACTATTGTGAGTACTCTCACACACCAAACTCAAGTCTCTAAACTGCTCAATTAAATCCAATTCCTTAACCATTAACATAGACATATGCAATGATTTCCGACTCAATGCATCATCCACTACGTTTGCTTTACCCGGATGGTAATTCAAACCAAAGTCATAATCCTTCAGAAACTCTAACCATCTCCTCTGTCTCATATTCAGCTCTTTCTGATCAAACAAATACTTTAAACTTTTATGGTCACTGAAAACCTCAAACCTTGACCCGTACAAGTAATGCCTCCATAACTTCAGAACAAATACCACAGCTGCCAACTCTAAATCGTGTGTCGGATAGTTCCTCTCATGAACCTTCAGTTGTCTCGAAGCATAAGCTACAACCTACTTATTCTGCATCAAAACACCACCCAAACCCAACAATGAAGCATCACAGTAAACCTCAAATGGTTCCGATGGACTTGGTAATATCAGAATAGGAGCAGTAGTTAACCTTCTCTTTAACTCTTGGAAACCTTCTTCACATTTTGAGTCCCAAACAAACACTTGGACAGTTTCGCAAATAACTTCTTTTCTCGTAGAACTCCTAAAACCACTCTCAAATGTTCAGCATGCTCTTCTTCAGATTTCGAATACACCAAAATATCGTCAATAAACACCACAACAAACTTGTCTAGGTACGGATGGAAAATCCTGTTCATATACTCCATAAATACCCCAGGCGCATTAGTCATACCAAAAGGCATTACAGAATACTCATAATGTCCATACCTTGTTCTGAAAGCAGTCTTCTGAATATCCTCAATTTTCACACGTATCTGATGATACCCCGATCTCAAATCTATTTTGCTGAACACACTCGCACCAACCAACTGATCCATCAAATCATCAATCCTCGGCAAAGGATACCGATTCTTGATCGTCACTTTATTCAGTTGCCTGTAGTCCACACACAACCTCATAGTACCTTCTTTCTTCTTAACCAATAACACTGGTGCACCCCACGGTGACACACTCAGACGAATAAATTTCTTATCCAACAAATCTTCCAACTGACTTTTCAATTCAGTTAACTCAACAGCAGACATACGGTACGGCGCCATCGACATCGGCCTAGTACCAGGTACTAAATCAATCGAGAACTCAACTTCACGCTCTGGCGGTAATTCATTCACTTCTTCAGGAAACACATCAGGAAAATCACACACCACAGCTAGATTGCAAATCACCAGTTTATCTTTAGCCTCCAAAGTCGCTAACAGCATAAACAACTCTGCCCCATCTGCTACTGCCTCATCATAGGGAGTGTAATACTTCGACAGCTCTGTGAACTTAGCAGCATACTCAGTAACAGACCGGTTGCCCTGCTTCAATTCTAAGAACTCTATCCCTTTCTTTCCTCTGACATCCTCTGGAAAGTACTTCCTCAGGAATCTCTCTCTGAACACCGCCCAAGTGATCTCAGCACCCCCAGCAGCTTCCAACTCAGCGCGGGTAGCAACCCACCAATCATCTGCTTCCTCTGATAGCATATGCGTACCGAACCCGACCTTCTGGTTATCGGCACACTCAGTCACTCGGAAGATCCTCTCGATCTCCTTCAACCACTTCTGAGCACCATCTGGATCGTATGCTCCCTTGAACATTGGAGGATTGTTCTTCTGGAACTCACTCAGTTGACGAGCAGCTCCCAGTCCCACAACATTCGGATTCCCTCCAAGTACTCCAGCTAGCATACCCAGAGCCTCAGCAATCGCAACATCGTCTCTACCTCTTCCAGCCATCTCTATTCTGAGAACCCAACAAGCTAAAACAATAAGTACTGATAGGGTTACACAACACCTATCACATACAGGGAAACAAAATAATTACGACTCGACTCGACCGACTATCCTCTGATACCACTAATGTAACACCCTTCTAAAATACCCCAATAATTAATTAAAACAACCAAATATAAATCAGAGTAGATATGCAATTAAGGGTGTCACACTTGACACTTCACACCATTCATCAAAATAACTGGTCATGCTCATTTATTAATCAAAACAAGGCATTGCACAATCCGCAGCGGATAGAAATCTAACAACATGCAAACCATGTAATCACGTTACATGTAAAACTGTTCAACAACCACAATTGAAAACAAAGTAAACATCCTGTCCCGATGTTACATCTACCAGAGCATGACCCACTAAGGAACTACACTAGACTCCAAGCACTAGCTTCTACTCAATCACTGCTCGTTACCTGAAACATAGTTGTAAGGGTGAGTTCCTCAATCGATATAATAAGCATTATAAAATATCATGTAATGCTAAGTAAATTAACACATTTCATCACCCAAATCAGATCACACATTCAGCAATGGCAACATCAACTCAAAATCATAATCATACTCAACCCAACACAAAACACACGTATAATATTGGAATACATCCATTCATATTATACGCCATACATATATTATGCAATGAGACTCTATGCATGCGGTACCGACTATTCATGAACACATAGTTCAACCTCACCGATCAAATCCAGATACGGCTACCAAGCTCACTAGTCCCACTCATTTGAGACCTAGTGACTCCCTCACTAATTCCTCACCATGGGAATTAGCTACCACCCCAAGGGCTATGCTATGCACGCTAAATCACCTAGCATGCAAACATCAACAACAATCCACAATAACTCACTCACTAATTCCTCACCATGGGAATTAGCTACCACCATAAAGGCCATACTATGCACGCTAAATCACCTAGCTTGCAACATCAACAACAATCCACAATGGACATATGCTCACACTCTAAGCCATAAACAGTCCATTCACAATTGCATACATAACAGATATATTCACAGCATTATGCATACCATCACACATCATCAGCATATGTATCACAGAATCATATTCATATCATGCCAAATAATAAATCACAGTATTAGCACACTCTACTAATACCTATACTGCTCAAAACAACGGGAAATGATCCCTACTTTATCATCCACCGATATAGGCCAATCATCAAATATGTCCACAATATTTAAATATCAATTTTTCACTTTTCCAACAGTGTTAACCGGTTAACGCCCTGGGTTAACCGGTTAACGCAACACAGAACACGCTTCCTCGCACATTTTAACAGTGTTAACCGGTTAACGCCCTGGGTTAACCGGTTAACGCAAGACAGACAACAATTTCTCATAATTCATAACAGTGTTAACCAGTTAACACCCTGGGTTAACCGGTTAACGCAAGACAGAAAGCTGTTCCTGCGCTAACACGAACAGAATGCAGAATTACCCGCATTTTCCGCCGTCGGAGGACTTCCGGACCTCCGATTTCAATTCCGTAAAAAGCTACACGTCCAGAAAATCACAACTCATCCAATTATAGATTCAATCACAGTTTTTAACGTAATTTGGTCATCACAATTTGCAACATTCATCAACCAAATTAGGGTCAAATCAATGGCTTATTACTACCCATTACATGTTAACCCATAATACCCATTAAACGACGATAAATCCCCCTTACCTGAGTTAATCCGGCAATTGATTCTTTGACCTTCAACAATTCGTGAATTCTCCTCTTGAGCCCTAGCCTCTTCTTCTCCCTTTCTCAGTTTCTTCTCTTTTCTCCCAATGTTACGTGTTCTCTGCTTTCACGTAAAAAACCCTTTTTACCAAATGGGACCTTATATATATTCCAACTTTATTATTCCAATAATAATAATCCAAATAATATTCCAATTATTTAATTAAATTAATAAATATACTATTAACTTAATTTAAATAATTATCATATTTTATCGGGGTGTTACAACAAGCATATGAAGTGAACTTAGGATCATAACAATTACGACCCTAATGTTGTGAACCAAAAATAGGATAATTGTTCAAACTTACTAATTGATTTAGGAATAAATAGTTATAAGTTTATGATCAAGACATTAATGAGCGCTCTTACCTATTTTTACTTCGAATTCGAATTCACCTAAGAAATTAGGGAGTTGTCTTAAGAAGATTGAGTTATACACCAAGGAATTGGGTATAACGCCCGTGTTAATTTATACTAATTTTAGAAAATTACTTCAAGAAAATAGACGCAGTTACCAACAACGATAATCAGTTGACTCAAAATAAAACCTTATCGTTTTTTTAAATCTCGTATCTTCTATCTATTTTATTTGCGCAATTTACCTTTGTAATTTTTTTTGAAAATCCATTATATTTATTTTTGAAAGCACACTAATAACCTTGTTAAAATAAGAAATCCTTGTGAAGACGATCTTATATTTTTACTACTTCGATATAATTAGTACACTTGCTAATTTGATCACCAATGACCTATTAACATTTCACAATGGTTGATAGTCCTGACCGTGGTAAAAAGAAGCCTGCTATCCAGTTTATTATCACGACTCATAGCCCGTGGTGGAAAGTAACTCACTTATTATCACACAATTCGTTACCACAGACTAGGGGTGTACATGGATTGGATAAACCCATCCAAACCGACCCAAAAAATGAGTTGGATCATGTTATTGGGTGAACACGGTTTTCAAAAATGAAAAACCATTCAAAATAATTGGGTTATGGGTAAATCCACACCCAACCCACAAAACCCATGGATTATTGATTTTTAGTTGTTTTTTTATAATTTGGTGAAGGATGACTTTGATGTCTTTAATCTTGGTTGTTTCAATTACAACTTTTTGAACATCTTTTATTTTATAAGTAATGATTTTAACTTATTTAGGATGTTGCACTTTGATTATTTTGATGTTAATTCTTGTAAGTGGTAAGTATTTTATAAATTTTAGGTATTACTGTAATATAACTTTGTTTTTTGTAAATATATTTATGATGAATTTTATTGTACATTTAGACATTTGATATTTTAAAAAATAGCGGTAATATGTTTAATTATTTATTAAGAAAAAATATGACAAATCATCTATAGTTATATTAGGAAGAAAAAAATGAAAAAAATAAATTGGATAACTCATTATCCAATTCAATCCAATCCATAAATTTGTGGTTTTACCCAACTCAACCCAATAATGTTGTATGTGGTTGTTTTTTTACCCCATTAAACCAAAACTGACTCATGTACACCCCACCACGGACCATCACGTCAAATCTTTATTCGAATCGTGGTGAAATATATTTTTTGTAGTAGTGAATTAAAAAATCATATTCGATAAGTATTTTTCAACGTGATTTTTTAAAAAAAATTAATTAATTTTTTTTATAAATATTATTTGAAGTAGCTTTGGAACTTATAATTTTTATCTTGTCATTTATTTATTTATTTATTTTATTTTTATTATTTTAACTAAAATTATTTTTTTACTTTTTATAATTTATCATAATTTAAATATGTTTTAAATAAATACATATAAAAAGTCAAATTTTGTATAAAAAAATATGAATATTTTAATGCATTATACATTAAACAGTCTAATATA
Organism: Lathyrus oleraceus; assembly: GCF_024323335.1. Lineage (NCBI taxonomy): Eukaryota > Viridiplantae > Streptophyta > Magnoliopsida > Fabales > Fabaceae > Lathyrus > Lathyrus oleraceus. The sequence continues at coordinate 408,169,147 of NC_066579.1, read as the reverse complement.
AAACATTAAATAATTCTCTCTCATAAAAATAAATTATAAACTTATACGAATAGTCAATAAAATTAATATTTCAATCAATTTTATTAATTAATACTCAATCCGTACCATATTATAAATAAATTTTAACTTTTTAAATTAGTTGAATAATTGATGTGTATTTCAATTTTAATTAAAAAGTTAGATTTTTCCTATAATATTGTAGGGAAGGAGTATTATGAGATTATATGAGTATTATGAGATTATATTTTTAAAATTTTATCGAATAAAATTTAATTTAATAATAATATATAAAAAAAACTAAGGTGGGAGGAGGACGAAAATACCCCTGTTAGTGGAGAATATTTCCCTTGTTTTAACAAACCATTTCATCTCTGTCGAATCGACGCTCTCTCTTACTTCCTCTGCTCTAACTCAACCTTCACTTCACTTCGCTTCGCTTCGGTGAGTAACTCATCTTCCATTTCTTCCTAAAATCCATGCATGTCTAAGAAAAATTCTTTCAATTTCAAAAAGAGAAAATAATAATCATAATCTGAATTCGAAATCAATTTCCACTTCCATAATAAAAATAATCTGAATTCGAAATTAATTTAGATCATTTGTGTTTGTTTGTTTTTACCTGCATTGTCCTCTGTATGAAATTTTGCAGACCTAAGCAAACTTTCGCAATGTCTGACAAAGGAGGAAAGGCTGGTTCCCTGTTAAGCAAAGGTACTCATTTTTGGACATTCATTTCACTTTTTGAGTTTTGGGTATTTTTCTAATTTGTTTTTGTTAGGGTTCAATTTTCTGTTAGGTTGTTCTATTAGGGTTAAATTGTTTTTGTATAAGTTATCAGCTGTTTTCATAAGCTATAAGCTATCTTGGAGAAGTTATTAAAATAAGTTAAACACAACTAGTAAAGAGAGAAAATCAATTGTTGATATTTTGATGCAACCGTGATTAGTTATGCTTGTATGATGTATATATGTAATATTAGCCCTTGGTTTATTTGTCTATGGTTGTTAACTTGTTATTATTACTCGCGTTACATTATAAAATAAGATGTTCATGTTAAAGAAGTCATATCCAACATATATGGTGGCTGCGCTGAACTTGCTTCATTAATCAGTGGCACATGCTGGGTGCCAAATTCCAATCCTTTGAACTATTTGTTGATTTGAGTACTTATTTTTTTTTTCTTTCTTGGTAGGATCCCTCAAGGGGAAAGACGACAGTGCAACAAAATCAGCAAAGGGAAGGAAGGTTCAGTTTGCCAAAGAAGGTTAGCATTATTATTCTATTATCTTTGTACTTCTTCTAAATGGAGTATAGAAGCTGCTTAAAATTATGATTTGAGTTACTGATCATGTTTACAACTAGTTGTGCAATCCCTTTCTGAAATTATTGTTTGGTTGTATATAGCTCCATTTGAATCCATACTAAACGGGCAAAAATCTGGTGGAAAAGGTATGATTGTAGTTCCCAAAGTTATTGTCATCTCAATTATTTTGGTGACTCCGCACTGTGGCACATATTTGTTGGTCTTTCAATTGATTGATCTTTTTTTCCCTTGCTTTATGAGTCAGGATACTTTTTTCCTGATTTTTTCTTCTTTCTTTTTTCTATTTTCTAGCTGATTTTGGCAGAGGAAAAGGAGATAAGATTGCAAATGGTGGGAAGAGTTCTGCAACAAAAGACCCGCATCAATTTGAACATAGAGTTGATCAAAGTTGGTGCTTGTATACATTATCTCTTGTTTTCTTTTGCTATGAATTTATGTAAACTGTTCTCCCTCTGTCCCGTATCGTATGATGTTAAGGTAGTGGTGCCATCCCTTAAGAAAAAAATAGTGCAGTATTATAAGGATAAGGGTATATTTGAGCAAAATTATTTAATGCTTCATTGAAGATGTAAAACCACAATCAAATTTGGACAAATTTGTTTGGCTCAAAAGTCATACAATATAGGATGGAGGGAAAATATTATTAATTTGTACCTTTTTGTTAACGGCTCACGTTGTGATTTAGTCATTTAGCTTGCATTACATGAAACCAATGTTGTTAAATGGCTGTGCCGTGGAGGCATTATAGGCCGCAATGGCGTGTTTAAATGGCATTTTTTCATAACCTTATAGGAAATTTATGAAGGAATGCTGCCTGCCATGGCGGCACTATAGGCACCAATGGCATGTTTATATGGTGGATTTTTGGCCTTCTGCCTCCCCTCATCTACAACACTGCATGAAACCTAAATTTTATCTCTTATTAAACCTGAAATTTTCTCTTATTGATACCGACAACGTTAATTCTCCCTGGGTGACATATGCAGAACTTCCTGACAATTTCAAATGCTTGATGGACTGCGAGGCTGCAGTTTTGTTACAAGGAATTCAAGATCGTATGGTTTCGTTATCTAGAGATCCAGCTATCAAAATCCCTGCGTAAGAGAGACATTGAAGTTCTTTCCTATCAAAAAGAGTACATGCTTTTTTTTAAGGTTTGTTATTAGCGTAGAAGATCCATTTCACTGATCTGAACTTCTTTATTTTCTGTTGTAGATCATTTGACAAGGGACTGCACTATGCCAAAAGCAGCAACAAGCATTCAAATCCCGAGTTTGTTAGACTCGCTCTTGAGTATCCTTAATTTTTTTGTTTGCTGTATGTTTATACTTTATACATCCGTGTGTTGTCGGTGCGTGAGTTTGTTTGCATGGATAAATTACAATATTGTTATGTTTTTTATTTCCTTTCTCTCTAAATCCCCATAAAGTTCTTCTCTTGACTCGAATATTAGGCCTCTAATGAATCATGGTCTCACTGAGAGCGAGGTATCAGTCTTATTCTAACTTCCATTGTTTTTACCAAATCATGTTGCTTTCTTGATATCATTATCCCCTGCAGATATGTGTGATTGCTAATGCATACCCCGAAACTGCTGATGAAGTTTTTGCTCTCCTCCCATCACTAAAGGTATGGCATGGGACATTTTGTGTTACTTTTATTCAAATCATTTAATGGTAGGTGCATGGTTTTCGGTACAGAAGGCCTTACAATTTCTCCAACTAGTTTGTTGCCTATTACATCTATTAAGAGACTCACATTAGAGGAGATATGATATGAAACTGTGTTTATAAGTGGGAGACATTCCTCACCTTGATATGATATGATAACGTGTTTATAAGTGGGAGACATTCCTCACCTTGATATGATATGAAAATGTGTTTATAAGTGGGAGACATTCCTCACCTTACAAGCCGGTTTTGTAAGGTTGAATTAGGTCTAACCCAAATTTTAGAATGCTATCAAAGTCTATTAATATCTGTTGGGGCACACACCATTTGTCAGACCACTCTCATCACACCCTAGATGTTCAGTTTTGTAAGAATGAGTTAGATTCAATGTAAAAACTTAAATTATATCCTTTAGTTGGATTGGTGTCCATTGTAATGTCATCACAGGACCTATTGAGTTTTCTATTTGGTTGGATATCTTCAGAGGTTTTTGAATCCCCTTGTCAAGAAGATATCCTAATAAAAAAAAGAAAACAATATGCTAATAGAATGTTACAATCTCATAGTATGTATCTATTTCAGGGTAAGAGGGGCATTAACAGCCAACCTATTGAAGAATCATTGAGTGAGCTTGCTAAGCTTAAACAGACTATGTAAACTAAAACCTCATAATGAAAAGGTTCACTGGTGAGTTTTCTTTTGTTTATGCTGTGACTCAGCACCTTCCCTGTGTATCCGCTTTAATACTGATTGGCTTTTACATGTCCGTGTTTGCAGTTTTACTGTCTAGTAAAGCTAGAAGTAACTGCTCTGGCAAATGTAGCACATTCAAAACGCTTGATGAACTCACTAATTGAGACAATATATAATGCAGAACTTTAGTCTGAATATTATATTCGCCTTTTTAGTCTCATGCTATTAGGATGTACATTGGTTTAATGGATCTTATGCATGGCAACAAGGCGAAACTTGGTGACTTTAAGGAATGTTGTATAATCCATTTTGCTGTAGAATATTGTCTCATCACTTCAAATTTTTATAAAACCAGAAAAGGACCATTGTCATGGCATGAAGAGAATGGGTGTTCTCATGAGTTTTTTTTAGGTAACCTGGTCATGTTAAAGGAACACCAAGGCTAAAAACAGTGTTCTACACATTTTCAAAAAGAGTCAACAATCATTTTTTTTAATGTGTGAGATGCTGTTTACCGTACTTGAATGTATTAAAATTACAAAATGTCACCTCGTGCCATTTTAGTTATTCATTTCCTTTTTCACAAATGTTTTTTCTCCGAATTTTGGTTTTTAAATGTATTTTTCGTGAATTTTTGAACAAAATAATCCACTTTTTCAATTTTTTTTTCAAAATAATCCACTTTTCAGACTATTTTCCAAACTACCGCACTTTAAAGAGGTGGTGTCAGATGAATTGACGTCTGCTCTCTAAGTTAAAGAGGTGGCGCCAATTGGATTGACTTGTGTATATAGTGCTGTCAATCCAATTGACGTCTGTGTGTTAGGTTATAAAGGAGATCCCAATTGTTCTGACACCTATGTGTGTTTCGTAATTTTTTTTGAAAAATGATGTACATTTTAGATAAAAGTCAAAATTAGGCCAATTGATATTAATATTAATATGCGTTTACATACGTTAACCAAATCAGGATGACCTAATCGACCCCTAGTCTCACATTCCCTAATTATCCAAACACGTGACCCTAACCCACGTTGTAATGCGTTTACATACGTTAACCAAATCAGGATGACCTAACCGATCCCCAGTCCCACATCCCTTAGTTACCCAAACGTGTGATCTTAACCCACGTTGTTGATTCACCCTGGGTGTTTGAGTATTTGAGGACCCAAGAACATAATCACCACCTGTAGGAGATTGCCTAAGATATTCAGACAAATCCACGTAGTCTTGTGTATATGTTACTGCCATAGCTGAGTTCGTGATCCATGCCAGAGTAGTTGAGTTGTGTTTGAGTCATTGGAGGGCGATCAGGACGATTGAAAGGCGACATTGGTGTGAATGATGCGTCAAGGAAATGTTGAAATGATTGTTGTAGTGTTTGGTAGTCATATGGTTGTTGCATGTTTTGGTTTTGTGATGTTTGAGCTTCTTGGCTATAGTAGAAGGAGAGACGGTTAGTGTTAAATGATCGTTGAATATTTTGGTTAAGGCGGTTATGGTAGGGTGATGTGTTTGGTGTATAGCGATATTAGGTGTCTTGATGATGATTTACTTGTTGGTGGTGGTATGGGGTATGCTCTTAGTATTATGGTTGGATGTTTGACATGTAACCGATCTGACAATATTGTTGGGGGTCGTGAGTAACTGAGTCTCTCAATACTTCTAATTTTTTTCCTTCAGGTATGTTTCCATCTAACCAACGAACCAACTCCCTCTTTAGTTGCTTGAAACGACAAATGTTCCAAAATATCATCTCCATCGGAGACTTGTCTCTCGAATAAATCACTTTTCTGTAACGGCGACAAATACGAAATATATTTGCAATTTAATGGAAAGAAATGTGGAAAAATAATCATCCAACACACCTATTTATACCAAAAAAAAAGTACACAATACACGAAGGCGTCAGATCAATGGCGCTTCCTCTCACTTTATATACATGGATGTCAATTGGATTGACAACACTATGTATTGTAGTCAATTTAATTGACGTCCCCTTTTTAAAATTAATGGTAAGCGCCAATTGATCTGACACATACGCCGTAACGTTTTTTTAAACTGAAATGATTTGAAAAGTAAACTATTTTGAATTTTTTTTTTAAAATATGAGGAATTAGTTAATTTAATCTATAAAATTATAAAAGAGATTCTCATATCGTGTGTGTGAACGAGGCATGCAAATATTTACTCTTTAAAAAATGGATTTTTTTTCCATGTGCAATTTCCATATCGTGTGAAGGAGGCATAATCATAAAGTAAAAAGAGCATAAATATGCGGGGTCTTGTTAAAAAGGAATTGTGAAACCAACCTTTGTGCCTATGCTTTTGCATGAGTGTTCTATATTCTTTAATGTTTCTTTTTGTTTTGGAATATATCATCTAATAAAAAACAGAATATATTATCTAATGTTGGATAAAAAAATTCTTATACTGTATTTTCCCGTTTTCTTTGCTACTATAACATGCAAATTTAATTGATAGTTGCAAAAACATTACCCTCTTCGTCTCCCATGAATGATCCGATTGATTATTTTAAATAAATTAAAAAAAATAATAAGAAAAAATAATATTTTTACTAAAATACAATTATCATATATTAAAAATGATGAACGAATATTAATTAAAAAGTAAAATTAAAAAAGATGCATTGAAAATTAAAGTGAATAATTCTTTTTAAGACACTCTTTTATTTCAAATAAATTACTCATTAAAAAAACATTTTAAAAAAATGTAATAGTTATATGTAATTTTTAGTAAACAGTACACACTTAATAATAGTTTATTTGTTACAAACTTTATTACTACATCTGATCCGCCTCTAAATACTATAAGATCTTTTTATATTTTTGATAAAATCACATGAACAAAAAAGTTGAAAGTGATATTAAATTTGATAATTGATTTGTTTTACAAGTTTCGTTAGAGGATTAATTTGTGTTTTTATGATATAATATTTAATATTTATTCTAAAAAATAATATAAAAATGATATAGCTGTGTTAGCAAATAAATAATTATTGTAGTTGTAAAAGATAAATAATATAATAATAATATAGTTGGCCAAAAATTTATCAAAATGAATCGCCTGGTTACAATTGTTCCATATATTTCTTAACTTCCAAGAAACAACAAATGGTTTATTGAACACAAACAACACCAATATAAAATCCGACTCAAGCCAAAGCCTATTTCAATGATGCTCTATGACATATGCTCTAAAGCCAAAATAGCCCCATGAACTCAGCAAAAAGAGCATTCTCCAACCCAGGATAACTAGAAAAACTATCTAATGATGATCTTTATGATCACGAAAAATACCTCCACAAGCAGTGTGACTTGGAGTGTCTCTAGGTGCACCATCTATATTGACCTAATTAATACATTTCCTATTAGAAGGATGTCATAAAACCTTTCTTGCAATACGTGGATTTTGAGGTTTGATATGAACTATGAAATTCTTCAAAATGACAAAGTCATGAATTTATGAGCCGACTTTCTTGGTGGACAGGTTACCCGAGATGCTACTTTGAGAAAAAATTCTTGCAACAACAGATTGCCAACAGATGCAGGAGTCCTAGAATTTGGAATGATTTCTAGCCATCCAGATGCAATTCAACGTGTGAACTATGGCAATTGAAATGGCATTCCTGCACTGCTGCGAAAAGTTGGCAGTCATGAGATTCCGCAATTGGTTTGATTGTGAAACTTGTCATATTTGACAAAAAGAGGTTATTACTCTAAAAGCCAAATTGAACAAGGCTTTAGAACTAAAAGTTACCTTCACTATTAATCTTACAAAATTTAAAAGATCTTTAAATGTGTCGTACAAGAAGTACAATTTTGTTGTAAGGGAACTAATAACGAAAGTCACTCTCATCATCACTTGACTTGTCAATATTGTTGTAAGAAAGACCATATCATTATTAAATGCAAATTTATGAGATATTTGGTTCCTAAAAGTGTATTTCAATGGTTGTCCAAATGCAAACAATATTTCGACCCACTCTCAAAGATCCAATGAAAATTGGGTACCTATCACTCTTGTTTGATATTGTAGGTTGAATGTCTTGGCTTCATGGAAAGAATGTGGTTTCTTGATAGTGGATGGTCAAGGCATATGACAGGTGACATTTCCCTATTCATTGACTTCACGCCAAAGAAGAAGGATTTTGTAACCTACAGAGACAACAATAAGGATACAATACTTGGTAAAGGTAGTGTAGGTAATCCCTTTTCTACTACTATCTCTGACATAATACTTGTTGAAGGTCTTAAATATAATTTGCTTAGCATTAGTCAACTATGCGACAAAGACTATAAAATAACTTTTACAAGTAGTTTTTGCATACTTGAACATAATGAAAAGAAATATTATTCATTTAAGGACTTGAGGGTTAACAACATCCGTATGCTTAACTTGAATGATGTATCATTAACAAGTACTAAGTGTTTAGTAACCATGAGTGAAGGAAGACTCTTGGTTATGGCATAAACGCTTAGCACATGTTAACTTTGATTTACTAAACAAAGTGGTTTCAAAGGATCTAGTTATCAGTCTATCAAAAATTAAATTTTCAAAAGACCATATATGCGATGTATGCTAAATGGAAAAACAAACAATGGTCTTTTTTAAATCCAAAAATATTGTTTCAACTTCTAGACCTCTTGAGCTTCTCTATATGGATTTTTTTGGTCCTTCTAGGACAAAAAGCTTAGGTGGTAATTATTATGGTTTTGTTATAGTAGACGATTACTCAAGATTTTGTTGGACTATCTTTTTGCGTAGTAAAGATGATACTTTTTCAGCTTTCACATCTTTTACAAAGTTATCTCAAAATAAACTAAGTTCAAACATAATTGTTATTCAAAGCGATCATGGAGGTGAATTTGAAAATCACCTATTTGAGGATTATTGTGATAAATATGAAATTTTACTTAATTTTTCCGCTCCAAGAACTCCCCAGCAAAATGGTATTGTCGAACGTAAAAATAGAATTTTAGAGGAGTTGGCAAGAACTATGATCAATGAGAGTAGTCTACCAAAATATTTTTGGACCGATGCTATTAGTACGGCGTGTTATGTTTTAAATAGGATACTTATTCATCCTATTTTGAACAAAACACCTTATGAACTTTTAAAAGGTAGAAAGCCACATTTATCATGTCTTCATGTCTTCGGACGTAAATGTTTTGTCTTAAATAATGGTAAGGATAATCTTGGAAAGTTTGATGCAAAAGCTGACAAATGTATATTTCTTGGATATTCTCAACCAAGCAAAGCCTATAAAGTGTATGATAAAAGATTACTTACTGTTTATGAGTCATTGCATGTTATTTTTTATGAATCTTATCCGAAAAATATCGGGAAAGATATTTATTTTCATGATGCAGATGTATCTTCAAAAGACACACTCAAAAACACCGAAAAGAGAAATGATCAACCTGAAGCAGTGAAACATGAGGAGGAGAAAAATGACATTCTGAAAAGGAAAAGGATGAGAGTCCAACTAAAATGAATGATTTTCCTTTGACTTAGAGGTCTTCCAAGAATCATCCAATCGATAACATTATTGGAGACATCACCAAAGACATGACAACACACTCTAAGATAAGTAATTTATGTTATCTTTGCATTCGTTTCACAAGTTAAATCTAAAAACGCAAAAGATGTCTTAATTGATGAGCATTGACTTATGACCATACAAGATGAGCTAAATCAATTTAAAAGAAATGATGTGTGGGACCTTGTCCCACTTCCGCGAGATCATCAAATTATTGGCACTAAGTGGATTTTTAGAAATAAACTAGACAAAAACAAAATGATAAATGTGAAGAAGACCCGGCTAGTGACTCAAGGATATAATTATAAGAAAATTTATGTTCTGATTGCCCCCCTTAAGGTTATATGTCTTTTAGTAGCTTATTCATGCTTCAAAGATTTCAAATTATTTTAAATGGACGTGAAAATTATTTTTCTTAATGGTTATATAAACGAGAAAATGTGTTTCACAAAATCATGAATATCCTAATCAAATTTTTAAACTAAATAGAGACATTGAAATATATATATATATATATATATATATATATATATATATATATATATATATATATATATATATATATATATATATATATATATATATAAACAAATGTAAAAAGTTTTATAATAAACCTTCACAATGCTCTAAGCAGACGCTATGTATAACTCCAAGTTTAAAATATCTAAATTATTGTGAAGAAAAATTCAAAAAATATTAGTCATTCATACCATAAAAATAAGACTATTTAATTTATCACTTGTATTAGATAAATGAAAGTCTAGTTAAACCAATTTTATTGATAGATAAAAGGGTGCGAATTTTAAATATATTTTTTATTTATTTAAAAAAGAAACGGTAAAGTCAAGTTATAGAATTATTGAAAGAAAAAACAGAGAAGGTACTTATAATTTTCACAGAAAAAGTTTCTAAGATTCCATTTATAAAGAGAGAAATAGAGAGACACTACAATAAAGTTTCCAACTTTTTTTCTGGCAGTATCTAAAGTTTCAAACTTTGTTTCGTGTTATAAAGCAGCGATGATTAGTCATTAGCGTCGGTAGCAGTGGAAGTTATTTACTTTTGAAAAACTAACGTATCCAATCCATCGTCGTTAAAAATTGATTATTGATCCAAATGGGTCAAATACCAGAACAAATTGATCATCAACTTCACACTGATGATGAACAAGAATCAGAGGAAGAAAAACAAGAACCATCATCAAACGCACAGAAATGGAAAAATCACTACTCATCAAAGCATAAAATACTCTTTGTTGGAGAGGGTGATTTCTCTTTCTCTCTTTGTTTAGCTAGAGCTTTTGGTTCTGCACACAACCTGGTCGCAACTTCCCTTGATTCTCAGGGTAATAAAAATCAGAACTTTGAACCTTTTGCATCATACCCTTTTTTATTTTATTTTAATGATTTTTTGTTTGTTTTGGCAGAGAAAATTGAAAAGAAGTATAGTAATGGAGTTAGTAATGCAAGGGAACTTGAAGAAAGGGGTTGTATTGTTCTTTATGAGGTTGATGTTAAGGTTATGAGTCAGCATTTCTTTCTCAAGACTCAGAGGTTTGATCGCATTGTTTATAATTTCCCTCATGTTGGCTTCCTTTACCCTGAGAATAGCTACTGCCAGATTCAGTAATGTTCCCTTTCTCTCTCTCTCTCTCTATTTTTTCTGTTTTCTTTCACATTGGATAAGATAGGGTGAATTTATATATACACTACATTTTTCACTTATAAGCATGTTATCTCTAACCTAAATTTGAAGTTGGTAATAGAGTCTGTTTAAGATCCATTAGGACGCCTGGTATATGGTAGAATTGACGATGTGTACCATTATCATGGTAACATTGTGATCCCTGATGTTACGAGTCTCAAATCAGACAATAGATGACTTTAACATGTACGGTGTACTTATAAGTGAGAGCAATCATCACCTTATAAGTCGATTTTGTAAGAATGAGTTAGGTCAAAACCACAATTCTTAACATGATATCAAGAGACAAGTTTAAGATATCCGTTGAGTCACCTGCTATCAGGTTTCTGCTATTAGATCATTCACTATTTATTTTCAAATTTCTAAATGCCTAGTCTTGGGCGTGAGAGGGTAAACCTGATATCGTGGTTTAGGTTGTGGTCTTGGACATTTGTTAAAACCCTAATTTAAGTTTATTCAAATCTTAATTTAGGTTTTGAATGATAACTAATGTATCTGAAGTTTTGGGAACCAAACAGGTTGAACAAAAAGTTGTTGAAGGGATTTATGGCAAATGCAAAAGCACTATTAAAGAAAGATGGAGGAGAGATACATGTAACTCACAAAGAAGGTGATCCATACAACAAATGGGATCTTGTAAGGAAAGCAGAAAAGAGAGGGCTGTTGTTGCACCAAGCTGTTCCATTTTTCAAAGATGACTATCATGGTTATGACAACAAGAGAGCTCATGGAAAGTTATCAGACTTATCTTTCCCAGTTGGGGAGGCTAATACTTACAAGTTCAAGCTCCAAACATTCCCAACAAAATCAGAACACTTCTAATAGAGAAAAGTGTTTCAGAATAGAAAAGCAAAAACTAGAAATCATTTTGCCTGTGTGAGTGAGTATCAAGTCAACTTAAAATTGATAATTTGTATCTGTCTGTGAATATGGTTATGTTTATCAAGTTTCAAGCTAAAAATACAGTCATTGTTAGCTTTTGGACTGATAGTACAGTCAATGTATGATTCCCTATTTATCTCTATCTCACAATATGTATATTCATTCTGACCATTTAACTTTGAAAATTTTCTTAACTTTGTTAAATGTGTGTTTCTATGCTGACAAAATTTGATTATGAATGAAATAATTCGGTAAACTTGATTCTAAGTTGAACATAAATTTGATTCTGATTTATCTTTGCCCCAATATGGAACTATTATTAGGCAACAAATCTAATCCGACTTATTCTTATATAATCAATTTGTAAAGTAAAGATAATCTTCACTTATAAATATACGTTCATTTCACATATTAAGTTCGTTTTGGGTGGGAACTAATGAATGATAATGCCAGTTGAAAGTAATGATTGAATGGGACAAACTAGTCCAAAGTTGAAACTCTGCATATGACCATACTCATCTCAAATGATGATTGTTCAACAAAAAAAAATCTTGAATATTGATGTCGGTGTGAAAGAGTTGATATTCTTATCCAAAGTGGAGATTTCACTTTGCAAATCAACAAAGTTATACTACTGTTTATTAGCTATGGTACAATTTGTCTTGGTGTTGTTTTAGCATAGTTTAGTGGAGGAAAAGCAAATGAAATAATTGAGAATGAATTTCTTTTCAGCTTTAGTATGATATCACCTAGAGAATTGTTAAAATCATATTGCAATCTGCGTTGTATCTTAAGTGCTTATACCCCCCCAACTTCGAAGAACTTGGTTTATTATCCTTAAGGTAAATTATGTTTTTGCACTCATTGCTATCATCATCAATTTATAATACTGACTAATCTTAAACTAACTGATATAACATTATTCTGTTAAGGTTGTCGCTGCTGCACGTTCAATCTGCGTTGTATCTTCCCGATTCATTTGATTAATTTAACAGATGTCACCAAAACGAACATGAAATAAATATGTTCAATAGTGTTTATATGGTCGTCTCTAATATGATACAATGACTTAATAATGAACACATTCTGGGCTACAAACCATGAATCTTTTGAATAATCTAAAAGCTTAAATAGTATAGCAGCTATTCTAGTTCTGGCAGTTTCATAAGAGGGGACAATGAAAAACCCGCTAATGAAACATCTTAATCACATTGAAAGCAAAAAAATCCAATGTAAATTTAGAAATAATACTAGAACCCACCACTGATAGGTTGTTTGCGATGAAGATGAATTCAAGCCTTTATCTATAACTCCGACAAGAAAATGACAATCACCAATAGAAGGGTCTAGGAACGTAACCATACCAAGCCCGTCGAACTCACAGCTTTGTGAATCTTGCATTCTAAGCTGATAGTAACTGTTAAAAGCATATGATATATTACCCTTCTCGCCAATTTCATTACACGAACCTCCGTAGTTAAGTGTCGTGCAATCTGCAACACTGCAAGCAATTTTCATATGGTTTACTACGTTCGTCAGATCACTCGAGGGTTTCGCCACACACCATCTAGATGGAAGATACTCAACATTTCTCGCATTTCTCAATTCCTTGTTTCCAAGTCCGAGGTTTAATGAGTACTTAGCTTGCCCGTCAAACGAGAATATCCCCCAGTGTCTTTCAAAGTTTCCTGGAAGTGTACTTTTTGCTCCTTCGTCAAGCAGTTCGAAAAGATAAACGTCCATAGGAGGAGTGTTTGGCCTCAAGGGGGTCCCTTTGTTACTTGCAATGTGATAGACAAGGCCTTGATTGAAAACTCTAGCAGCAGTGATATTTGCACCAACGGCTCCATCCGAAGGCCAACCGATTTCACCAATAATTATAGGCATCTGATTGTATCCGAGTTTACCGAGGGCAGCAACTAAAGTGTCGTAGTTTCCATCAAACGCGTTGGTGTAGACATTCGAACCATCTGTTACAGCATGACTAGTTCCCTGAAAGAACGCATAATCTTGGGGGAAATCTCCATTATCGTAAAGGCTAAGAAACGGGTAGATATTAACAACAAAAGGGGAACCGTTTGAGTTAAGGAACTGAACCAGTTGAGTCATGATTTGAGTCAGTTCAGAACGAAACACCCCTTGGGAAGGAAGTCCTCCCGAGGACTCGTACGCATCTGCATTGCAAGGGACAACTATCTTTACATAACCAGCAAGATTTGCTTTGACTAAAGACTGTTGTATATTCGTTACCGCAGGCAAGACAAGGTTCACAAATTGACCGTTATAACTCGTAAGGAAGGGTTCATTTCCTACCGCAACATACCTGTATTACAAAGTAAAAGGTAAGAGGCCAATAGAAAATTGTCAACATAAGTATATATATCATCTATGAAGCAAAGACACAACACAAACATGGATACGGATACAAACACTACACTGATACGTCGACACCGGCACCGATAATAATTTGAAAAATGAATAAATTGAACGTAATCATCACAAATGTCGGTGTTGGTGTCCTACATTGATGCAGACACACATTTTTTCTGATCTGAATCATTGGTAACTAACAACTATTATCATTTCAAAATTGCAACTGAGAACCACAAGATCAACAACAACCTATCAATATAACTTCAATAATGAATTAAAATCAGCCTATTTTTCATTATAAAAATCATGGTTATTCCAGTTGTAGCAATGAATTAATGAGTTTAAAACCAAATCTGAGATAAGATTTTTAAGAATACCTGATATCTGCACCCCCTTTAGTGATATAAGCAGAAACATTCTGACGAACCCAAAAATCAGCAGCTACAGAAGAAGAACCCAAAAGAGACAACATTTCATTAGGGATTCCAACCATAACCTGAATGCCACTCCCCATGAGAGCTTTAAGCACATCAGGATCAGCTTCAAAAAGCTTCACTTTAGAGATCTTGTTGTCTCTCAAAAGATCAACCACTGTAGAGGGTTTCAACCTGTGTGAAGAAAGTGTACCCCAGTTTACACCTATGGCTGATTCTGCCATAGGAACCAAAACCCAGCATAGAAACAAGAGGGAAAAGACAACACAGAATCTAGGTTGTAACATTAACATAGGGGAAATGGTTGTGATATTGGAACAGTTAGAGATATGTTTGAGTGGTTGTTAAAGTGTTGTGATGTCAGTGTGAGAAAGAGAATTGAATTGAGTAAAGGTGAAGCTTTAGATATAGAGAAAAGGGTGTGTGATCGAGTGCAACGAGTTTTGATAAATGGTGAAATACTCAAAGGTTTATTATTAAGCGGGATGGATGTGAATTTACCATGTAACATTCTATTTGCGTATGTCGGTATCGACGTCAGATATTGTCTTTCAAAAATTGTTACTTATTTTATACAATATTTTAGTTGGATTTGAATATTCTTGTGTCATTTGTCTTCTGGTTTTATCTTGATTAGGGTTGGAAATTAATTGAGTTAATTCAGTTAGCTAATGGATAGTATTATATATAATTCAAATTTTAGTTTTTTTTTTTGGGTTTATATTTAGTTCATTTAGTTTATGAACCTAATTCAATGATTTTGTTGTCGAATCGAGTTTTAAATTGTATTCGAGTTGATTCGATTTATTATCAGTAATAATCATAATCATGCTCTATTATTAATCATTAAATATATTATTTTCTCTCCCTTTTTTTTTAATGTGATATTCATATATTGAGTTGAAAAATAAAAGGAGAGTTTTTGGTCACTAACTTAATTGTAAGCTTTTACTTTCGTCTCTTATTTAATCCTCAAATCACATTTCGTTAGTCATATTAGTCTTTTCTATTGAATTTTTATAATAAAATCGTTAGTTTGAATAGACGTGACACTCCGGTGGAATTATTTTAAGGGTAATGCTAACTTGTGTCCCAAGGGCACAAGTTAAGAGATGAATATAGAAACAAATTCTTGAAAAATGTGTATTGAATTTATTAGAAACTTATTATTAATAATTTTATTTATTTTTCCAAAACAAATTTTTTATTTGTGGGTTTCTTAACATGTGCCCTTGGGGCACAAGTTAGCATTACCCTTATTTTAATTGATTTAATTGAGTTGAAATATTGTTTTTCATTAAACATCAATTTAGAATTAAAAAATGGCGGATGACAAAAGGGCAGATTAATTAAAAACAAACAATACCCAATTATTTTTCATTTTCAATTCTAAACATAAGCAGTAACTCTGTTTTCACTTTCATTAAGTTTGACAAAGAGACACCCTAGATTTTTAAGAAATGAAAGTGCAATCGAAGCTAAAAATTTTGTGTTATTCACCTTCTTCACGTTTGAAGACTTCACCAAATCAGGATATCTTTAAAAGGTGTGAATATTCAACTCTAACTTGTTAAAAATATAAACTTTTTTTATCTATCTTCCTTAGTGTTTCTTCTATATTATTTAGCTTGAACCGATTGAATTGTCGTCTTAAATAAAAAAAAGAAGGTTGTCACTTTTGTGGTTAGATCTAGACCAACACGAACCACCATTTGAAAAATCACCA
Source organism: Lathyrus oleraceus (assembly GCF_024323335.1). Lineage (NCBI taxonomy): Eukaryota > Viridiplantae > Streptophyta > Magnoliopsida > Fabales > Fabaceae > Lathyrus > Lathyrus oleraceus. The sequence continues at coordinate 408,152,778 of NC_066579.1, read as the reverse complement.
CTCTATATATAAAAACCACCGAGAAAAATCAAGATTTAAGGGGTTGAGGTCAAAACATATGATTTCTTAGCATCTTTTAAGGAATTACAAACTTGCTTGGTAGCTCTTTTATCATGGTAAGCCTCGTGTGTGTATCGTTGTAAGTCGCAAGGTGATAATTTAATAAAGCATTTGGTAGTTAGGTTATAACAGGATAAAACAAAACATATGATTTCTGTTTCATGTTTTAATAAATACTACTTGTAATTTATATTAATTTTGTTTTTATTTCCCACCCATCTAGAGAATTTCCTTTAGCTACCGTTACTTGTATTCTACCACTATATAATGTGATATCATATAATGTACCATCAATTAAGTTGAATAAACAAAATATTTTGACCAATGGTGTTTTTACATTCGGATTGTGACTATCTGATATGTGTGGAGCAAGTGCAATCACGTGTTGGAAATCTTTTCCATGGCAATGAATTTCTACCCTACTAACGCTCCTGAGGGAGATTCTTCTCATGGTTGTGGCAGATCATCTTCACAGAAATATGTCCCAACGCATATGTACTCATTGTGGTCGTCACAATCACACAGTGGATACCTGTTTCATGAAGCACGGTTATCCACATGGTTACCACTACAAAAGCTCCAAGTATTTAGTCAACAATGTTGTCGAGTTCAACTACAGTGATAACACCCTCGTCTCTCAACCAAATTTCCTATTTCCTCCATTCTCAACTACAACCATTGCAACACAAACTTTAAAAAAGTTTGCCTCACAATTTCTTCCAACATCGAACCAACTACCTACAACGAAGCTTGCAAACATGATTGTTGATTGTAAGCTATGCAATTAGAATTACAAGCTCTTGAACTTACAAAAACCTGGACCATAGTTGATCTTCCTCCAAACAAAATCCTATTGGTTGTAAATGGGTCTACCGTATCAAATATCTTACCGATGGTAGTATTGATAAGTACAAAGCTCATCTCGTTGCAAAGGGATACACCTAATAAGAATGCATCAACTACTTCGATACTTTCTCCCTCGTTGCTAAGTTAACCATTGTAAGAACACTTATATCCTTAACTTCTATTAAAAATTGGCATCTAAAACAACTAGATGTCAATAATACTTTTCTCCATGGTGATATAAGTGAGGAAGTTTACATGATCATTCCTAAAGATTACAAACTTCCTTATTCAACTCCCAATACCAAAGTCTGCAAAATAAACAAAAGTCTTTATGGCCTCAAATAGGACAACAGACAATGATATTCTAAATTATCTGATGTTTTGATATCTTTAGGTTATCACCATTCTCATGTTGATTATTCACTTTTTATAAAACATGAAAATTCTAGCTTAACCACCTTGCTTGTATATGTAGATGATATTGTCTTAACAGGTGATAACATTAATGAGATAACACATGTAAAAGCGATTCTCAATAACGAGTTTCGGATCAAGGACTTAGGTCCATTAAGATACTTTCTTGATCTTGAAGTAGCTCGATCTTCATTAGGTATTTTACTAAATCAACGCAACTACAGTCTAGATCTACTAAACAACACATGTATGTTAGCTTCAAAACCTTCGCATACTCCATACAATCTCTCCATCAAACTTTATGTTGAGGATTCTGAAACCTTTCATAACCCAACTCAATATGGAGACTAATATGGCAACTAATTTATTTAACAACCACACGTCCTGATATTTCCTTCGACATTCAACAACTGAGTCAATTTGTTTCTAACCCCACCAATAATCACTTTAAAGCTGCCAATCACATTCTTCAATATTTAAAATACAATCCTGCTCAAGGATTATTTTATCCTGTAACTTCTAACTTTATGTTTTCTGGTTTTGCAGATAGTGGTTGGACAACTTGTCCAACCACAAGACGTTTAACTACGGGCTTTGCTATATTTTTAGGCAAATCTCTCATATCTTGGAAACCCAAAACGCAAGCTCCAGTTTCCAGATCCAATTCTGAAGTCGAGTATCGCGCTCTCGCTGCACTCACATGTGAAATTTAATGGTTGCATGATCTTTTCAAAGACCTTGGCATTCAATTCAACAAACCCATTTCCATTTATTGTGACAACCGCTCAGCTGTTTGCCTCACTCAAATCTAACATTTCATAAAAGATCAAAGTATATTGAAATCAACTGCCATCTCATCCACGAAAAGTTAGAAGCCCACATCATCAAACTCTTTCCTATTCCATCATCTGCCCAGCTAGCCGATGTCCTAACAAAACCTCTTCGAGCCCCTGCTTTTTCTTCCTTTCTTAGCAAGCTAGGATTTTTCTCCATCCATAGTCTAGCTTGTGGGAAGTAATAAATAATACATATAATTTACATTAATTTTATTTTTATTTCCCACCTTTTAAAGAAATTTACCTTTAACTACCGTTACTTTTATTCTACCATTATATAATGTGGTATCATATAATGTACCATCAATTAAGTTGAATAAACAAAATATTTTGACCAATGGTATTTTTACATTGGAATCGTGAATTTCTGAGATGTTTGGTGTATATTAAAAATAAATTAGATCTTAACAAGTGATTTAAAATCGATTTTTATTTTGGTTCCACGGTAAATGTGATACCGAACAGAACATAGGTCAAATTTTGATTAAATTCTAGTTTATGGAAGCTTTTCAATTATGATAAGCTAATCGTTCCAATGTATATAGAATTTTTCAATATTAACAGTTATTGCAAGATTACTTTTTATGTAAGTGCTTATAAAGATGTTTATCCAAATTAACAAGCTGTTTTGCTTTGATTGGATAGTACATTTACCTCCTCTTCTTGCTTTATGTTTGTAAAATTTTTTGACAGTAAGACATACTTGACTCCTTTTGAAGAACATGTTATTAGTCACTTTTATTGAGTAAATTAGCATTTTGATCCTTGAAATTGCAAGGATTGGACAAATCGGTCTCTTAAACTTGTAAAATAGAAATTTAATCCTTTATTCTACCAATTCATACCAAAAGAAAATCTACAACTTTTCTATGGGATTTGAAAAGTTAGAACAATTTCATTAATAGGATATGTCATCTGAGTAATTTTCTTTGATTATGCTTGCATTACTGTTTAAATCATGTTTTACGAAATATGATCTACAGGTAGAAAAGAAAAACATCAATATCTACTTTGAGCAGTGGTTTTATGGCATTCAAGTTTCTACCTAGGTGGCCAGCATTTCATGTCTTCTTCATATGGTTTTATAGAATCCCTTGTCTGTACAGGATATTAGTTTTTTAATAAATATGTTAGACTCAATATTCAATAGTATTTGTTATCATGTCACATATATAAAAAATTAATGTTTTTTTTTTCATAAAGTTTAACGAAAAAGACCAATTTAATTAACGAAAATTTTTAAAAAAATTATTATATAACATTTATTATAAGAGATTAAAATAAAATTTAAAATAAAATTATAGGATTTCGTCACTAATTAAACCTTTGATTTATTATATATTTATTCATTAATCAAATTGTATTACTTTTTGAGATTAATTACTATACACTGTCAGTATAAAAAAATTTACACCGTCGACTCATCACCATCATCCGTTTGTATTACTTTATAGATTTTTGAAATAAAAGTCAAACTTCTTTACACTGTCGATGTATTTCAATTAAACTCTTACTTTTTATTTTTGTTTATGAATCATTTTAACATGTTAGTATTATTTATTATTCTTCTACTTCGTTCGCAAGATTTAGTGTTGGAAATGAGTCGAGTTGAATCGAATTCGTCTCAGTTCAGTTTGATTCGTTAAGAATTGGTCAGATCAAATCTTGGTTCAAGTTTGACATGACTTTTTTTTTAAGCTCAGACTCGACTCGTTATAAATTCACGAACAATTTGTTTCCACTTGTTAGGTTCATCTCACTTTCTTCACGGACTTAAAAATAATTTTTTAAGTCTATTTTTTTTATATATTTGATATTTTAAATTAATATTTTTTTAAAAAAAATATTAAAATAAAATAAAAGTTATCATATTGAAATTTAAATTTGTCTCAAAAATTTACTAATTCAAAAGTTATACAACTTTCAAGAGATACATTTGAAAGTCTAATTAAAAAACTACTCAATTAGAGTTTAAATTTGTCTCAAAAACAACTTCATCTAAATATTTATGAATCTTACAAATTTAATGAAATAGTATACCAAAAATTACTAGAAATTAATACATTTCAATTACATAATGATTACACCATTTGCAACATTTATTACACAGGTTCTTTTTAGCAAATGCTATTATGCCTCCAATAATGATGACTCTAAATGCAATTACCAGCTTTACTGCCATAACTAGTACGGAAGGGACAATATAGGATTAAGATTTAGAGTAAATCTTTAATCCAAATCTTAAAGACAATATAATTCTTTTCATATATAATCGAGTTGACTCGTGAACCTATCGAGTTGAACTATTTATAGGTCAAGTTCAGCTTATTTAGTTAACGAACCTAGTTTTTCGTTCATATTCAACTCATTTAGTTCATTAACCTAGTTCAACGATTTAATTATCGAACTGGATTTCAAACTATTTTCGAGTTGGTTCAGTTCATTGCTGGCCCTAGCAAGACCCAATAAAAGAAGAGTTCGATTGTCCTTTTGAGGCCATCCAACCAACTACCCATCATATATATTTCAGATTGCATGAAACCTAAGATATGATTTTCACCAAATTTACTCTGCCATTTTAGTGGGAATCCCCTACTTCGCCTGATACTTGCTCAAACACTTCTGGTGATGATTTTGCTGAATTATTCCAGTAATTAAAGTCAAAACTTGTCGACATGGACCTCATTCAGACCATCAAAGACAAACCTATTTCCCTTTTGAGATCCATGGTTTGCTATTGAAATTGAACAAACCATAATCACCTGACTCCATTGTCGATTTTCTCATGGATTTTGAGCCTTTCCTTGGACAGACTATTGAAGTTGTCAATCTTAACATAAAATTGTTAGTCGCATTGACCAAAGGACTAAACTTATGCTCCAACAACAGAATTTAGTTTCTCATTCTCAAAGTCGAATTGCTGAGTGAGAGGCAAAAGCTAACGACAAAGATAGGCTAACAACTCTTGAGACAGACATTTTGTCTTGGACTCAACAGATGATCTGGATGCAACTAAAGATTGAAGCGGCGAAGAAAGAGAAAGCTGAGATTAATGTTTTTGGCTTGGCCTCTATCAAATAAAAATTAGTTGAGGAGGCCAATGTTGGAATCAAGCACACGAATATTTCCCGTGGAAGTGTGCAAACTAAAGACTGGTGATGTTACAAATGATAGGAGGATTCGACGTTCAATATTACGTTTTAAACAAATGAAAAAATAGTTGAAATCTTAAAGTTCTTGTTCTCTATGTACTTCAATTGATTGTATCAATGACTTCCATTTTGGCATTTTTGAATGAACACCATTATAACATTATATCCTCATATATTATCATTTTTCTGATATCTTAACTTCTTGCAGCATAGGCTTGTACTTCTTCAAATATTTTCTATTTACCTTATAATTAGACTATCGGGGCCTAACCCCTGAATTTCGTAAGTGTTGTTTGAAAATGTCTGGATGATTCGAAATGGCCTTTCCTAGTTTGGTGACAATTTTCCTAAGATTATATCGTTTTGATCCATTGGCAGAATAACTTTCCAAACATAATCTCCAACCGCAAAGGACTACGACTTAACCTTTTTGTTGTAGGCTTTAGCTATTCATTCCTTTTGTCTTATAAGAACGTCTAGGGTAGCTAAATTTTCTTCATCTAAGTCGACCAAATCATCCATCACCGTGTTCCAATAATAATTGAACGATATCTCAACTTAACTTTGAATCCTTATTGATTGCAAGTGTATCTCAACAGGCAAGACTGCATCATAGCCAAATGTTAATCGAAAAGGCAAAGTGTTAGCCCAAAGTGCTGGGTTCAGAGTATTGTGTCAATTCCTTGGCTTTTAACCCACATATTTCGTAATTAGGCCAATTATGATCTCATTAGCAATTTCTACTTGACCATTTGCTTGAACGTAATAGGGGGTGGAAGTTAGCAGTTTGATTCATGATTCTTAAGCAAACTCAACCATCTTTCAACTAGTGTAAATTGAACCTTGGTCTGTAGTTATGGTCTCAAGAATTCCAAACCTGTAAATAATGTGACTTTGAATCAAATTGATTACAACATCCTGATTGAAATTCCTCAAAGGCACTACTTCGATCCATTTGGTAAAATAATTGATGCCCATTAAAAATGTACTTATGACTTTTAGATGACGTAGGTCGAATTTCACCAATTAAATATAATGTCCAGCCTCTAAATGGCCAAGTCTTAATAATTGAGTGTATCTCACTAGCAAGGACATGTTGGATCCCTGCATGCTTTTGGCATTCTTGACACCCTTGTCTAAATTATATACAATATTTCAACATAGTTGGCCAATATACACCATGTCGAAACAAAAGCCACTTTATTTTATGACCAACTTGATGGGGGTCACAGGATCCATTATGGATATTAAAAATTGCCAAATAGGCTTCACTTTTGCTAAGACATTTCAAAAGAACTCTTTTTATAGTCCTTTTAAACAACTCATTGCTAATAATAACATAATTTAATACCTTATATTCGATCTTTCGATCTATTATCCCTGTTGAGTTTTCCAAGAATTCTAAAATTGTTCTGTTCCAATCATTGCTCGACAAATCGTCAATGGCAAAAATTTCAATTTTTTTAGGAATTTGCAAGTCTTCCGACCCTTCTACTACCGCCACCAGTTTTAACTTTGACGAATCTATGGGGAGATAACTGGGTGAAGTCAACGTGTTTTTGACTTTGATCAATTCTTCTAATTTATTTTTGGATATTTTATATCCCAAAGCAATTTAAGCTAAGTCATTAGCTTCTTGATTCTCTAGTTAAGGCGCATGTTTGATGTCGATTGAATCAAATCTCTTTAAGAGTGAGTTGGTTGTGACAAAGTACATAAACAAATTCTCTTTTATACACTTATATTCTTTATTTAAGTGTTTCGCAACCAATTCTGATTCACCTTTAATTTCGACTGCTTTTGCCACCAAGTCTAACAAGATCTTAAGGAAATTTGCTAAAGCTTCATATTCAACCTCATTGTTTGAGAAACTTCCTTGAATTTCAAATTTAAATTTTGTTGGAATTTCTTTGGGGAAAACAACTAGAATTCCAAGACAAGTCTCATGTTTATGTCTGGAACCGTCAAAGTATAACCTCCAAGGCTTAAGTTACACATAATTTTGTGGTGCTTCGACTATTGCATGATATACAATAAAATCAACAACATCTGCCATTTCATGTCCTTTAAATGCGCATGTGTTAAAGATTACTATGTTAAAGCTAAAGCCCATTTTCCTATTCTACTATGTAAGACAGGCTTCGACAACATATGCTTAATAATAATAAAGTGAGATAAACTAGCACATCTGTAGGATTTATATAATACATCAAATTTGTACAAGAGAAATACAAATAAAAGCACAATTTCTCTACAGATCTATACCTAGTTTTTGAGTCATTTAACACCATACTAAGGTAATAAGTGACTCTTTCGTCGTCATTATTATCCTCTTACGCTAACACATTGCCTATTGTCATGTACAACTTCATGACTTTATCTCTCATGGGAGGTAGTAAAATGGGAGACTTCGACGGGTATATCTTGATCTCATCAAAATCCTTTTGATGTTTTGGTTCACATCTGAAACCCTATTTTTTCTTCAAATGTAACAAAGGTGAAAACACTTCTTTCTTTCCACTTAGGTTCGAAATGAACCTTCTGAAGAAATTTATTCCAAGTAAGGACTGAAGTTGCTTCTTGTTTGATGAAGACTCTGTATTGAATATCACCTTTGTCTTATTCTGGTTTATTTTGATGCCTTTTTTGTGTATTACAAAGCCTAGAAAGTCACCTACATGGACACCAAATACACACTTTAATGGATTCAGCTTTAACTCATATTTTCTCATCCTTTCAAAGAACTGTCGAAGGTCGTTTAAATAACTGTTTTCTGACGAGGATTCGATGATTATGCTATCTATATAAACTTGCGCTACTATGTGATGAAAAATGGCTCCATAGGTGAAGATAATGCCATCTTTGAAAGGCCTAACTATGGGATTCAACAACATCTTAAGCCTCTGTTCATTTGGGTGATAACATGAAATAATATCACATTCTAGGACTTAATTTAATTAAATTATATTATTATTTACTTCAATTTATTTCATTTTATTCGATATTACTCGGTATTTTCTTTCTATTTATCTCAGGTAGTTTATTTGAAGCACAAGTGAAAAAGGAAGAAAAGGAGGTGCAAAAAGGAATGAAAAGAAGCAAATATCAAAAGCCAAAGCCCAACCCAAAAGCTCAGGCGCTACGCCTGTGACGAGCGTCACACAGGCTGTGACGAGCGTCACGCTTTGCCCACTTGTGTTACGAGCGTAACACATGGTGTGACGGACGTCACACCATTCTCCTATATTTTTGGCTTCAGAAGCGCAACAAAGACGTTGAGGCCTATTGTTACGCTTGACCATTTGCAACGTGAAGACCCTTTACGCGGAAGACCTTTGGAAATAGTTACAACAAGTGACCAATATAAATAGTAGTTTTTGGCAAACGCTACGAGTCTCTCTTCTTCGCCGTTTTAGCCACTTAGTTCAATTTTCTCCTTCCAGCCGTGCGAGCATATCATTATTTTTCCTTTACTGTTTTTGCTTTATTTAATTGCAATTCTTATTTTTACTTTCTTTTCCAGTTAATCTTTCAGCACTTAATTAATTTTTCGCACAATAGTTTCTACACCGGAAACTATTGTGTACCTTTTACTAGATCTAACCTTACGTTAGACCCTAGATTTTTATTCCTTCACTTTTATTTTCCTGTCCGATTGAAGAATTCAAGAACAAATCCAACCGGTCTGTGGTGGAGTGTTCAAGATTGCTATAAATTATTCAGGTTCTTTAATTTATATATGCTTTATTTTACTGTTTATTTATGTTATCTGCCTGAGATGGAATTATTTATGCATGCTGATTATTTAGATCTGTTTAGTATGTCTGGCTAATTTATTTAGGTATCGGTATGTAGAGTAAGCGGAATGAAGGAATCAAAACTAAGTTGGTTTAATTACATTTAAAAATAAAATCACTCTTTTTACGGTCTCAATTTGCAGGTTTAATAACAAGGTTTTATACGAAAGTAAAAGACATAAAGAAGTTAAAATCAATAGAACGAGAGTTTGAGTTTTTAACTGGACAGTGTAAATTGGACATTAATTCTAGATCAGGGCGAAAGCAATTTTTAGAGTTAATTAAATTCTAATCTTTTTCAAAAAGTATTTTTAAAGGTTGAATGTGAGGACGAGAGTTAAGCATTTGAATTTAATTATATAATCTGAGTCAACAGAGCGAGAGTTTGAGACGAGGATGTTTAAACTATTAGTATTTTCTTAAAAAGAGTTTCTACGGATTCTATTGTTTTCAAAAAGTGATTTTGAACTTAACTAATAAGTGACAGCTACGTTAATATAAAATCATGGTCTATTCAACAGAGCGAGAGTTTGAGAAAAGGCTTTTAATCAATAGTGTCTACCGAAGGGATTTATTTTAAAACCAAGAAACCAACGAAGAATTGATTCCCTAATTACGACGAACTACATATCGATATCCGCTTGATTAATATTTAATTTAGATCTTATTTTAGTTTTAACTTTTCCCCCAAACAATCGAAGTATTATCCGCCTTAGCTTTACGAAGTAACCTTAGAAAACGGTATATCGATTCATAAGTCCATGTGGGATCGATATCTTTTAAAACTACGCGATAGAACTGTGCACTTGCAGTTTGTACCCCAAATTCGACTCATAAAGTCGCGATCAAGTTTTTGGCGCCGTTGCCGGGGACTTTTATTTAGTCGATATCGTAACTCTTCTGTTACGCTGTAGAGACTAAGGCTTTTTATTTTTATTTCTTTCGTTGATTTGTATGCCACATACTCGCTCACAAGGCGAGCCGTTCTACTTACGAATCAACGATATCGAGCTATATCTCCGAGTCTTACGACAAATTCGGAAATACCGTGCTGCGAACAATCTCCCTCCTGTCGAACTTCCTGATCTCAAAAATCTTCTTCCTTCGCCAATACCCGAGATGGCAGAACCAGCTCGTGCTCTTCGAGATTACGCCGCTCCATCGTAAGATGAGCCACATTCGAGTATTGCTCCACCCGCAATCGAAGCAAACAACTTCGAACTTAAACCTTCACTGTTGCAGGCAGTGCAACAGAACCAATTCTCTGGAAATCCTACCGAGGATCCAAACCTTCATTTATCCATGTTTGTCCAATACGCTGATACTGTTAAAGCTAATGGTGTCACTTCAGAGGCAATTCGACTTCGTCTTTTTCCCTTCTCGTTAAGAGATAGCGCTAGAAGATGGCTTCAATCTCTTCCTTCCAACTCAGTCACCACATGGAACGAGTTGAAGAAAGTCTTTCTTGCCCGATATTTTCCGCCGAGCAAAACAGCTATGTTGAGAGCCCAGATAAATGGATTTAAACAGAAAGATAACGAGTCTCTTTTCGAAGCATGGGAAAGATACAAAGACATGATGAGACTTTGTCCACACCATGGTTTAGAGGACTGGTTAGTAATTCATACCTTCTATAATGGTCTCCTGTACAACACGAGGTTAACAATAGACGCCGCCGCAGGTAGGGCACTAATGAACAAACCTTATGCTGATGCTTACCAACTCATCGAAAGCATGGCCCAGAACCACTATCAGTGGGGAAGCGAACGAACAGTGGTAGAAAAACCTCAAACGAAAACTGGCATGTACGAGATAAGTAACCTTGATCATGTTAACGCAAAAGTGGATGCTCTGGTCCAGAAAATTGAAAGTTTAAATGTATCACCTCCAGCCACCGTGGTAGCCATAACTCAGAATTGCGAAGTCTGTGGAATCCAAGGTCACACTCCTGCAGATTGTCAACTCCTAACAGGAATCCAAGCAGAGCAAGTAAACTATGCTCAAGGAAGCCCCTACTCGCATACCTATAACTCAAATTGGAAGAATCATCCAAATTTTTCATATAAGAGTAATAATACTTTATACGCACCTGGACAATCTCCAAATCAAGCCCCAGCTATACCTCCGGGATATCAAAAGTCGATCCCATCTACACCTAACAATAACACCCCTAGGAAATCCAACTTGGAAATCATGATGGAAAACTTTATAGCTTCTCAACAGCAAACCAATAAAGATTTCTTAAACCAGAATGTACACACTGGCGAACAAATTAAACAACTAGCAAGTAAAGTAGATGCCCTGGCTACCCATAACAAAATGCTGGAAACGCAAATATCACAAGTAGCTCAACAACAAGCACCTACTGCTACCCCAACTGGTACATTTCCTGGACAACCCCAACCTAACCCGAGAAGCCACGCTCATGCAATTATACTGAGAAGTGGAACGGAAGTGGAAGGACCGTCTGATCCAAGGGTAGAAAATCAAAACTCTGAAAAGTCAACTGAGGAGGAATGCGAACCTAAGAAAAAGGAAGAGAGTAATAAGGAAACCATAGAAAAGAAGGAACCTTATGTACCTCCACCACCCTATAAACCACCTATCCCTTACCCTCAAAGGCTTATTAAAACCAAAGATGCATGGCCAATTTAAAAAATTTGTTGACCTACTGAAACAATTAAACGTCACAATTCCTTTTACAGAAGCTATTACGCAGATGCCCTCATATGCTAAGTTCTTGAAAGAAATTCTCTCTAATAAAAGGAAACTTGAAGATAGCGAAACCGTTACACTCACCGCTGAATGTAGCGCTATAATCCAGAATATGCCTCCTAAACTTAAAGACCCAGGTAGTTTCTCTATACCCTGTCACATAGGAAAATTTGTCATTGACAAAGCCTTATGCGATTTAGGAGCCGGTATTAGTGTTATGCCTTTATCCATATGCAAGAGACTTGAAATGGGAGAATTAAGACCAACTAAAATGTCTGTGCAACTAGCAGATCGTTCCGTTAGATATCCTATAGGAATTCTTGAAAACGTTCCCGTGCGCATAGGTCAATTCTACATTCCAACCGATTTTATAATTATGGACATTAGAGAAGATGAAGTTACACCCATTATACTGGGAAGACCGTTCTTAGCAACTGCCGGTGCAATCATAGACGTAAAACGAGGACGACTCACTTTCGAAGTAGGAGAAGAGAAAATTGAGTTCATTCTTTCCAAATTTTTGAAAGCACCTGCAATAGAAGATTCATGTTACTTCATGGATATCATCGATGAATGCATAAAAGAAACAGAGTTAGAAAAAGACAAATCATCTGACTATATTGTAGAAAACAAACTTAACCAATGTTTAGCAATAACACCGGACCCTACGCAATGCCTTAAGAAATCAACCCTAGACTTGAAAACACTTCCCAAAAACCTGAGATATGAATTCCTAGACTTAGAACTTGAACAACCAGTGATAGTTAATGCAGACCTAGGAAGACTCGAAACAGAAAAACTCCTGCATATCTTAAGAAAATATCCAACCGCACTAGGATACAACATCACCGATCTTAAAGGAATAAGTCCTTCTATCTGTATGCACCGCATCATGCTAGAAGAAGACTGTAAAACTTCTAGAGAACACCAGAGGAGACTAAACCCGATCCTGAGTGAGGTAGTGAAGAAAGAAATAACCAAGTTATTAGAGGCAGGTATCATATATCCTATATCTGATAGCAAATGGGTTAGTCCTGTACACGTAGTACCAAAGAAAGGAGGTGTAACAGTCATTGAAAATGAAAAAGGAGAAACTATAACCAAACGTATCGAATCGGGATGGAGAATGTGCATTGACTATAGGAAACTAAACAAAGCAACCCGAAAAGACCATTTCCCTTTACCATTCATTGACCAGATGTTAGAACGATTAGCAAAACATTCTCATTTCTGTTATCTAGACGGTTATTCAGGCTTCTTTCAAATACCAATTCATCCTGATGACCAAGAAAAGACAACATTCACATGTCCTTTTGGTACCTTCGCTTATAGACGAATGCCGTTTGGCTTGTGTAATGCTCCTGCAACCTTCCAAAGATGCATGATGGCAATATTCGCCGATTTTCTCGAAAACATCATGGAAGTATTTATGGATGACTTTTCCGTATGCGGACAAAGCTTTGAAGAATGCCTTGAAAACCTAGAAAGAGTTCTAGAGCGATGTGTAAAAGTAAACCTAGTACTTAATTGGGAAAAATGCCACTTTATGGTACAAGAAGGAATTGTTTTAGGACACATCATCTCGAACAGAGGAATTGAAGTAGACAAAGCCAAAATAGAGGTAATCGAAAACCTTCAGCCCCCGAAAACTGTGAGAGAAGTACGAAGCTTCTTAGGACATGCCAGTTTTTACCGATGATTCATTAAAGACTTCTCTAAGATAACTAAACCTTTAACCGGGCTATTGATGAAGGATGCTGAATTCATATTCGACAATAGATGTTTAGAAGCATTTCAAACGCTTAAACAAGCATTGATCTCCGCGCCTATAATGTAAACACCAGATTGGAATGAACCATTCGAAATAATGTGTGATGCCAGTGATTACGCTGTAGGCGCTGTTTTAGGACAACGAAAGGATAAAAAGCTTCACGTTATATATTACGCAAGTAGAACTCTAGATGAAGCACAAATGAATTACGCCACAACCGAGAAAGAACTTCTAGCAGTAGTGTTTGCGCTAGATAAATTTCGTTCTTACTTGGTCGGAGCCAAAATAATCATCTACACTGACCACGCTGCTATCAAATACCTCTTAACAAAAAAGGATGCTAAACCTAGACTCCTAAGGTGGATCCTGTTGCTACAAGAGTTTGATTTGGAAATCAAAGACAAGAAAGGAACTGAAAACGTAGTAGCAGATCACCTCTCTAGACTTGAGAACCTTGAACCGGGAAAAACATCAATTAATGATGATTTCTCGTACGATAAACTTATAGCTACTTTGGAAGAAAATAACAATGATAAACAGGTAGAAACCACCTTAGCTATATCTGTTACACCGTGGTACGCTGATCTCGTCAATTATTTAGCTGCCGAAATAGTTCCACCTACTTTATCCTACCAGCAGAAGAAACGATTCTTTTATGACATAAAACACTATTACTGGGATGATCCCTTACTTTTTAAAAGAGGCCCCGATGGTATTTTCCGTCGGTGCATACCTGAAGAAGAGGTAGAAAATATAATCCAACACTGTCACTCCGCTCCTTATGGTGGACATGCAAGTACATCCAAGACCTGCTCTAAAATCCTACAAGCCGGTTTTTATTGGCCAAATATATGGAAGGATGTACATGCAGCTATTAAGAAATGTGACAGATGTCAACGCACAGGAAACATATCTAGACGTGACGAGATGCCACAAAAGGGCGTTTTGGAAGTAGAGATTTTCGACGTGTGGGGAATATACTTCATGGGACCTTTTCCATCCTCTTTCGGTAACAAATACATACTCGTGGCAGTTGACTACGTATCGAAATGGATTGAAGCTATAGCCTCTCCAACAAACGACACACGAGTAGTAACCAAACTCTTTAAGAATATAATATTTCCAAGGTTTGGTGTCCCAAGAATAGTAGTCAGTGATGGTGGATCGCATTTCATATCCAAGGTACTCGAAAAACTACTATTTAAGTATGGCGTAAGACATAGAGTAGCGACACCTTACCACCCTCAAACCAGTGGGCAAGTGGAAGTGTCTAACAGAGAAATCAAACAGATACTAGAAAAAACAGTCGCCACGTCAAGGAAAGACTGGTCATTGAAATTACCAGAAGCTTTATGGGCTTACCGAACTGCTTACAAAACTCCCATAGGGACAACTCCATTTAAGCTCATTTATGGAAAATCCTGTCACCTCCCGGTAGAATTAGAACATAAAGCCTATTGGGCTATTAAAAATCTAAATTTAAACTATAAGGCCGCCGGTGAAAAGAGAATCCTTGATATAAGTGAATTAGAGGAACTCAGAAGAGACGCTTACGAAAATGCCAGAATCTACAAGGAAAGAACAAAACAATGGCATGACAAGCGCATAACAAGGAAAATCTTCAAACAAGGCGATACAGTCCTTTTATTTAACTCTAGGCTAAAGTTATTCCCGGGAAAACTACGATCTAGATGGTCAGGTCCTTTTCATATCACCAATGTCTTTCCCAGTGGAGCGGTAGAAATTAAAGGCAAATCTATGGAACCATTTACCGTAAACGGGCAACGTCTAAAACATTATCACTATGCAGAAAACAATGAAGATTCGTAAGTCTTGCACTTAGACGAAATGCCTCCAGAATTTATAGATTATAATTGATAGTTTTTATGTCGAGCTTGCGACATTAAACAAAGCGCTTAGTGGGAGACAACCCACCAATATTTATATTTTTATTTCTTCCTTAATTATTCTTTTAAATTTTAGTTAGTATTCTTTCTTAGTTTATTTTTAATTTATAAAAAATAAAAAATAAAAACTTTTTTTTCTTCTTCTTTCGGCATTTGGCCAAACCCTGACTAAAACTATTGTTTTTCTTTTCTCTAACTAACATTAACCTGATGGGACAAATTGATCGTATGGGTATCAAATTCAGAGGGAAAGCTCATAAACAAAAATTTGAGGAACTAGCCACGAGAGAGATGCTACCTAGCCTGTATGCTGATGACTGGGCAATGACTGCCCTTGGACTAAGAGAAAGTGTCCTGTATTTGTTGAGTCAGATTGGGTGGGAAACCTCTCCTATCCGTAGACATTTCATCACTTACCGGAGACTAACACTAGAATTCCTTAGCTCTCTGATCTATCTACCTAGCCATGGAAAAGGAATAAGCAGAGGTTTTATTCAGTTCAGAATGTTTAACATGGAGTATCAATTTAATATTCAAGACTTCACCAACCTTTTAGGTTTCCCTACCTCCTTTGACACATTCACAGTGAGCCAAGAAGAACTTTTTGAATATAGAGAACTTGAACACTTTTGGGGAAGCTTGACTGGAAATGACGATCCCGAGGAACATGAGTTTCTCTCTGGAAACATACATAACCCGACCTTTCGCTATTTCCATAAGATCCTGACCCACACCTTATTTGGGAAGAAGCCAAACAGTACCACAGTTTCACGTGATGAACTCTTCATCATATTTTGTGCTTCCCAGAACCGTCCAGTAAACGGTGCCACTTTTATGTTGGCAAATTTAGACCACCTTATCCAAGACGAACGAGCACCAATTCGAATAGGCGGTTTGATAACCATGATTGGTAATGCTATCGGATTACGTCAGCCTATGCTTGACTTAAGCCCTTTTTGTGGCATTATTGTTATGAGTATACCCTTCCTCTTCAACACTATGTTTATAGCAAACCTAGGGTCTGACGAGTTTGAGCTTATAATTAATAACCAAGTTCTTTGCCTATTCACCTTGCCCAGTCCTAGGACTAGTGTTCATAACCGCAATAACTGGCTCTACAATCTGAACGCAACACCCTCTCCAGCTAGATCTACTAAATCCATCCAGGACTATGAGATTTGTGACGACCAGATCCCTTATGCTGAATCTGACCCTCAGACACCATCTGGTTATTATGATATTGATCCTCCTCCTCAACCTGTTCCGACCGAAGAATCGGAAATACCCGGTCCTAGACATCATATGCCCGGAGCTGATTATAACACCACCATTCAAGCTTTGATGTCAGAACAGGACGCCCTCAGAGAAGAGTTAGCTAACATGGGACAAGAATTTCTGGGATACATGAGCAGTATGACAAATCAGTTCCACAAATTGCTAAATCGTGTTAACTCCTTTGCTCCTCCGGCCAGAGATTATGCAGATGGATAGAAGTTGTTTTTCTTAGTTATTTAGTTTTAGTTAGATTTTTCACTTATGTTGTTTCAAATTATGTTCGTATTTGTTTTCTTTTGCATTTTTGCTTTTGTCCTCCAATGTTACATTATGATTATTTTATGAAGCTATTGACTTATTTTATTTTACTATGAACTATGCAATATCTATCAATAATGCTCTCTACTGTTGCTGCCTACATAACTTATTAAAGAAAAATATATTTATGCACTATTATGCAAAGTAAAATAACATGCAAGGGAAATTTAAATAGCCAAATAAAATAATCTGAAGCAAAACAAAATAATAAAAATAAATTACTATAATTATTATAAAGAACGCAATCAGTAACCCGTGCCAAGATGACTGTGTGACGAGCGTCACACACGCCATCACGGTCGTCACACCAAGTACTTGTGACGCCCGTAACGCCCCTGTCACGAGCGTAACACCCTCAGACTAGGTGAACGTTACAAGCCGTTGGAGAGACGACCGTTACACCATTTCACCTTTTTACCTTCCCCATTTATTCACATTAACCCACATTTATTTACTTTTCAACCACTTCCTTTCCAACTTCAAATTTTTTCCTATAAATACCCACCATACCTTTCTTCCTACATCACAACAATTCTATACAATCCAATATATTTCTTTTCTTTCCTAATTACTTCTTCCAACTCATTCATCAGTATGGCGGGAAATCCAAATTTCAGAAATATCATCTTTCGATCCGAAGATGATAATTATCAAAGGGAGCAGTTCGAGCGTTTCCAACAACGAGGTGTCACCTCTACCAGGTATCCTGATCTAACTTGTTTACAAGAATTAGGATTACTTCAAGGTATAGAATGGATGCTCCATCTTGCTGATTTAACCTTCCTTTGCACGCATAATCAACCCACCTACCCATCCCTAACCTTAGAATTTTTAAGTTCTTATTCATACAACACCCCCACCGGTGAAGACGAGTTCTTAACCGGTACCGCAACCTTCCGTATGTTCAACACCGAATACTCCCTATCCCAAAACCAATTGAGCACCATGCTACAATTCCCTATAGGAGACCAAGTCCACCCGAGAATCCCTCCGAATTCCCAGTGGCACATACACACCTTCGACCTTTTCAGGAAAATATCCGATGTAGATACCAACAACTGGGATGTGCTCCTTGTCTCCCATATACATAACCCAACCATCCGGTACTTTATCCGCATCCTACAAAACACAGTTTTTGGAAGACCAAACAACAGCAAAGTAAATGCCAAAGAATTATTCTTCCTCCACTGCGTCTTTCAAAGGGATACCCAGGTAAACGCTGCCTCCTTCCTATTTCATCACATCCGCACCCTATGTGCTAGAGGCCGTCAACCTTTTGTAATTGGTGGATTAATCACCACCATAGCACTTGGCCTAAACCTAGGGGACCGACTCCAAAACCTAGAATCTTTACCTCCCCTATCTATGGATATAAGCTATTGTCGGTCCAGCCGCCTAATTAAAAACAGGGTAGGCGGAAAATATTACCTTATGGTGAACAACCAGGAAGTCCCAAGCGTTGTCCTACCCAACATTGCCCTAACAGATGTCACAAACCCCAACCGCCACCTCTATGATCTAAATGCTCCCGAAGCTATCGAGCCTGCACAAGCAAACCCGTCTACAGACGAGTTTGAAGAGATGAACAAGGTGATCAAGTTCCTGCACAACAGTCAGCCCCGCTCAACCCTTCCGATAGTGCAGCTGGTCCATCCTCACGACGTCGTTGACGAAGAAGGCCTACAACCAACGACGACATCATGGATGCTATTAATGGTATGCAAGCACAGAATCTCGAAATGATGCAACTGATGCGCCAGATGCAACAACAACAGGAAGCGAGAAATGCCATAACCGATTAGCGGTTCACTGAATTGCTCAGCAGGTTTGACGACTTAGAAGTACGTCACCGATCACCCGGTCCAAGAACCAGAGGTGGAAGGCAGCATTGACTCTAGTTTCTTTTTCTTTTTTGTGTTTCTTTTCTTTGAAACATTGGGGACAATGTTTCATTTAAGTATGGGGGGGAAAACCGTGTTCTTTCTATCCTCCCTTCTTCAAGTATGTACCTTTCTTTTCATTGTTATTTCCCTTTTAAAAAAAAATATAAAAAAAAATTTATAATATAGATTTATTTTAAGTTAAGTCCCTAGTGTGAAAATTTCTATTATCTATTCCCTCAAAAAAATTCTTGAGCCATAACAAAAATTTAACACACCCAATAAGTATAAAGGTTGCCTATTTTATCAAACTTGAGACAAATTAAGACAAAAATTATTACCATAACAACGCTCTAAACAAACCTCAACATGTTAGATCAGAAAGGCAACTGTTATACAAGTCCTTGAACTTTTAGTTTTATAGTAACCCCGAGTAGTTTATACAAGAAGTCAGCACCATCTTAATAGCAAACTACGTGGAGGGCCGATGAATATAAGTGAATGATTCCCAAAATAAAAATAAAATAAAATATATATATATATATATATATATATATATATTATATATATATATATATATATATATATATATATATATATATATATATAGCAGGAAATGTACTAACTAAGTTAGGTGATCCTTACCAGATCGTTTAATCTAAAGGTTGCAGATCATGCAAAAACATAATATGAAAGATCCATTATGAGTTGGTTCAGCAGGTATCTGGTACTGAACTTGGTAGGGCGGACTACGGTCCGATCCCCCGCAATTTGCAATGGACAGAATAACGAAGTTATCCGACTTATGTACCAGAGCTTCAAGCTAAAAAGGGGATCAGAATCACTAACCGACCACTCCACTATGTGCGCGAAAAGATAAAGGGCTTAATGTGATTTCGCCAGAATGAAAACGGGTGAAATAAGAGTAAAGGAACTAGGATAGCTATAATAGCATGACTCGAACTGGTTTGCATAAGGTGAGGTTACCTGAGGTTGTACCGGTAGTTGTTGATGTCAAGATTAAACTCAAGTTGCTTCTAAACAAAATCTACTTGCAACCTAGTACGAATTGATGTGTGTTTTGAAATTTCATTTGGCTAAAATTTTGAAAACAAGTTCTATACTGTATTTTGCTTGAGGACAAACAAAGATCTAAGTATGGGGGAGTTTGATAACATGAAATAATATCACATTCTAGGACTTAATTTAATTAAATTATATTATTATTTACTTCAATTTATTTCATTTTATTCGATATTACTCGGTATTTTCTTTCTATTTATCTCAGGTAGTTTATTTGAAGCACAAGTGAACAAGGAAGAAAAGGAGGTGCAAAAAGGAATGAAAAGAAGCAAATATCAAAAGCCAAAGCCCAGCCCAAAAGCTCAGGCGCTGCGCCTGTGACGAGCGTCACACAGGTTGTGACGAGCGTCACGCTTTGCCCACTTGTGTTACGAGCGTAACACATGGTGTGACGGACGTCACACCATTCTCCTATATTTTTGGCTTCAGAAGCGCAACAAAGACGTTGAGGCCTATTGTTACGCTTGACCATTTGCAACGTGAAGACCCTTTACGCGGAAGACCTTTGGAAACAGTTACAACAAGTGACCAATATAAATAGTAGTTTTTGGCAAACGCTATGAGTCTCTCTTCTTCTCCGTTTTAGCCACTTAGTTCAATTTTCTTCTTCCAGCCGTGCGAGCATATCATTATTTTTCCTTTACTGTTTTTGCTTTATTTAATTGCAATTCTTATTTTTACTTTCTTTTCCAGTTAATCTTTCAGCACTTAATTAATTTTTCGCACAATAGTTTCTACACCGGAAACTATTGTGTACCTTTTACTAGATCTAACCTTACGTTAGACCCTAGATTTTTATTCCTTCACTTTTATTTTCCTGTCCGATTGAAGAATTCAAGAACAAATCCAACCGGTCTGTGGTGGAGTGTTCAAGATTGCTATAAATTAGTCAGGTTCTTTAATTTATATATGCTTTATTTTACTGTTTATTTATGTTATCTGCCTGAGATGGAATTATTTATGCATGCTGATTATTTAGATCTGTTTAGTATGTCTGGCTAATTTATTTAGGTATCGGTATGTAGAGTAAGCGGAATGAAGGAATCAAAACTAAGTTGGTTTAATTACATTTAAAAATAAAATCACTCTTTTTACGGTCTCAATTTGCAGGTTTAATAACAAGGTTTTATACGAAAGTAAAAGACATAAAGAAGTTAAAATCAATAGAACGAGAGTTTGAGTTTTTAACTGGACAGTGTAAATTGGACATTAATTCTAGATCAGGGCGAAAGCAATTTTTAGAGTTAATTAAATTCTAATCTTTTTCAAAAAGTATTTTTAAAGGTTGAATGTGAGGACGAGAGTTAAGCATTTGAATTTAATTATATAATCTGAGTCAACAGAGCGAGAGTTTGAGACGAGGATGTTTAAACGATTAGTATTTTCTTAAAAAGAGTTTCTACGGATTCTATTGTTTTCAAAAAGTGATTTTGGACTTAACTAATAAGTGACAGCTACGTTAATATAAAATCATGGTCTATTCAACAGAGCGAGAGTTTGAGAAAAGGCTTTTAATCAATAGTGTCTACCGAAGAGACTTATTTTAAAACCAAGAAACCAACGAAGAATTGATTCCCTAATTACGACGAACTACATACCGATATCCGCTTGATTAATATTTAATTTAGATCTTATTTTAGTTTTAACTTTTCCCCCAAACAATCGAAGTATTATCCGCCTTAGCTTTACGAAGTAACCTTAGAAAACGGTATATCGATTCATAAGTCCCTGTGGGATCGATATCTTTTAAAACTACGCGATAGAACTGTGCACTTGCAGTTTGTATCCCAAATTCGACTCATAAAGTCACGATCATTGGGCGAAGGTGGAAAATATGGGGATCAACAAAGTGTTGATCGACAAAGGAACGACATTCAAGGAAAGACACCTCAATATTGAGAAAGATTGGAAAACTTGATACCGACCTCAGACCTCACAACATTGTTCTTTCGAACATTGAAGGAAAGACAGACGCTGCCATGGATATTATTCAGGTGGACCTCATGGTAGGAACTACAACTTTGCCAACATTGTTTGTGGTTATCCAAACCAAAGCAAATTATAACATGTTGTTAGGTTGGGAATGGATCAACAATATCTACTTTGAGCAGTGGTTTTATGGCATTCAAGTTACTACCTATGTGGCCAGCATTTCATGTCTTCTTCAGATGGTTTTACGGAATCCCTTGTCCTACTCTTGTACTTATGTCGCTCTTGTAGAAGTTGTAATGATATGTACTTAAGAAGAAGAATTATTATATTCTTTTACACATTATTATTTTTTAAAAAAAAAATTTTTTAGGGATTATAATCTCCTAAAATAAAATCTCTCAAGTTTAAACAGGATATTAGTTTTTTAATAAATATGTTGACTAAATATTCAATAATTATCTTGTTATCGTGTCACATATATAGAAATTAATGTTTTTTTTCCACAAAATTTAACGAAAAAGACCAATTTAACTAACGATTTTTTTAAGAAATTATTATATAACGTTTATTAGATAAGAGATTAAAATAAAATTTAAAATTAAATTATAGGATTTCGTCACTAATTAAGTCTTTGTTTATTATATATTTATTCATTAATTATATTATATTACTTTTTTGTATTTGTTTATGAATCATTTAACATGCTAGTATCATTTATTATTCTTCTACTTCGTTCGCAAGATTTAGTGTTGGAAATGATTTGAGTCGAATCGAATTCGTCTCAGTTCAGTTTGATTCGTTAAGAATTGGTCAAATCAAATCTTGGTTCAAGTTTGACATGAATTTATTTTAAGCTCAGACTTGACTCGTTATATATTCACGAACAATTTGGTTCAACTTGTTAGGTTCATCTCACTTTCTTCACGGTCTTAAAAATAATTTTTTAAGTCTTTTTTTTGTATATATTTGATATTTTAAATTAATATTTTTTTTAAAAAATATAAAAATAAAATAAAAGTTATCATATTGGAATTTAAATTTGTCTCAAAAATTTACTAATTCAAGAGTTATACAACTTTCAAGAGATACATTTGAAAGTCTAATTAAAAAACTACTCAATTAGAGTTTAAATTTGTCTCAAAAACAACTTCATCTAAATATTTATGAATCTTACAAATTTAATGAAATAGTATACCAAAAATTACTAGAAATTGATACCTTACAATTACATAATGATTCCACCATTTGCAACATTTATTACACAGGTTATTTTTAGCAAATGCTATTATGCCTCCAATAATGGTGACTCTAAATGCAATTGTCAGCTTTACTGCCATAACTACTACGGAAGGGACAATATATGATTAAGATTTAGAGTAAATCTTTAAACCTAATCTTAAAGACAATATAATTCTTTTCATATATAATCGAGTTGACTCGTGAACCTATCGAGTTGAACTATGTATAGTTCAAGTTCATCTTATTTAGTTAACGAACCTAGTTTTTCGTTCATATTCAACTCATTTAGTTCATTAACCTAGTTTAACGATTTAATTATCGAACTGGATTCCAAACTATTTTCGAGTTGGTTCAGTTCATTGTTGGCCCTAACAAGACCCAATAAAAGAAGAGTTCAATTGTCATTTTAAAGCCATCCAACCAACTACCCATCATATATATTTCAAATCGCATGAAACCTAAGATGTGATTTTCACCAAATTTAGTCTGCCCCTTTAGTGGGAATCCCCTACTTCGCCTGATACTTGCTCAGACACTTCTGGTGATGATTTTGCTGAATTATTCAAGTAATTAAAGTCAAAACTTATCGACATGGACCTCATCTAGACCATCAAAGACAAACATATTTCCCTTTTGAGATCCATGGTTTGCTATTGAAATTGAACAAACCGTAATCACCTGACTCCATTGTCGATTTTCTCATGGATTTTGAGCCTTTCCTTGGACAGACTATTGAAGTTGTCAATCTTAAACAGAAAATTATTAGTCGCATTGACCAAAGGACTAAACTTATGCTCCAACAACAGAATTTAGTTTCTCATTCTCAAAGTCGAATTGTTGAGTGGGAGACAAAAGTTAACGACAAAGATAGTGATCAGTGCATTTTGATGCATATTCTTTTATATTTATAGTTATGCATTTTCATGTTTTAGTTTGGTTATTTTTCCCTTTTAATGTGTTTTTATAATTTATCTTATTTTTACACTTATTTGTTTTTCGCAGTTTATTTTCATCATTAGCAGTCTGCATGAATAAATTCATAACTGGAGCTAGAAGTATCGGATTGAGGAGTGCTGCCAGTCGTTGGAAAGCTAAGATAAAGAGCTACGACTTTCATGAAGAAGTCAAAAGCAGATTCAGAATTAAGAAGGGTCAAATAATTCGTTGAAGTTCCAGACTTAATTAAAATAGTTAGTTTGGGTCAGTTTTTGTAATTTTCGGGCCGAATCCTATAAGGGCCCGAATTTGCCTTTTATTATATTAGGTCTTTCACTACTATAGTAATGGGAATTCTGAATTTTGATGAGACAATATTGCTTAGAAGATTTCATGGAGAGCTAATTCCCAAAGAGTTGATCTGTTGTATTCGAATTCCACTTTGAGGTTTTTATTAATTTCAATTTAATTCCAATTTCTTTTCAATTCTTCCTATAAACTCATTTGTTTAATTCGATTACTTTCGTTTGCTTAATTCGATTGTTTCTTATAGGATAGAGTTGATTAAATTTGATTGTTTGTATGATCCTTAACTATAATCACGTTAGCGTAGCTTTTTCGTTATCGTGTTTGATTAAGTCGCGTTTGCTTAAGTCGCGTCTGCTTAAATCCGTTTGCTTAATTCGGAAATTAGGAACATACATCATATAATACCAATTTGCGCTTGTCAGTGGGTATTGTAATCGAATGGGATTGAATCCGCTAGGGAATTGAAATTATAAGAATCGATGATAAGTCGGAAATCGATACAATAGATTAGCTTAGTTATCAATTTTGGTTTTACCTTTAATTATCTTCGATTTAAGTTTTGAACCTTTAAAACCCCTTTTTTCCATTCGTTTGGTTATAACATTCAAGAGTCCTTGTGATACGATACTCGAGGTGTCGCTTCTCGTTTACTATATTTTATTACTCATTTTTTACCCGTGTGCGACAGCGGATCAGATAGGCTGACAATTCTTGAGACAGACATTTTGTCTTGGACTCAGCAGATGATATGGATGCAACTAAAGATTGAAGCGGCGAAGAAAGAGAAAGGTGAGATTAATGTTTTTGGCTTGGCCTCTATCAAAGAAAAATTAGTTGAGGAAGCCAATGTTGGAATCAAGCACACGAATATTTCCCGTGGAAATGTGAAAACTAAACATTGATGATGTTACAAATGATAGGAGGATTCGGCGTTCAATATTACGTTTTAAACAAATGAAAAAATAGTTGAAATCTTAAAATTCTTGTTCTCTATGTACTTCAATTGATTGTATCAATGACTTCCATTTTGGAATTTTTGAATGAACACCATTATAACATTATATCCTCATATATTATCATTTCTCTGATATCTTAACTTCTTGCAGCATAGGCTTGTACTTCTTCAAGTATTTTCTATTTACCTTATAATTAGACTATGTGGGGCCTAACCCCTAAATTTCGTAAGTGTTGTTCGAAAATGTCTGGATGATTCGAAATGGCCTTTCCTAGTTTGGTGAGAATTTTCCTAAGATTATATCGTTTTGATCCATTGGCAGAATAACTTTCCAAACATAATCTGCAACCACAAAGGACTACGACTTAACCTTTTTGTTGTAGGCTTTAGCTATTCATTCCTTTTGTCTTATAAGAACGTCTAGGGTGGCTAAATTTTCTTCATCTAAGTCGACCAAATCATCCATCACCGTGTTCCAATAATAATTGAACGATATCTCAACTTAACTTTGAATCCTTATTGATTGCAAGTGTATCTCAACAAGCAAGACTGCATCATAGCCAAATGTTAATCGAAAAGGCATAGTGTTAGTTGCTTCCTTACGAGATGTTCGACAAGCCCAAAGTGCTTGGTTCAGAGTCTTGTGTCAATTTCTTGGCTTTTAACCCACATGTTTCTTAATTAGGCCAATTATGATCTTATTAACAGTTTTTGCTTGACCATTTACTTGAACGTAATAGGGGGTGGAAGTTAGCAGTTCGATTCATGATTCTTAAGCAAACTCAACCATCTTTCGACTAGTGTAAATTGAACCTTGGTCTGTGGTTATGGTCTCAAGAATTACAAACCTGTAAATAATGTGACTTTGAATCAAATTGATTACAACATCCTGATTGAAATTCGTCAAAGGCACTACTTCGACCCATTTGGTAAAATAATTGATGCCCACTAAAAATGTACTTATGACTACTAGATGATGTAGGTCGAATTTCACCAATTAAATATAATGTCCAACCTCTAAATGGCCAAGTCTTAATAATTGAGTGTATCTCACTAGCAAGGACATGTTGGATCCCTGCATGCTTTTGGAATTCTTGCCACCCTTGTCTAAATTATATACAATCTTTCAACATAGTTGACCAATATACACCATGTCGAAACAAAAGCCACTTTATTTTATGACCAACTTGATGAGGGTCACAGGATCCATTATGGATATTAAAAATTGCCAAATAGGCTTCACTTTCGCTAAGACATTTCATAAGAACTCTTTTTATAGTCCTTTTAAACAACTCATTGCCAATAATAGCATAGTTTAATACCTTATATTTGATCTTTCGATCTATTGTCCCTGTTGGGTTTTCCAAGAATTCTAAAATTGTTCTGTTCCAATCATTGCTCGACAAATTGTCAATGGCAAAAATTTCAAAAAATTTAGGAATTTGCAAGTCTTCCGACCCTTCTACTATCGCCATCAGTTTTAACTTTGACGAATCTATGGGGAGATAACTGGGTGAAGTCAACATTTTTTTTTGACTTTGATCAATTCTTCTAATTTATTTTTGGATATTTTATATCCCGGAGCAATTTAAGCTAAGTCATTAGCTTCTTGATTCTCTAGTTAAGGCGCATGTTTGATGTCGATTGAATCAAATCTCTTTAAGAGTGAGTTGGTTGTGACAAAGTACATAAATAAATTCTCTTTGATACACTTATATTCTTTATTTAAGTGTTTCGCAACCAATTCTGATTCACCTTTAATTTCGACTGCTTTTTCCACCAAGTCTAACAGGATCTTAAGGCCATTTGTTAAAGCTTCATATTCAACCTCATTGTTTAAGCAACTTCCTTGAATTTCAAATTTAAATTTTGTTGGAATTTCTTTGGGGAAAATAACTAGAATTCCAAGACCAGTCTCATGTTTATTTCTGGAACCGTCAAAGTATAACCTTCAAGGCTTAAGTTACACATAATTTTGTGGTGCTTCGACTATTGCATGATATACAATAAAATCAACAACATCTTCCATTTCATGGCCTTTAAATGCGCATGTGTTAAAGATTACTCTGTTAAAGCTAAAGCCCATTTTCCTATTCTACTATGTAAGTCAGGCTTCGACAACATATGTTTAATAATAATAAAGTGAGATAAACTAGCACATATGTAGGATTTATATAATACATCAAATTTGTACAAGAGAAATACAAATAGAAGCACAATTTCTCTACTGAGCTATACCTAGTTTTTGAGTCATTTAACACCATACTAAGGTAATAAGTGACTCTTTCGTCGTCATTATTATCCTCTCACGCTAACACATTGCCTATTGTCATGTATAACTTCATGACTTTATCTCTTATGGGAGGTAGTAAAATGGGAGACTTCGACAGGTACATCTTAATCTCATCAAAATCCTTTTGATGTTTTGGTTCACATCTGAAACTCTATTTTTTCTTCAAATGTAACAAAGGTGAAAACACTTTTGTCTTTCCACTTAGGTTCGAAATGAACCTTCTGAAGAAATTTATTCCAAGTAAGGACTGAAGTTGCTTCTTGTTTGATGAAGACTCTGTATTGAATATCACCTTTGTCTTATTCTGGTTTATTTTGATGCCTTTTTTGTGTATCACGAAGCCTAGAAAGTCACCTACATGGACATCAAAGACACACTTTAATGGATTCAGCTTTAACTCATATTTCCTCATCCTTTCAAAGAATTGTCGAAGGTCGTTTAAATAACTGTTTTCTGACGAGGATTCGATGATTATGCCATCTATATAAACTTGCGCTACTATGTGTTGAAAAATGGCTCCATATGTGAAGATAATGCCATCTTTAAAAGGCCTAACTATGGGATTCAACAACATCTTAAGCCTTTGTTCATTTGGGCAAAGGTGGAAAATATGGGGATCAACAAAGTGTTGATCGACAGAGGAACGACATTTAAGGAAAGACACCTCAATATTGAGAAAGATTGGAAAACTTGATACCGACCTCAAACCTCACAACATTGTTCTTTCGAGCATTGAAGGAAAGACACACGCTGCCCTGGGTATTATTCAGGTGGACGTCATGGTAGGAACTACAAATTTGCCAATATTATTTGTGGTTATCCCAACCAAAGAAAATTATAACATGTTGTTAGGTTGGGAACGGATCAATAACGTAAGATACGTTCCTTCGATAATGGACCAGAGAGTCTTAATCCAGAGGCCTGATGACATTATTGAAGACATAGAAGCACAGGGGTTTGTGGTTTTTCAATTCTTCGACTAACTTCCTTTCATCTTCGGTCTCCTTAGTGACTTGACAATATTCCACTGTAAATATTGATATCATGTTACAAATGATGTCTAGCTCTTCTCCAGAACTAGGATAGAAACATCCAGTTGCCAAATCTTCATCCTCGTTTGGCACAAATTTCCCTTCTTTTGACTTTTCCAAGGGAGACAAGGGGGAACAATCTTTGTTTGACAAGCCTTTTCTTCGCCTGGCCTTGCTTCATAACTTCGATATTGTTATTTCTGTTCAAACTCTCTACTTCAAAGACAACCTTTTTCTTTCTCTAGTGCCTCCACCACTGACTCCTGATCATTGGATTTTTTCCCAAGTAGTTCTTTGAGGTATATAAATACTTATTTGATGTTTGATAATTATCATGGTATGAAGATCTTACACCAATGTCGATTATTTTCCAATTGCATTGACCAACACCAGTTTTCTCTATAGGTCCAACCCATTCTTTGACTGAGAAGTTTATAGATAGTACATTAGTTCTACCATGAGTTTCTATATGGGGAATACCTCTTTTGTCGAAAATGAAGTTTTCTTTCTTGTCATCCCTTCTAGGCTTTCGTGGCTTGCAGTTCTCCAAATCTTTGGCAGCCTCCTTATCAAAGACCACACTACAACGCGGGCACATCATTACTCCAGAATCCTTTAACTTGTACCTACGAAGGAAATCAATCAACTCTTCCTCTACTTTTGGATACACCATTTTCCCATGCTCTATGTATTTGAGCAGACTGACTTCAGCCACCTCTGTGTTGCTATTATCCATAATATCAACCATCATTTCGTCAACAGTCTCAACATAGAGAGTCTCTTCAACCTTGGCGTTTAAATTTCCTTTTTCCTTAGGATTTGGCTTATCAGCAAATTTCAATTGTTCTTCCTTAAGATCATTCTGGATCTGATCCCTGAAAAGAACACATTGTGAGGTTTTATGACCTAGGAAGTTATGGAATTTGCAAAATCCTTTTTTTTTCTTTGCTCTAATGGTGGTACTTTTAGCCCCTTTGGGACTATGATCTGAAATCGACAACCATCAAGTCTAAGTTTTCATCACAGTTTGTCACATCAAAGGTATATGTCTTTGTAACACATTTCTCATCTTTGCTAGGTTCGACGAGATACTTCCCATTCGAAGGTCTTAACAACTTATGGGTGTAAGGTGGCCCTGGCTTTAATTCTACCAGATTAACCTCACTCTCTTCGACATAATCAACATCGAGTATTTGGTCAATTTCGTCTATTTAGACGTAGGATACTTTTTCCTTTTTATGGTATTTATTTGACCTAGCCTTTTCAGCGTTCAGGCGTTCGACTTGTTGAACTTTGTCTGCTAGTTGTGCCATGTCCCCTAAATACTATGTGTTTAACTTCTTCTTAATGGAATAGTCCAGACCCCCTGCAGCTAATTTGACTAATTCATATTCAGGAATTTGAGTAAAACACCTTTCCTTCATTATCCTAAACCTGTTGAGGTAATCATCTATTGACTCAACCAACTTTCACCTCACACTAGCTAACTCTTTTAGGCTAATATTGGACTGGCCCATGGAAAATTGTTCATAGAATACTCTCTCCAATTGGCTCCAATTACATATGGACCATGGGGGTAAGGTAGTAAACCATGTGAAAGAATTTTTAGTCAAGGAATTTGGGAAGAATTTTATCTTCAAATACTCGTTATTGGCTATGTCTCCTACCTTCGACTGATACCTTGCAACATGTTCAATAGTAGACTCATTGGTGTCCCCGAAAAACTTAGTGAACTTCAGAATCTTCTAACCCCTTGGTAATTCAACCTGTAATACATAATCGAATCATGCAGAGACAAATTTTGGCCTATGTAGGCCGACATTGAGGCTGTTTTGGGCCAAAATATGTTAACCACATTAGTTATATTGTTCTTCCCACTAAAATCATTTTGCTGAGCATTTTGATAACACTGAAACACACTGCGTATTTGGCTCGGATTGCACATGATTATTATAGTTTTATTGTTATTTTATTGCGTTACGCTTGTCTTTTGTCTTATTTTTAGGTACATTGCCTAAATATAGCCTTTCACAGAAAAAGGAAGCGAAAAGAGCAAAAATCAGAGATTTTCAGTGGAAAATACACACATGGCGTTCCACATGGCGTTAACAATGTGGCTAGCCATGATGTGTACGATCTTACCCATATTTCAACAGTCACAACACCACGTCTTCCACACTTTGTACACATGGTGTACATCATGCCTAGATGGCGGGCGTCATCTTCCTATTTCGCACCTAGTCAAGGGCGGTTGCTAGGAAGTGGCCATGACTAGAGATTTTTTCTCCACACGAATTTTGAAAGTGTAATGTAACTTCCAAGGCATTATTACACTATAAATAGGACTTAGGTCTTTAGTTGTAGGCATTAAAGTCTAGTTGAAGCATATTCCATAGAATCACACCGTTAAAATAATAATTCGTCACATCGGAGGATTATTGCACCATTGTTGTAATCAGGTTTGGAGCATCATAGAGTAGAAGTTAATCTTGTCGTCATTTTACTTTCAAGACAGATTTATTTCAAGTTTCTACCAGATTTAAGTCTCTGATTTGGAGCAGGTTTTTAATACAATTCAGATTACTATTATTTAATTTCTCGCTCCGCTTTTAAATTATTTATTTATCGCTTCACCTTTAATTTGTTTATTTTCTCGCACTGCTTTTAATTTGTTTATTTTCTCGCACTGCTTTTAATTTGTTTATTTTCTCGCTCCGCCTTTAATTTATTTATTTTCTTGCACGATTACTTGCAAATTTATTTTCTCGCTCTGGCATTGGTCTCTGTGGGATCGATAATCTTTTATATTACTCTGATGTATTCTGTATACTTGTGGAAAGCACGCATCATATTTCTAACTGCTTGGTCTGCATCATGGTTTTTATGCACTAATACTACCTCATGGCTATTTTGGCCTACATTTCCTTCAACTACCCCAAGTATGGGTGTTTCGACAGGTATTTCTTGTTGTGGTATCTGGTTATTAGGCAATTGCTGAATAAGTTCTTGAGGAGCGCCAAAAAACTCAATGATTTGGCTCATTTGTTGTGCCAATTGTTGATAACTGTGATTAGTGTTCTGAATAAAAGGATTAAACAATGTGCCTATTTGGTGTGTAACCATGTTAACCATTTTGTGATTACTCTCATTCATTTGTTATCTTATTGACTGGAGATAACTATTGGTTAAGGGTGACATACCTGGAGGAATATACCATAAACCTCCTGATTGTTGTGCCATTCGACCAGGGTTGTTAATAGCATATTCTAATGCTAACTGTGGGTTAATAGGGGACCCAGTAGCTATTTCATCATCTACATACGTAGATGCACTAAGGTGCATACTTTCCATAATTACAGTTGGCATGCCATAAGGTTGTTCCCTACCACTTAGAGGTAACGTGAAACTCAAGGGGGCATGGGGCCTTTAATCTCCTGTCATATTTTATGTATCCCTAGGGTAGTGGGCATACTTGTTACTTACAGTAAAGATACCACTATTTATGGCGATACAGTCGACATAGTTAGCTGACTTATAATGGTAGGCATTTCTCCAACGGAAGTTGAAGTTCCTACATGACCAATCGTCGATACAACTGGTTGTTCTTCTGATTCTAGAGCATTATTTTGGGGAGGGTGGTTTCTAGACGGTGCACGTAATATTTCAGGGAGAGTCTTACCACTCCTCAGACACATACACAATCGACAGTCAAAGCCATTTCATGAATAAAGAGAAAATAATATTGGACAAAAAGAACACAACTTTTCTGCAAAAATAAACTTTTTACACAAAAGGGTTCCATCAAGCATACCAATTTGTCTACTGGTGTTTTTAGTAAACAATCACGATTTTAGTTCACTTAAAAGATTAACTCAAAAAATCTCTAAGACAATTTGTGTAAAGAAAAGATACAATAAAAAATGTGTGATTTGGATTTAAAACACTTGGGTAACAAATCAACTCAATGTAAGCAGTAAACTTTGGATAAAGGTAAAAAGAAATAATCAAAGTAAATGAAGTAAATGACATTAATTATGAATGCTTGAAATATAAAAGATTCGTAGCAAATTTAAAGAGTGAACACGGACTCACAATTCTCACAAACTATTTCACTCGATGACTTAGGTACTCTAGTTCTATAGAGAATGAATGAGAATTTTGCGACCTCGACTAAAATTCATAAGCCCGCATTATATACTAGTCCTAAAATAATCGTCGAAAACAATTGTTGGCTATATGCTCGACGTGTGTCCTACTACGTGGGGTTGCTTTACTCTAACTTGCTTCCACGCGTTTTCAAAGAGAAACTACTGAAAACCAAATGAAATATGTCCATAATTGTGTTGATAACCGCTTACGAACGCTTTAACCACTCCTCTCATATATTAAGATCTTTCCACATCACGCTCTTTGGACTTGAAAAATATTCTAAGTCTTTAACACTCAAAAGTGTCGACTTCGACGTTGTGTCAAAGGGTTGTTATGTGATCTTTCCATATTCTGAACATGTTTGGAAGAGAGAATGATCATAATCTTGTGGATCTGTTTCTAAGAATCATCCAAACCGTTCTTTGCTTCGAATTCAATTACAAGTTAATCAAACTGACGAGTCGATATAGTTAGTATGTCGACGCTTTTGGTTTAAGCTTTAGACACTTAGTAATGTCAACGTAGCTATGACCATCAATCTGTTGAATTTTCCCTTAGGCTAACACCAAGCATGATGATTGAAAATATTCAAACTAAATCGTTTTGTCCTTTACAAGTTCTCGTGCTTGAGGGAATGTATATCGTTATAATTGTATTAGCATATAAGAAGAAACACCCCATGTAAGTAAGGAAAAACATGTTGGTAATGGCGAGCTGCACTACGAAGCCATAAGTCGCTCGAAATAGGTCATGAGATCGTTTGGATCTTAGTAGTCACCCACTTGTTGGTTTTAGTCCACGTGAACTCACTCTCATTACCCACTTGTCCAATGAACGTGGGAGATGACGAGCCCAATTATAACAAACTGAGAGAAAGAGTCAAAATGGATAACCCCCTCTCCTTGATTTGAGGAAGAATAACTCCCTTACTCTCTATATTTTTGAAAGAGAAGCTAAGGTCACCATTCTCTACCTCATGCATAAGGAGCATTTATAAATACCTCAACCTTAAAATTGAGGAGAAAGAAATCATTTTTATGAAAAAAAACACATATACAAAATTTCTCATCACTCTACGTGAACTAACTCTAAACGTCACTAACAATCTTAAACATCACAATCTACCTATATTTTTTTAACAAGTACTAACTTAATTATTTTGAAGAATAACCATCATGTTATTCTTATTTTTCTTAATATCATGTAATTCCTATTAAACAATAGAAAGAAAAGATGTGCTATTGAATTGTTTGGACATTATAAAATTATATAATAGAATGGAAAGTGATGACATTATTCCATCTCATTATATTGTTGATTTCATACACCATTACCTAACAATCCATTCATATACACTAAACACTAAATTTGACAAGTACACAAAAAAGAACAAAAATGGAAAATACAAAAGGAAATTACATCTCTTGCACATGTTTTCAACTGGCTTTAACTTCTCCTAAGCTGACAATTTCAGTATATCCAACCTTTTTCCTCAAACAATTCGTTAACTTGACAGCATCTATACCATCTCCAATTACCATTAACTTGTCTTTCCCTTCTCCCTCTAATCCCACATAATTCACACCTGCATTTACCCAATTATAAAACTTTAGTAACATAATAACAACACTAACTAGAAAATGTTAATTTACCGAGTAAAATTTAAAGACACAAATCTTAAAATGAAATTAAGACAGAAAATATGAATCGTCACGAACCGCTTGCTGATGCGACAACTTTGAGTGCCTTTGTGCGACACTTTTGACAGGGCATGGAAACCTTCATCACAATCGTTTGCTGCAAACACAAACACAAACACATTAAAAAAGTGTCACTAGAAAATTTAAAGATAAAAAATAACAAAAGAATTCAATTAGAAAGTGATGCAATTGTATTTATATATATACCTTCATGTTTTGAGAGAGAGATTAAATTGTTAAGAAACTTAAATTACATGTTGTGCATTTTATAAGTATCAAAGTTGTGAACAAAGTCAATGTAAGTCAAGTCGTGGATGTAAGAGACAAGGTAATTTCATCAATGGCAAGGTCATAGATATGTTAATTGAATGTGTGAAACTTGTGGATGAAGAATGTATGTCTCATAGTAGTTAAGTTTGGAGTTGGTGATGTGATTGCATTGAATTTTAGGCTTCGTGGGCTCAAAACGCGTAAGAGAATTCTTTGGGTTAGTTAATTATAAAAGGATTGACATCTAGTCAACCAAAAGAGAAAACACCTGTTACAAGTTTACAACTGTAAATAAAAATGAAACATTTAACCTTAATACATTTTTTTAGTTCCTTAATTTAACCTCCTAATTGATTTTGGTCATTAATTGAAAAAGTCATAACGGTGGTTCAACTTTTTTAAATGTCATACTTTTTTTAATTAATTATGAGAAAAAATTAAAATTAATTATTAAATTCATCACTAATTAATAAAAAAGACTAATATAATTTTTATGGACAATTAAAGAATTGAACTTTTTTAAAATACGAGATTAAGATGAACCTCCATGACAATAATTAGCTAATATTTTAAACATAATGTTTAAAAAAAATTGATATTCAATCATAAATCAACTAATTTAAGTAAGCATGACCGCGGGGAAGGGACAAATTTAAGCATTGGCAGCATCATCCCACCTCCTTATACTAGCTCTTACACGTCTTTGTCCCCAGTTAGGAGTAATAGATGACCACCCACCTACGCTTTCAACGAGGAACGAGTTTCTATGTCAGATCTTGTTAAAACTGTAGTAAGTGTCAGTGGTGTCGGTAATACTCGTACATTGGTTGAAAATATGGAGAATGTTGGAAATTCGTCAATTTTCGTTCAAAAAATTCACCACAACTTGATGAATTATGAATTGAATCTTGATGATCAAGAATAAATCTTTCTGATTGATTACTACTCTTGTTCTTCACTCTTTACTCGAGTGAAATAATCTACCTTGGTTGCAAGATTTCGCTGCACAAATGATAATAAAAGAAATAAAATTGAATTGGGGAAGAAGAGAAAATTAGGATTTTCGAACAAAGGAATAAGAAGATGAATTTTTGCAGAGTTTCTCTTTGCTCTCAAACTGAGAATTTTATTCTTTGCAATTACAAAACACAAAATACCTAATTTTGCTAACACTACAAAATTAAGTCTAGCAACTCTGTCGATATACACTTCGACACACTATAATTTTGACACCTAGGTGATCTGACACTTCCTTGCTTCTGCCGAGTAACATGTTTCGACACAAGGAATTACAATTCAACACACCACCTAATTCATTATGTCTAAGTTATCTATATTCACCATAGACCTTAACTTCTTAAACACTTCGACCTGCTCTCCTTTCGTTATAATATTTACAATTTGATTCTTAGTTCTACAGTGTTCCAAGTTCAGCTTTGCTTCTGCTGGTTGCTCTCGAAGATAATGGAACTTCATTTCGATGTGCTTGCTTCGTCCATGCGCTATTGGGTTATTTTCCAGATTGATAGCATACATGTTGTCAATCTTCATGGTAATTGCTCCATGATTCTTCCATGTAATCTCTTCGACCAAATTTACCATCCATGTTGCTTAGCATGCACAAAGAGAAACAATTATGTATTCTGCTTCACACGACGACAATGGCACTACTGGTTCTTTTCTTGAACTCCAAGCAACTAGTGCACCACCTAGCATAAACGCATAACCAGTTGTGGATTTTCTATCGTCAACATCACTACAGAAACTTAAGTCTATGTATCACACTAACTTACAATATTTTCCTTCATCAGCTGCATGAAACAAAATGTCATAGTCGAGAGTTCCTTTCAGATACCTTAGTATCCTCTTCTTCACTGTTAGGTGTGATATCTTTGCCTTCTGCATGTATCTGCTCACCATACCTACATTGTATGCTAGACCAAGCCTTGTATGGGAAAGATATCGAAATGATCCAATTAGTTTTCTGTACTGCATTGGATCAACATCATCTTCATTTATGTCTTTCGACAATTGCAATTTGGGCTCAACTGGAGTCGAAGTTAGGTTGCAATCTTGTATCTCAAATATCTTGAGTATTTCGCTTGCATATCTTCTTTGGTGCATCATCAAGCCTCTGCTGCTCTTGTAGAATTCGATATCAAGGAAGTATGAGAGATTTCCCAAGTCTGACATTTCAAACTCCTCACTTAGGTCATGTTTGGAATCTTCGATCTCCTTCTTGCAACTTCCTGTTATCAATAGGTCATCGATATAGAGACATAGTATAAGCAATTTATTATTGCTTCTTCTTACATATACTTCATGATCAGTTGTACACTTCACAAATTCCTTCTTCCTTAGAAAATTGTCTATCCTCTTATTCCAAGCTCTTGGAGCTCGCTTAAGTCTGTACAGGGCTTTATGCAGCTTGTATACCTTGCTTTCTTTGCCATGTTTCACAAACCCAACTGGTTCTGCAACATAAACTTCTTCATTTAAGGGACGATTCAAAAATGCAAATTTCACATCCATCTGACATGTGTGCCAGTTGTTCATGTTTTTTAGACCAACAACCAACCTGATTGTTTCGATTCTAGCAATAGGTGCAAAAACTTCGTCGAAGTCGATTCCTTCCTTTTGAAGAAATCCTTTCGCTAAAAGTCTTGCCTTGTGTTGATTTACTTCACCTTTGGAATTCAACTTCACCTTGTATACCCACATCACATCGGTTGTCTTCTTGCCTTGAGGCAATTTAACAAGTGACCAGTTGTTGTTGACTTCGATGGACTCCAATTCCTCATTCATTGCTTTCACCCACTTTGAATCCTTCATTGCTTCAGATGCATTGATTGGTTCGATATCTGCATAGAAAGCATAGTGTACCAGTTCACATTCATCATTGACCACATCATCTTATGTAATCACACATTATTGCAACCTTACAAGCATATGTTTTATCCTTTGAGGTTTGCTTGTGCTTGCTTGACCTCTGGCTTCTTCTTGTCGAACATCTCTTTCGACTTCACTTGTTGGTTCTTCACATATGATTCTCACTAAATCCTTGACATTTTTATTCAAATCTCATTCCTTAAGATCATTTTTTATGATCATGTCCTTGTTGATCACTACTTACTTGTTCATTGGGTCGAACAACTTGTAACCTTCAGTCAAATGATACCCTATTAGGATCATCTGATTCGACTTATCAAGTTTTCTTCTCAACTGATCTGGTATATGTCTGTGTGTTATAGATTAAAATACTTTTAGATGACTCAATCTAGGCTTGACACTAGACCAAAATTCCTCTGGTGTGATTCCATTTAGCCTT
The DNA here is from genome assembly GCF_024323335.1 of Lathyrus oleraceus. NCBI lineage: Eukaryota > Viridiplantae > Streptophyta > Magnoliopsida > Fabales > Fabaceae > Lathyrus > Lathyrus oleraceus. The sequence continues at coordinate 408,114,582 of NC_066579.1, read as the reverse complement.
TTCTTTAAACATCTGTTCAAAATATATGTTGATATCGACACAGCTTCTCCCCATAATTCTTTGAGTAGATGCTTTCCTTTCAACATACTTCTCACCATATTCATAATGTTTCTATTCTTCCTTTATGTGGTTCCATTCTGCTATGGAGTGTAGGGTGGCACCATCTCATGCACAATCCTTTCTTTCTCACATACCATGTCGAAGTCTTTCGAAACATATTCTCCACCACCATCAGTCCTCAGAATCTTGAGCTTTCGACCACTTTGTATTTCGACCATAGATTTGAACTTAGCAAATACCTCAATCACTTCACTTTTCTTCTTGATCAAGTAAGTCCGTATTTTTCGACTAAAATCATATATAAATGTGATAAAGTATCTATTACCTCCAATCGAATCCACTTGGATAGGATCACAAACATCAAAGTATATGAATTCAAGAATTCCCTTCGACTTGCTCCCTATATCATTGTTGAAGTTGTTCTTGTGTTGCTTCGCTTGCACACATTCCTCATACACTTCATTTGGAATGTCAATTTCTAGTAACCCTGAAACCATATTTATTCTTTTCAGATCTCTGATGTCTTTGAAATTGAGATGGCGAAGTCTATAGTGTCATATCCATTCATCCCTGCTAGTTGCAGTTACAAGCACTTGTACTACATCACATTAAGTTAAATCTTGAAGGTTCTATTATGAGGCATAGATGCCTCCAATATTAACCTTCCACCTGATGTCAAGAACTCTCAACATCTTATCTTTGATTAACACTTTGTAATTCTTTTTGACCAACTGCCATATGCTGAGCAAGTTACCTTTCATACCTGGTATGTGTAGCACCTCAAATTTTCACCCCCCATTCATGCATACATTTTCATTTTTAGGTCATTGACATCACATTACATTCACATGGCACGTTGCATTGTATTAAGTCAATTGTAACTGGCCTCAGAGGATTCATCTGTGCAAGAGACCAAGCATTTATTTGAGTTGGAGGCCACATGAGTATTCTAGAGAGCTTATGTGAATCAAGGATCATTTTGAGGCAACTTGACCAAAGGCTAGAGGCTCAAAAGTCATCAGTACATGTCCAAGTCATCTGAGGCCCATAAAAGTCAACTGCAAGTCAACTGAGGGCTAGGAGGTGGAGAAATGGTTTGAGACACTTCATTCATGTCCCAAAGAGGTTCATTCATCATGACAAGTGTCTACATTGAATATTTTGAAGCCAGATCAAAAGTTTCCAAAAATGGAAAATGACCTGTAATTTGAAAGTTTCCCAAAATGGCAAGTTTTGGACCAAATTCAACTCAACTTTCCAACATCAAAGAAGCTTCAAATGAATTTTTGTCCAACATGAAAGTTGAAGATCTTTCTCTCCCATTTCCAAAACGTCCAAGATCATGAATTTATGATGAATGGTTAAGGAGTTATGATCAAATCTTTGCAAAGTGTGCTTGAAAATTCAAATGGCCATATCTTTTGAACCAAGACTCCAAATGGAGTGCCTCTTTTTGCATTATTCTCCTCATGAAATATAGTTTCCAAATGCATCATTACATGGCTTGAAATTATCTCATACAACCATTTGCCCATGCATGCTATTTTTGAAGAGAAATTGCTAAAATCAAAATTGGTTGATCACATGCATATAATTCCAATTCTAATGTGTGCCTGGGCTGATTTTGAGTGGATTTGGGCCCTCTTGGTGCACTGTTCACGTGGGTTTTTCATGCATGAAGTGAAAATGCAAATTGGTGCATACACCTTGTATTCTTCTAATCTCCATTAGCCTTGGTTTAGTGATAATTTCAGATTGATTAGGAGGACATATAAAAGGTTAATTATAACTGCATTGCTCATAACACACAGTTTCAGATCTAGAATTTGAGTTTTGATCCAAAATTTCTCTCATAAAGAACTTCAAAATTCCTCACATAAGCACCATTTCTCTTGGTGAATTGTTGATCCTGGTGAAGTTTAGAGTGTGATTCAACGTGCAATTGGTGAATTTCTGCTCAAATTCGTGCATGCTACAAGCTTGAAGGTGTTAATGGAGATTTCAAATTAAGCAGGTTTCAAGCCTTCTCACGTGCTGTTTCTTGCATCAATCTTCCTTGGAGCTCAGAGCAAGCAGAACTGGACATTGCCAAGCCTTGGATCTACTGTTTCTTCACATTGATCTTCAAGAAGGTGAAATTTCGATCTCCTTTATTTGCCAATCTATGGACATATTTGTGTAGATCTTTTAACCCTGAGAATTATGGTATAAATTTCACATGAAATGGTGCACTATAACATGAGATATGTGTGATTGAAGTTTGACATGTTGAAATGTTTCTGCTCGATTTGAGCTTGTTATGAGGAATTAGGCTTAGATTTTTGTTGAACCATAATCACCATGGAAAGATCTTTAAAATGATGTATAATTCTGGAATTTTTGGAAAAAAAATTTGCGCCTTGCTACTGTTCATCTTCATCTTCATGAAGAAGATGAAGATCTTCATACTAGCGTCCGATTTGTGTCGATGTAGTGTCCGCTTTGGTTCAGTCTGAGGTGGCCTAGGGCTTGTGTTTTATTCGTCCACGCGTATGCATTGTTAGCGAAACGATTGGTTCTCGTACGATTGACCTTGCCACTTAAGCGCTGACCATGCCTAGTCATTAATGAAACGCTATGTTTCATTGTGCAGCGCGTGTTTCCTTTTGAATTCGTACCGTGTTCGAATCCTGCTGGTTCCAATTTTTCAAATCATTTCAGCATTATGCCTTTTCCCTCCATTTGTCATGCTATGCTTCTTTTTGTTTTTTATTCTTTTCATCAACTTTAAAAATGCATAATAAATTGAAAAGTGACTCAAATAATTCCAATTTTTTTGTAGCATGATCCTCTATTTGTCTAGTTTTTTATGATGATGATTGCTGAAGTTGTGCATGGCTGGTTTTTGACTTGTGTTAGAATATGTGAACATATGTGCTTTTGTGACCTTGCCTTGTTCTTTCTATCACAAAATGCTTGATATTGATCCAAATTGCTTGAAATTTTGCGTGTTTGTTCTTGACATGTTGATGGATGTTTGAGGCTTGGTTTGGTATTTTTCTCATTTTCCATTTCTGTTTTACACACATGTTTGTATGGTGTGACAATTTGTGTCACACATTTGGTTGATCAACTTGTGCAATTTAATTTCCATATCAAATGACCTTGGATGTTTCTGATTTTTGGTATGATGATCATGTTGGATGTGTTGATTGCTCATGAATTTTTCCGTATTTGTTTGAATCATTTATGTTTTGATTTGGAATTTTCATTCTCAATGTCCAAATATGTGCTTTGAAATTGTCTTTGACTTCCCTTTGCACATGAAATGCCTTTGCATGATGATTTTGGTTTGGTCCTTTTTAGGACTTGCTATTACTTGATTAAATATGATCCATGTTGAATATCGAGTTCTGTTTTGGCTTTTTGATCCATTTTTGACCCTAGGCTTTGACCTAGTGGTTTGGACTTACCATTTGAGTTGTGAATTTCAGGTTCAAGTATGCATCTCCATGATTGATGTTGCTCCTTCATTTGAGCTTGGTCATTTGTTGTTGATGGCTAACATTTGTTGGTTTTGTAGGCTTTGATGGTAATTCACTTGAGTATTTGCTTTATGGCTTACTCAGTGTGCATATTGGATTTGTCTGTCTGTTTGATATTGACTGTTGTCTGTTTGTCTGATTTCTGTACTGATTGGTTTAGTTGTTTCCACAGGTACCTAAGTTGCTTTAAGTTCATTTGAACTTTGCTTTGCTTTTCTTGTGGTTGGCATACCACTTAGGTATAATTCCTTGATCTTCATGTAGTCTAGAAGACCTGTCATGTTACTTTGGTAGGCACCTGTCTGAAGCCCTCCTTAAGAGGCAATGTTTGTGTTTGTTTAATTTTGTGCCAAGCAGGTTAAGTCCTCTTAAGAGGCAATTGGCAGATAAAAGGGATGTGCAATCCATCCCCTGCTATTCAGTTGTGTCATTCATCCTGCTCAGACCATGTGTTGATGCACTCTGAATAAAAACCCAAAATCTTGTTGTGTCAGTCATTTGTGGAGAAGAGTTCCTTCATTCTGAACTCCCACACTTTCTATTTGATTCAAGCTCTCCCAAGCCAGGGATAAGAGCTATGAGGCATAACCCTCATCTCCATTTCATCTACTTCACCCTAACTCTCAATGTTAGGGTTAAGAGCTAAAAAACACCCCATTCCAGTTGGCTTGTTTGTCGAGGTTGATGTGACCCCTTGACTAAAGTCTAGCCTTGTATGAGCCACTTGTTTGCATGTAGTGTGTGTGCTTGCTCTCTGGTGCTTGTGTTTGATTATGTGCTATTTAGGCTAGCTTGCTTCCTGTGCAAGTTAGGATTAGAGACCTCAACATAGGGATCGTATGCATGACAACTTCTAGGCTCGAGTCGTAGTCTCCCTAGTAGTCTGTTATCTCCCTAGTCTCTGGTTAGGTTAGAAGTTCTTTCCCTGTTAAGGGAAACTACGTCGCCCTGATCCTCATACCAGATGAGGTACGTAGGCAGGAGATGAGCTGATCTCTCCGGGCGCCCTTTTTCTTTTTCAACCCCTTTTGTGTGTTTGGAGTCTGACGTAAGTCCAGCGATTGGCAGTCGGTTTCCTGTGTGTGGTTGTTTGTTCGGAGTCTGACGTAAGTCCAGCGATTGGCAGTCGGTTTCCCGTGTGTGTTGGTTTGCTTGGAGTCTGATGTAAGTCCAGCGATTGGCATTCGGTTTCCTGTTTGTGTTTTGTTTGGCGTGCGTTAGCCGAGCTATGAGTGCTCTGATTCTTACTCTGGTTAGAGAAGATACGTATGTATAGGATGCGATATCATAGCGAGCACGTTCCCCCTGTCCCCGAACTACGTTAATTCTGATGTTTGTCTCTGACAAACTACGTAGGCCCAGGATGCGACTTCCTGCCGAGTCCTTCTTTCGTCTTTCGTCTGTGTTTTGTGCCAGTCTTGTGCAGTGTTTGAGCAGTTTCTTTAGCAACCTTTCTTCTATTCCTTTCGAGCGTGGATCCCGTCGAGTACGATGGATGCGTAGGGGTGCTAATACCTTCTCTTCGCATAACCGACTCCCGATCCTATCAATCTCTGGTCACGAGACCATTCCTTTCCAGGTTTACTTCGAGCGTTTCCTTTCCCTCCTTTGGGATAAATAACGCACGATGGCGGCTCTGTGTCTTTTTCCCGCCGGTTTTTCGCGTAATGCGACAGCTGGCGACTCTGCTAGGGACAATCCCGAGAAGTTGACCTATTGTTGGTCCATCTTCCCTAAGTGAGTCAGTCCTAGCGCTCTTTAGGATAGGTTTTGGTTGCTTTTATTGCTTTATTTATTGCATTTATGATTATGCTGTGGTTGTATATGTTTGCATTTATGTTTGCACGCATCATACTTTCATTGTGCTGGCTGTGTATCTGTCTCTCTGTGGGGTGGGAGTTACAAGAGGTAAAAGGCCCAATACCCAGGCTACGAGTGAACTTTAGGACACCTAGGAATAGAGTGATTCATGGGAAGCGGGTGGTATTGCGCCACTTAGCGGAACATGATATCACGAGCAGTTCAGACTCTGATGGGGTATTATCGTTACATACATATGGTGTGTATATGATGATATTCTTGAAAGGGTTATTTATCCTGCGTTTCTCTTGACCTTACCCTGGCCTAGATGACACCCGTGAGTGGGGAGGGAATGAATCATTATAGGTATCGTTGGTGACTTGATCTGTTGGTGACCGTATTCTGTTAGTGACCTCTGTTTGGTCCTGTTGGTGACTTGGTTCAGTATGGGTTCCAGATGACCGTGGGTTTCAGATGACTTGGGTTTGTGGTTTCCGGTTCCGATGCCGAAGTTCCGATCCTGTGCTCCGTTATACACAGCCAACCAGTCCTAATTGCATCATTTGCATCATAGCATGTTTATTTTCAAAAAAATAATGCAAAAAAAAAAGAAAAAAAAAGAAAAAAAACTAACTTATACATGCATATCATTTCTCAGGTTCATTCAGGAGTCTGTTCACAGTGAGAGATGGCAGCCATCCCAGAGTTGAAGAGGAAGACTTGCACCTACAGTTTCTACCGTGAGTCGTTGACACCTTTGGCAGAGTTGAGTAATCTGGTAACCGGTTGTAATCAGAAAGTGTTTGAAGATCAGTATGGGGATATTCTGATGCTGCTGAAGATGGTGGTTGACCCAGTACCGTTGCAGACTCTTTTGCAGTTCTATGATCTAGAGCTCCGTTGCTTCACTTTTCAGGATTATCAGTTAGCGCCCACTCTCGAAGAGTATTCTATCCTGATGAATGTCCCGATCAAGTACCAGGTGCCTTTCCTGGATGTGCCAAAGGAGGTTGATTTCAGGGTTGTTGCTAAGGCTCTTTATTTGAGTATCAAGGAGGTGAGTGACAATTGGAAATCAAGTGGTGTTGTTGTAGGTTTGTCTTTGAAGTACTTGGTGAGCATGGCTAAGGAAGAAGCGAAGAAAGGGAATTGGGGAGCTTTCAACGCTCAGTTAGCTGTCATGATCTATGGAGTTGTCTTGTTCCCGAGTATGCCTAATTTTGTGGACCTGGCAGCAATCACTATTTTCATCAGAGGAAACCCGGTTCCTACCTTGTTAGCTAACACTTACTATGCTATTCATAACAGGCATGGTAAGGGTGGAGCTATCAGGTGTTGTCTCCCATTGTTACTCAAATGGTTCTTGTCCTTTCTACCAACCAGTGGACCTTTTGTGGATGCTCAGAACACTCATAAGTGGACTCAGAGGATCATGTCTCTCACATCCTATGACATCAGGTGGCAAGTTTATAGGATGAACGTGCGCAATGTCATTATGAATTGTGGAGGGTTTCGTAATGTCCCATTCATAGGAACTAAGGGTTGCATCAATTATAATCCGGTTCTTTCTCTTCGTCAGTTGGGGTTCGTCATGAATGGAAGACCGCTAGATGCTGAGATAGATGAGAGTGTGTACTTTGAGAAGCGGAGTGATCCAGCTAGATTGGAGCAAGTGGGAAAGGCTTGGGAGAATATTGGTGTCAAAGATGGATCCGTTTTAGGGAAGAAGTTTGTCATTGCTATGCCTGCCTACATTGAGTGGGTCAAGGATAGAGTTGGAACCTTGTTGTTACCCTATGATAGGATGGAACCATTGCAGGAGCAACCGCCTCTGATACTTTCTGAGAATGTGTCTGCTGAGTATTATAAACAAGCTTTGATGGAGAATCGCCGGTTGAAAGAGAAAGAACAAGAGATCCAGATGGAGCTTTACAAAGCCAAAGCTGACAAGTTGAATTTGGCCCATAAACTCAAAGGAGTACAAGGTGAAAGTGCTAGTAGATTGGGAAGAAAAAAGAGGTCCTATGAGGAGATAGAAGCAATGTTGGATGGAGAACACCGTGAGCGCTTGAGGTTGCAAAGAGCAGAAGCCAATTACCAGAAGAAGATACGAGACTTGGAAAGGTAGCTCAAAGACAAGGATGTTCAGTTGAAGAAGGAGGTAGACCTGAGGCTTGCATCAGAGAGTCAGCTCAGAGAAGAAGTTGTGGAACTCAAAGTGCAATTGAAGGAGAAGATCACCCCTTTACCGGACTGTTCAGAGTGCGACCGTTTGATTGATCAGTGCCAGTACCTGAAGACTCTTATCCCTGGAGGACGACTTCCTTAGTTTGTTTTGTTGTTTATTTTGAGAATCACCTCCAGGATTGTTGGATGGGATTTTTTGTTGTACTCTGTTGATTTGAATCTTTGATTGAACTATATTTGTATGACCTTTATTGCTCATGTCTATAGATGAGATTGTTGATGTTTCACCTTTTGTTCATTATCCTGTGTAGGTTGCTTCTTTGGTGTTCTTGTTGCAGGTTGCCATTTTTCAAAAGTGAATAAGGCTCTTGAATGCTTGGGAATTGATAAAACATATCATATGCATCATACGCATCATGTGCATCATACACATATCATTCTTGCATTACAGGTATTCTTGAAGAAGACTTCTCATTCTGGTTCCTGTTTCAGGCAGGATTGCTGATCAACGTCCACACCGCTACGCGACAAGGTTGAATCGACAGAGAAGCATGGACCAAGTTCAAGCTGAGTTGGCAGAGATGAGGGCTAACATGGTCCAGTTTATGAATATGATGCAAGGGGTTGCGCAAGGTCAAGAGGAATTGCGAGCCTTGGTTCAGAGACAGGAAGCTGTGATCCCACCGGTCAACCATACTTTGCCAGAGGGAGGCCCAATCAATGATACCGTTACTGCTGCTGTTCCCATCAACAACTATGCCGTGGGTGATGAGTTGAGGGGTATCAGAATTAATGGACAACCTATTGCTCCAGAGACTGCTAATGCCAGAGTGACTTGTGCTCCAGTTCGTAACCCTGCTCCATTGGTTTATAGGCAGGAGGATATGTTTACTCTCCTCAGTGAGGATGATGAAGTTGTGGGAAGAACTGACGAAAGGGATAGAAAGGTTGATGCCTTAGCTGAGAAGATCCGTGCTATGGAATGTCAGAACTCTTTGGGGTTTGATGTTACAAACATGGGATTGGTTGATGGACTGAGAATCCCGTACAAATTCAAGGCGCCATCCTTTGACAAATATAGTGGCACTTCTTGTCCTCGCACTCATGTGCAGGCCTATTTCAGGAAGATCTCCGCATATACAGACGATGAAAAGATGTGGATGTACTTTTTCCAGGACAGCTTGTCTAGAGCTTCCTTGGACTGGTACATGGAGCTGAAGAGAGAGTCTGTTAGAAGTTGGAGGGACTTGGGGGAAGCCTTCTTGAGACAATATAAGCCTAATATGGATATGGCTCCGAGCAGAACCCAACTGCAGAGTCTGTTCCAAAAATCTGGTGAAAGTTTCAAGGAGTACGCCCAGAGATGGCGTGAGTTAGCTGCAAGGGTGCAACCTCCTATGTTGGAGAGGGAGCTGACCGACATGTTCATCGGAACTTTGCAAGGGGTATTTATGGACCGTATGGGGAGTTGCCCGTTCGGTAGTTTTTCTGATGTTGTTATCTGCGGAGAGAGGACTGAAAGTCTCATCAAAGCAGGGAAGATTCAAGATTCTGGTTCCTCATCTTCCAGTTCTAAGAAGCCATTTGCTGGGGCACCCCGAAGGAGGGAGGGTGAGACTAATGTTGTGCATCATGGGATAAATATACACAGAGGACAGTATCGTCAGGTTGCTGCCGTAACTATCCCAGCACCTCAACCACGACAACAACAACAACAAAGAGCACCACAACAACAGCAACCACAACAACAGCAACGCCAGTTTCAACCGAGGCAGAGAATGTCGGACCGTCGTTTCGACCCATTGCCGATGACATATGCTGAGTTGCTTCCCGAACTACTCAGGTTGGGGTTTGTTGAGCTTCGCACCATGGCTCCTCTGACGAAGATACCTGCTGGGTATGATGCCAATGTCCATTGTGACTTTCATTCCGGTGCACCTGGGCACCATATTGAGAATTGTAGGGCGTTTCATCATAAGGTCCAGAATCTGATTGATGCTAAGACAATCAACTTTGCTCCTGTTCCAAATATTGTGAATAATCCTATGCCTCAGCATGGTGGGCATAGGGTGAATAATGTGGAAGATGAGGAGGCTGTAGATTTGGTGGTTGATGTTGATGAGGTTCAGACTTCGCTGCGTGTTGTGAAAGAACGTCTGCTGAAAGGGGGAGTGTTCCCGGGCTGCGATGAGGGCTGTTCAGACTGTGATGATTCAGAGAATGGTTGTGATAAGTTGAGGAAGGGTATCCAGGATTTGATTGATGAAGGTTGCCTGCAGTTTAGTCGGGCCGTGAAAGAACGTGGGGTAGTATCAACTGTTACCATTTACTTCAAACCGTCTGAGGGTCCTGGACGTGCCCCGAGAATTGTTAGTGCACCCGCAACTGTTGGTACTCCAGTGACCATATCTGCTCCAGTAACTGTTGGTGCTCCTACTACTGTAGTTGCTTCTGAAAGAAGACCTGTTGAGAATAGTAGAGCAGTTCCGTAGAGGTATGACAACTCTTTCCGTAGCAGCAGAAGGTCAGAAAGTCAGGTCAGACCCGTGATCAGGCTCTAGTGACAATTGGTGTGCCAGTTAAAGCTCCAGTGACTGTTTGTCCGGTTGTAGACAATGTGGGAGGACCTGGAGGGTTCACTAGAAGTGGTCGTCTGTTTGCACCACAGGCTCTGAGGGACAATGATGCTGAGGCTCTTGCCAAAGCAAAGGGTAAACAAGCTGTGGTAGAAGAAGGACCTGTGCAGAAGGAAGTGCCGGAGGGTTCGTTTGAAAAAGATGTGGAGGAGTTTATGAAGATCATTAAGAAGAGTGATTATAAGATTGTGGATCAATTGAATCAAACTCCGTCCAAGATCTCTATCCTTTCACTGTTGTTGTGTTCTGAGGCACACCGTAACGCCTTGCTGAAAATGTTGAATCTGGCTTACGTGCCTCAGGAAATTTTTGTCAATCAACTTGAGGGTGTTATTGCTAATATGAGCACAAGACATGGGTTGGGGTTCACAGACCTGGATCTGACACCTGAAGGTCGTAATCACAACAAAGCTCTGCATATCACTATGGAGTGCAAGGGCGCAGTATTGTCACATGTGTTGGTGGATACTGGATCCTCGTTGAATGTGCTGCCCAAGAAGATTTTGAGCAAGATTGATGTTGAAGGGGTTGTCCTCACTCCAAGTGATCTCATTGTTCGTGCTTTTGATGGATCCAAACGGTCTGTTTTTGGTGAAGTCACTTTGCCAGTAAAGATTGGTCCGGAGGTATTTGAGATTATCTTCTATGTGATGGATATTGAACCAGCATATAGTTGCTTATTGGGGCGTCCCTGGATACATGGGGCTGGAGCAGTGTCGTCAACTCTCCATCAGAAGCTGAAGTATGTATGGAATGGTCAGATGGTAACTGTGTGCGGCGAGGAGGACATTCTGGTGAGTCATTTATCCTCTTTCAAGTACGTGGAAGTGGATGGAGAGATCCATGAAACTCTGTGCCAAGCGTTTGAGACCGTTGCTCTTGAGAAGGTGGCTTTTGCTGAGCAGAAGAAGCCAAGTGCCTCAATTGCGTCATACAAGCAGGCTGTGGAGGTCGTCAATTCTGGCAAGACAGAAGGCTGGGGCAAGATGGTTGACATGCCCGTCAAAGAAGACAAATTCAGTATTGGTTATCAGCCTCTTCAAGCAGAGCAGGGTGATCAGAAAGGGCCGAGTACCTTCACCAGCGCTGGGTTGATGAATCATGGTGACGTCTTTGCAACTGGTAGTGAAGATGGTGACAGTGATTATGATGTGGACAACTGGGTGCGCCCGTGTGTTCTAGGGGAGATGGTGAATAATTGGACAGCCGAAGAAATAGTCCAAGTTACTCTTCAGACAGAGTAATTTTCTTTTGTTTTTCATTTTGCATACAAGCCCTACGCTCTGCCCAAGGCGTAGTGGTTCATTGTAGGGCCACACCATGTTTTCAATGATTATCATTAATAAAGGACGTTTTGCAATCAAATTTGTGCTCACTGTCTTTCTGTTTTTTTATTTTCCTTTTTCAAAACAATAAAATGGCAATGTTTTTTGTTTTTGTGACTTTCTTGAACTCTTTTTCTAAAATAAAGCATTAAACATGCAGAATCGATCTCGCGAACTCCATTAAAAACAATTCTGTTATGGCTCAGTATGATTTTGATAATCCCATTTACCAAGCTGAAGAGGAGAGTGAAGAAGACTGTGAACTCCCCAAAGAATTGGTCAGATTATTGAAGCAGGAGGAGAGGGTCATCCAACCTCATCAGGAGGAGTTGGAAGTTGTTAACCTTGGTACTGAGGACGCCAGGAAAGAGATCAAGATCGGGACTGCTTTAGAAGAATCTGTCAAGAAAGGGCTGATTGAGATGCTGAGGGAGTATGTGGAGATATTCGCATGGTCGTATCAAGATATGTCTGGGTTGGATACATATATTGTGGTGCACAGGCTACCTCTCATAGAAGATTGTCCTTCGGTTAAGCAGAAGCTTCGCAGAACTAGTCCTGATATGGCTGTCATGATCAAAGAAGAGGTTCAGAAGCAGTGGGATGCAGGTTTTCTGGCAGTTACCAGTTATCCCCCTTGGGTGGCCAACATCGTTCCCGTGCCGAAGAAGGATGGTAAAGTCAGGATGTGTGTCGATTACCGAGATCTAAACAGAGCCAGTCCGAAAGATGACTTCCTATTACCTCACATTGATGTATTGGTTGATAACACTGCTCAATCTTCGGTTTTCTCTTTCATGGATGGATTTTCTGGCTATAATCAGATTAAGATGGCGCCAAAAGACATGGAAAAGACGACATTCATTACACCTTGGGGCACGTTCTGCTATAAGGTGATGCCATTTGGGCTGAAGAATGTCGGTGCTACCTATCAGAGGGCTATGACGACTCTCTTTCATGACATGATGCACAAAGAAATTGAAGTGTACGTGGATGATATGATTGCGAAGTCTCAGACAGAAGAGGAGCATTTGATAAACTTGCAGAAGTTGTTTGAAAGGCTGAGAAAGTTCAAACTGAGGCTGAATCCAAACAAGTGTACGTTTGGGGTGAGATCCGGGAAGCTGTTAGGCTTCATTGTCAGTGAGAAAGGGATTGAGGTTGATCCAGCAAAAGTCAAAGCTATTCAAGAAATGCCTGAACCGAAAACGGAAAAGCAAGTCCGTGGGTTTTTAGGGAGACTGAACTACATTGCACGGTTCATATCTCACCTAACTGCCACGTGTGAACCGATATTCAAATTGCTAAGAAAAGATCAAGCAATCAGGTGGAATGATGACTGTCAAAAAGCTTTTAATAAAATAAAAGAGTATTTGCAGAAACCTCCAATCCTCATACCTCCAGTTCCTGGGAGGCCTTTGATAATGTACCTGTCAGTGACTGAGAACTCGATGGGGTGTGTATTGGGACAGCATGACGAGTCTGGTCGAAAAGAGCATGCAATATACCACCTTAGTAAAAAGTTTACCGACTGTGAAACAAGATATTCACTGCTCGAGAAAACTTGTTGTGCTTTGGCATGGGCTGCTCGCCGACTAAGACAGTATATGTTGAACCATACTACCTTGTTGATTTCTAAGATGGATCCAGTGAAGTACATCTTTGAGAAGCCGGCTCTCACCGGATGAGTTGCTCGTTGGCAGATGATTTTGACTGAGTATGACATCCAGTACACGTCGCAAAAGGCCATCAAAGGTAGTGTTCTGTCTGATTACCTTGCCGAGCAACCGATTGATGATTATCAGCCGATGATGTTTGAATTCCCCGATGAAGACATGATGTATCTAAAGATGAAAGATTGTGAAGAGCCTCTTGTCGAGGAAGGACCGGATCCTGATGACAAATGGACATCGATGTTTGATGGGGCTGTGAATATGAATGGAAACGGTGTTGGGGCAGTACTTATCAATCCCAAAGGTGCACACTTACCTTTTTCTGCCAGATTGACTTTTGACGTGACCAACAACGAGGCTGAGTACGAGGCTTGTATCATGGGGATTGAAGAAGCCATCAATCTAAGAATCAAAACTCTGGACATCTATGGAGATTCCGCTCTAGTGATTAACCAAGTCAATGGAGATTGGAATACTCACCAGCCGCATTTGATTCCTTACAGAGATTACACCAGAAGGATCTTGACTTTCTTCAAGACAGTGAAGTTGTATCATGTCCCCCGAGATGAAAATCAGATGGCTGATGCCTTGGCTACTTTGTCTTCTATGATCAAAGTCCATTGGTGGAATCATGTGCCACACGTTGTTGTGAATCGACTCGAGAGGCCTGCGTATGTGTTTGCAGCCGAGTCTGTTATTGATGAGAGGCCATGGTTTTATGACATCAAGAATTTCCTCAAGAGCCAGGAATATCCTGAAGGAGCGTCAAAGAATGACAAAAAGACCCTGAGAAGGCTAGCTGGAAGTTTTTATTTGAATCAGGATGATGTGTTGTACAAGAGGAACTTTGACATGGTTATGCTCAGATGCGTGGATAGACACGAAGCAGACATGTTGATGCAGGAAGTACACGAGGGATTTTTCGGTACCCATGTTGGTGGTCATGCAATGGCCAAGAAGTTGTTGAGAGCCGGTTATTACTGGATGACTATGGAATCCGATTGTTTCAAATACGCTCGGAAGTGCCATAAATGTCAGATCTATGCAGATAAAGTGCATGTACCACCAAGCCCTCTGAATGTCATGAATTCGCCTTGGCCATTCGCGATGTGGGGCATCGATATGATTGGCAAGATTGAACCTACTGCTTCTAATGGACATCGTTTCATCCTGGTTGCGACTGATTACTTCACCAGGTGGGTGGAAGCAGCTTCCTATGCCAACGTTACCAAGCAAGTGGTTGCCCGGTTCATCAAGAAGGAGATTATCTGTCGTTATGGGGTTCCTGAGAGAATCATTACTGATAATGGTTTGAATCTCAATAACAAGATGATGAAAGAGCTTTGCAAGGATTTTAAGATCGAACATCACAATTCTTCTCCTTACAGACCAAAGATGAATGGTGTTGTAGAGGCGGCAAACAAGAATATTAAGAAGATTGTGCAAAAGATGGTCGTGACGTACAAGGATTGGCATGAGATGTTGCCTTTTGCTTTGCATGGGTACCGTACCTCAGTACGTACGTCGACCGGGGCAACCCCTTACTCCCTGGTGTATGGTATGGAAGCAGTCCTACCAGTTGAAGTGGAGATTCCTTCTCTCAGAGTCCTGTTGGACGTCAAGCTGGACGAAGCTGAGTGGATTCGGATGAGGTCTAACGAGTTGAGCCTTATTGAAGAGAAGCGATTAGAAGATGTGTGCCATGGGCAATTGTATCAGAGAAGGATGAAGAAAGCCTTTGATCAGAAAGTGCGTCCTCGAAGCTATCAGACAGGTGATTTGGTTTTGAAGAGGATCTTTCCTCCCGATACAGATAACAGGGGCAAGTGGACTCCGAATTACGAAGGTCCATATGTTGTTAAGAAGGTTTTCTCTGGTGGAGCCTTGATGCTAACAACTATGGATGGTGAAGATTTTCCGTCCCCTGTGAACTCAGATGTAGTAAAAAAATACTTCGCATAAATTGACCCGCTGGACGAAAAGAATAAAAAAGTCCAAGCAAAAAAGGGCATCCCGGCGAACCAAGAAAAAAAAGAAAAAGGTTCGGGCAAAAGTTAGGGATAAAGAATAAAAAATATGTACACCCGGTAAGTCGAAAACCCGCAAGGGCGGCTTAGGCAAAAATGGGTATCCTGGTGGATTGAAAACCTGAAAAGGTGATCCAGGAAAAAGAGGGATTAAAGCGAAGACTACAGTCTGAGTTATCTGTACTTCATCGCGCTTCGTTGTCTACCATCTTGAAGGATATGATCGGTCCAATCGTTCTTCTCAAAAAGCAAGGAATTTGGGGGAAATTGAGATCCGCGAGTCATAACAGAATTGGAAAATAGTGGATGCCGTGTTCACATTGCCAATAGGATGTTTTGGCGCAATTACCTCTTTCTAGGAATTGCTTCCTGATGTATTTGCCTTTATAGGCCCATTTTCAGTCAATAAAAGTCGTTATTCAGATAAATTGCTCTTTTGTTTTTTATTTTACTGTTTTGTTTGCAAAAACGTCCGAATTTTTGATAAACATTGCATATAAAAAACATGAAGGCTAGACAATAATGTGCTGAAAGATAAAACATTTGAAAATCATTTTGAATGTTGAGTACACGTGGGTGTATTTTGTCTGTGCAATCCCTTGGGGCATGTATGTCTTGCTGTTTTGCAGGTTGATATCTTTGATCGCTGGCTATAGCAGATAAGCCACAGTTTGTTCAAAGGTGTTTCAGCACTGTCCAGTAGTGTGAGAAATTTAGAGCTTGTCTCCCCAGCAAGTTCGAAACCCGTGTTTCCTCAGCAGTTAGGCCTGAAGTTGATTGCAATCCCCAGCAGGGTTGAGGATGGTTTGAAGGTTACACTTTCCCCAGCAGGTATGAGGATTGTTAGTTCCCCAGCGAGCCTGAATGTTACTATTTCCCCAGCGAATGTATCTATGGGTAGTTTATTCCTCAGCAGTCAGGTCTGAAGTGCTGTAATCCCCGGTAAGGTTATGAGCGCCTTTCCCCAACAGGGTTGTGAATGTTTCCCCCAGCAAATCTGAAGTTGGCAGTTATCCCCAGCGGAATCCCCAAGTGGATCAGGTTCAGTAGAGGTCGTCCCCAGTAAGGATCATCTATTCCCCAGCAGCATTACTATTCCCCAGTATGTCTGAGAGGTGATGTTTTCCCAACAGATGACTCCCCAATTGAGTTGGTTTCTCTGTCATTCCCAGAGTGTTAGATCAGCAAGTATCCGTAGCAGATTTGTTATGCTGTCCCCACAGAGTTGGAAGGTCGAATCAGATTTGTTCACTCGGAAGCGATCGTGTGCTTTCCCAGCAGGAGTTCTCCTCCATTTGCATTTTGCATGTAGTAATCATCATTTGCATCCTCAAATTGCGTAGAATTTCCATTCAATATGGAGCATTACGCCATAGAACAAACCAAACATATGCATACATGTGTTAAACCAGTTTGGATCATATCCCCAGCGGAGGCGGATCATTTTTCAACAATTTGTATGGCACATTTGCAGCAGTTGCTCCTGACAGCATTCAGGATTGATAATCTCCAGGGAGGTTTATTTCCTCACCCGTCAGTGGAAGGAAAGCTTGACTCCCCAGAGTAGTCCCCGGTAGGTGTCTGGCCTTGTCTTGACATATGTATGTGTCATCCTTGTGATACCAGTAGGTGTCGTGTTGATCCCCGGGTGGGTCCCTCCTGTTTTTGGTGTCCGTAGACATCACCTTTCGATGTTTGTAATATCCTTTCTCTTCCCATTCATCATATTTCGATGTCTAGTCGTGGTTTCTTCCTCCCATTCGTCCGTTGACGTCTGGTTGAGTGTCTTTTTTCCAGTCATCCGTTGATGTCTGGTCACCCCTACGTTGGTGTCAGTAAACGTCGAGTTTTTCCCAGTCGTCCGTTGATGTCTGGTTGTATACCTTTTCCCATTCATCCGTTGATGTCTTGGTCGAGTTTTTTCCCATTCGTCCGTTGACGTCTGGTTGTATATCTTTTTTCCAGTCATCGGTAAATGTCTGGTCGTCCTTCCTTTGGTGTCGGTAAACATCATCTTTCGATGTCGGTAAACGTCGAGTTTTTCCCATTCGTCCGTTGACGTCTGGTTGTATATCTTTTTTCCAGTCATCGGTAAATGTCTGGTCGTCCTTCCTTTGGTGTCGGTAAACATCATCTTTCGATGTCGGTAAACGTCGAGTTTTTCCCATTCGTCCGTTGACGTCTGGTTGAATATCCTTATTCCAGTCATCGGTAAATGTCTGATCGTCCTTCCTTTGGTGTCGGTAAACATCATCTTTCGATGTCGGTAAACGTCGAGTTTTTCCCATTCATTCGTTGACGTCTGGTTGAATATCCTTATTCCAGTCATCGGTAAATGTTTGGTCGTCCTTCCTTTGGTGTCGGTAAACATCATCTTTTGATGTCGGTAAACGTCGAGTTTTTCCCATTCGTCCGTTGACGTCTGGTTGTATATCTTGTTTCCCCAGTCATCGGTCAATGTTGGGTCATGTATCTTTTCAAAATCCCCAGTAGAGTCGTCGGTAAACGTCTTGTCTGGTCCCAGTTATAAACATCTTCTTCCTCCCCAGTCGAAGCCGCCATCGGTAAATGGCCTCGCTTTCCTTGATATCAGTGTATATCAAGTCGACTGTTCCACCAGCCGCCATCGGTAAATGGCCTCGCTTTCCTTGATGTCAGTGTACATCAAGTCGACTGTTCAAGCCGCCATCGGTAAATGGCCTCGCTTTCCTTGATGTCAGTGTACATCAAGTTGACTGTCTGTTTTCGTTCATCTCCCGCAGAGTGCAAATTTCTACGGTTCTTTTGGTATTCAATCCCTGTTTACCTTGAAGGTCTGACAACCATTGCTCTCATCCGTTTAGGTTCCCAGTTGATTGAATAGGGGCAGCTATAGCACCTCAAATTTGCACCCCCCATTCATGCATACATTTTCATTTTTAGGTCATTGACATCACATTACATTCACATAGCACGTTGCATTGTATTCAGTCAACTGTAACTGGCCTCAGAGGATTCATCTGTGCAAGAGACCAAGCATTTCTTTGAGTTGGAGGCCACATGAGTATTCTAGAGAGCTTATGTGAATCAAGGATCATTTTGAGGCAACTTGACCAAAGGCTAGAGGCTCAAAAGTCATCAGTACATGTCCAAGTCATCTGAGGCCCATAAAAGTCAACTGCAAGTCAACTGAGGGCTAGGAGGTGGAGAAATGGTTTGAGACACTTCATTCATGTCCCAAAGAGGTTCATTCATCATGACAAGTGTCTACATTGAATATTTTGAATCCAGATCAAAAGTTTCCAAAAATGGAAAATGACCTCTAATTTGAAAGTTTCCAAAAATGGCAAGTTTTAGACCAACTTCAACTCAACTTTCCAACATCAAAGAAGCTTCAAATGAATTTTTGTCCAACATGAAAGTTGAATATCTTTCTCTCCCATTTCCAAAAAGTCCAAGATCATGAATTTATGATGAATGGTTAAGGAGTTATGATCAAATCTTCGCAAAGTGTGCTTGAAAATTCAAATGGCCATATCTTTTGAACCAAGACTCCAAATGGAGTGCCTCTTTTTGCATTATTCTCCTCATGAAATATAGTTTCCAAATGCATCATTACATGGCTTGAAATCATCTCATACAACCATTTGCCCATGCATGCTATTTTTGAAGAGAAATTGCTAAAATCAAAATTGGTTGATCACATGCATATAATTCCAATTCTAATGTGTGCCTGGGCTGATTTTGAGTGGATTTGGGCCCTCTTGGTGCACTGTTCACGTGGGTTTTTCATGCATGAAGTGAAAATGCAAATTGGTGCATACACCTTGTATTCTTCTAATCTCCATTAGCCTTGGTTTAGTGATAATTTCAGATTGATTAGGAGGACATATAAAAGGTTAATTGTAACTGCATTGCTCATAACACACAGTTTCAGATCTAGAATTTGAGTTTTGATCCAAAATTTCTCTCACAAAAAACTTCAAAATTCCTCACATAAGCACCATTTCTCTTGGTGAATTGTTGATCCTGGTGAAGTTTAGAGTGTGATTCAACGTGCAATTGGTGAATTTCTGCTCAAATTCGTGCATGCTACAAGCTTGAAGGTGTTAATGGAGATTTCAAATTAAGCAGGTTTCAAGCCTTCTCACGTGCTGTTTCTTGCATCAATCTTCCTTGGAGCTCAGAGCAAGAAGAACTGAACATTGCCAAGCCTTGGATCTACTGTTTCTTCACATTGATCTTCAAGAAGGTGAAATTTCGATCTCCTTTATTTGCCAATCTATGGACATATTTGTGTAGATCTTTTAACCCTGAGAATTATGGTATAAATTTCACATGAAATGGTGCACTATAACATGAGATATGTGTGATTGAAGTTTGACATGTTGAAATGTTTCTGCTCGATTTGAGCTTGTTATGAGGAATTAGGCTTAGATTTTTGTTGATCCATAATCACCATGGAAAGATCTTTAAAATGATGTATAATTCTGGAATTTCTGGAAAAAAAATTTGCGCCTTGCTACTGTTCATCTTCATCTTCATGAAGAAGATAAAGATCTTCATACTAGCGTCTGATTTGTGTCGATGTAGTGTCCACTCTGGTTCAGTCTGAGGTGGCCTAGGGCTTGTGTTTTATTCGTCCACGCGTATGCATTGCTAGCGAAACGATTGGTTCTCGTACGATTGACCTTGCCACTTAAGCGCTGACCATGCCTAGTCATTAATGAAACACTACGTTTCATTGTGCAGCGCGCGTTTCCTTTTGAATTCGTACCGTGTTCGAATCCTGCTGGTTCCAATTTTTCAAATCATTTTAGCATTATGCCTTTTCCCTCCATTTGCCATGTTATGCTTCTTTTTGTTTTTTATTCTTTTCATCAACTTTAAAAATGCATAATAAATTGAAAAGTGCCTCAAATAATTCCAATTTTTTTGTAGCATGATCCTCTGTTTGTCTAGTTTTTTATGATGATGATTGCTGAAGTTGTGCATGGCTGGTTTTTGACTTGTGTTAGAATATGTGAACATATGTGCTTTTGTGACCTTGCCTTGTTCTTTCTATCATAAAATGCTTGATATTGATCCAAATTGCTTGAAATTTTGTGTGTTTGTTCTTGACATGTTGATGGATGTTTGAGGCTTGGTTTGGTATTTTTCTCATTTTCCATTTCTGTTTTACACACATGTTTGTATGGTGTGACAATTTGTGTCACACATTTGGTTGATCAACTTGTGCAATTTAATTTCCATATCAAATGACCTTGGATGTTTCTGATTTTTGGTATGATGATCATGTTGGATGTGTTGATTGCTCATGAATTTTTCCATATTTGTTTGAATCATTTCTGTTTTGATTTGGAATTTTCATTCTCAATGTCCAAATATGTGCTTTGAAATTGTCTTTGACTTCCCTTTGCACATGAAATGCCTTTGCATGATGATTTTGGTTTGGTCCTTTTTAGGACTTGTTCTTACTTGATTAAATATGATCCATGTTGAATATCAAGTTCTGTTTTGGCTTTTTGATCCACTTTTGACCCTAGGCTTTGACCTAGTGGTTTGGACTTACCATTTGAGTTGTGAATTTCAGGTTCAAGTATGCATCTCCATGATTGATGTTGCTCCTTCATTTGAGCTTGGTCATTTGTTGTTGTTGGCTAACATTTGTTGGTTTTGTAGGCTTTGATGGTAACTCACTTGAGTATTTGCTTTATGGCTTACTCAGTGTGCATATTGGATTTGTCTGTCTGTTTGATATTGACTGTTGTCTGTTTGTCTGATTTCTGTACTGATTGGTTTAGTTGTTTCCACAGGTACCTAAGTTGCTTTAAGTTCATTTGAACTTTGCTTTGCTTTGCTTGTGGTTGGCATACCACTTAGGTATAATTCCTTGATCTTCATGTAGTCTGGAAGACCTGTCATGTTACTTTGGCAGGCACCTGTCTGAAGCCCTCCTTAAGAGGCAATGTTTGTGTTTGTTTAATTTTGTGCCAAGCAGGTTAAGTCCTCTTAAGAGGCAATTGGCAGATAAAAGGGATGTGCAATCCATCCCCTGTTATTCAGTTGTGTCATTCATCCTGCTCACACCATGTGTTGATGCACTCTGAATAAAAACCCAAAATCTTGTTGTGTCAGTCATTTGTGGAGAAGAGTTCCTTCATTCTGAACTCCCACACTTTCTATTTGATTCAAGCTCTCCCAGGCCAGGGATAAGAGCTATGAGGCATAACCCTCATCTCCATTTCATCTGCTTCACCCTAACTCTCAATGTTAGGGTTAAGAGCTAAAAAACACCCCATTCCAGTTGGCTTGTTTGTCGAGGTTGATGTGACCCCTTGACTAAAGCCTAGCCTTGTATGAGCCACTTGTTTGCATGTAGTGTGTGTGCTTGCTCTCTGGTGCTTGTGTTTGATTATGTGCTGTTTAGGCTAGCTTGCTTCCTGTGCAAGTTAGGATTAGAGACCTCAACATAGGGATCGTATGCATGACAACTTCTAGGCTCGAGTCGTAGTCTCCCTAGTAGCCTGTTATCTCCCTAGTCTCTGGTTAGGTTAGAAGTTCTTTCCCTGTTAAGGGGAACTACGTCGCCCTGATCCTCATACCAGATGAGGTACGTAGGCAGGAGATGAGTTGATCTCTCCGGGCGCCCTTTTTCTTTTTCAACCCCTTTTGTGTGTTTGGAGTCTGACATAAGTCCAGCTATTGGCAGTCGGTTTCCTGTGTGTGGTTGTTTGTTCGGAGTCTGACGTAAGTCCAGCGATTGGCAGTCGGTTTCCCGTGTGTGTTGGTTTGCTTGGAGTTTGATGTAAGTCCAGCGATTGGCATTCGGTTTCCTGTTTGTGTTTTGTTTGGCGTGCGTTAGCCGAGCTACGAGTGCTCTGATTCTTACTCTGGTTAGAGAAGATATGTATGCATAGGATGCGATATCCTAGCGAGCACGTTCCCCCTGTCCCCGAACTACGTTAACTCTGATGTTTGTCTCTGACAAACTACGTAGGCCCAGGATGCGACTTCCTGCCGAGTCCTTCTTCCGTCTTTCGTCTGTGTTTTGTGCCAGTCTTGTGCAGTGTTTGAGCAGTTTCTTTAGCAACCTTTCTTCTATTCCTTTCGAGCGTGGATCCCGTCGAGTACGACGGATGCGGAGGGGTGCTAATACCTTCCCTTCGCATAACCGACTCCCGGTCCTATCAATCTCTGGTCGCGAGACCATTCCTTTCCAGGTTTACTTCGAGCATTTCCTTTCCCTCCTTTGGGATAAATAACGCACGGTGGCGGCCTTGTGTCTTTTTCCCGCCGGTTTTTCGCGTAATGCGACAGTATGTACAGTGCATTAGAATTACTGACCTTTACTCATCTTTCCTCCTAATCACAACATCACCAATACCTTCAACTGCTAGAGTATTGTCATTTGTATATTTCACCATGTTCTTCATTGAGGGTTTCATGTTGACAAACCAATTTTTCCTACCAGTCATGTGTGATGAGCATTCTGAGTCCAAGTACCATTGGTCCTGGAATCTTTCTTCACCTCTTGTTGTGACCATCAACAACATCTATTCTTATTCATGCTTTGCAAACTTGAATCGTTATCTTGATTCTTTTATTTTTCAGGAAAATCACTAGAGTAGTGACCATACTTCTGACAGTTGAAACACTGAATGTGACTTTTGTCAGGTTTTCAACCACCACCACTTCCTCTACCTGCCGCATCACCTCTTTGGTTGCTTTGGTATGAGGGCCTTCTCTTATTCCACCATCATCATTCTTTTTGATTTCGACTAGTCGAAATCTTGTAGCCTCATTTACCTTTGTTATCGAACCATTTCCCCCTGCCTTTCTTTTTTCTTGGTGATTGCGCCTACAAAGCCACATCACTCTTCGAATTTTCTGCAGCTCTTTCAGCCATTCTTTGTTCATGAGATTCAAGCGTCCCTTGAAGCTCTTACTTTGTCAATGTTGACAAATATTTTGACTCTTCTATGGCTATTACCATGTGGTCAAACTTTGGAGCCAATGACCTCAAGATCTTTGCAACAACTGGTCTTGATGTCAATATTTCTCCATATATCTTGATTTGATTCACCGGTTTTGTAACCCCACTGAAAAAGTCAGTTATGCTTTTATTGTCTTCCATCTGAAGCAATTCATACGTTCTTTTGTGAGTTTATAACTTCACCTTTTTCACCTTCTCGGCGGCTCCAAACAATTTTTTCTAGAATTTCCCATGCTTCTTTCGCTGATTCGACATCACTAACCTTTTCGAAATTATCTGCATCAATTCATTGATGGATCATAAAGAGAGCTTTATAATCTTTCTTCTTCAATTCTTTGTGTGCAGCCTTTTCTTTATCCGTCATGTTTTTTGCAAGCGGCGTTACTCCCTCCTCCACAAGATCCCAAATATCTTGATAGAAAATACAACATTTATCTACTTTCACCAATTCTCATGATTTTGATTCTTCAGTATAAGGAGACTCGCAGGAAAGTGTATGTTCGGGTGATTCATCACCATCGTGTTATGCTTCCCGCGAATCGCTCAACCAATGCTCTAGATGCCTAATGTTGGAAATTCGCCAATTTCCGTTCAAGAAATTCACCACAACTTGATGAATTCCGAATCGAATATTGATGAACCAGAATCAATCTTTTTGACTGATTACTCCTCTTGTTCTTCACTCTTCACTCGAGTGAATAAATCAACCTTGGTTGCAAGATTTCGCTGCATAATTGATAATAAAATAAGCAAAATTGAATTGGGGAATAATAGAAAATTATGGTTTTTGAACAAAGGAAAAAGATGACAAATTTCTACAGAGTTTCTCTCTACTCTCAAACTGAGAATTTTATTCTTTGCAACTACAAGTATGTTTCTTATTACAGTGATAAGAGTTACTCCCTATTTATAAATTTGGGTTTGCTTGCTCCTCAAGCAAAGCCCAAAATACCTAATTATGCTAACACTACAAAATTAAGTCTAGCAACTCTGTCGAGATACACTTCGACATACTATACATTTTTATAAATAGGTGATTTGACACTTCTTTGCTTCTGTCGAGCAACCTGCTTCGACACAAGGAATTATAATTTAACACACCACCTAATTCATTGTGTCTAAGCTATCTATATTCATCATAAACCTTAACTTCTTAAACACTTCGACCTGAACTCCTTTTGTTATGATATCTACAATCTGATTCTCAGTTCTGTAGTGTTCAAAGTTCGGCTTCGCTTCTACTAGTTGATATCACAGATAATGGAACTTCATTTCAATGTGCTTGCTTCGCCCATGCGCTATCAGGTTCTTCGTCAGATTGATAGAAAACATGATGTTGTCTTCATGGTAATTGCTCCATGATTCTTCCATGTAATCTCTTCAACCAAATTCACCATCCATGTTGCTTCACATGCACAAAGAAAAGCATTTATGTATTATGTTTCACACAAAGAAAATGTCATTACTTGTTCCTTTCTTGAACTCCAAGCAACGGGTGCACCACCTTGCATTAACACATAACCAACTATGAGTTTTCTATCCTTAGCATCACTACACCAACTTGAGTCAATGTATCCCACTAACTTGCATTCTTTTCCTTCTTTAGTTGCAAGAAACAAAATGTCATAGTTGAGAGTTCCTTTCAGATACCTTAGTATCCTCTTCGTCGTTGCTAGGTGTGATACCTTTGGCTTCTGCATGAATCTGCTCACCATATCTACAATATATGCTATATCAGGCCTTGTGTGACAAAGGTATCGAAGTGATCCATTGAGTCTTCTATACTGTGTTGGATCGATATCATCTTCATTTGTGTCTTTCGACGGTTGCAATCTAGGCTCAGTTGGAGTCGAAGTTGGGTTGAAATCTTGTATCTCAAATCTCTTGAGTATTTCGCCTGCATATCTTCTTTTTACCAAGTCTAACATTTCAAACGCCTTACTTAGGTCATGTTTGAAGTCTTTGATCTCCTTCTTGCAACTTCTTGTTATCAATAGGTCATCGATATAGAGACATAGTATAAACAATTCATTATTGTCTCTTCTTACATATACTCCATACTCAGTTGTATACTTCACAAATATCTTCTCCTTTAGAAATTTTTTATCTTCTTATTTTAAGCTCTTTGAGCTTGCTTAAGTCCATACAAGGTTTTATGCAGTTTGTATACCTTGCTTTCTTTGTAATGTTTCACAAATCCAACTGGTTATGTAACATAAACTTCTTCATTTAATGGACCATTCAGGAATGCACATTTCACATCCATCTAACATGTATCTCAGTTGTTCATGTTTGCTAGACCAATAACCAATTTGATTGTTTCGATTCTAGCAACAGGTGTAAAAACTTCATCGAAGTCGATTCCTTCCTTCTCAAGAAATCCTTTCGCCACAAGTTTTTCCTTGTGTCAAGTTACTTCACCTTTGGGATTCAACTTCACCTTGTATACCCCCTTCACATTGATTGCCTTCTTGCCTTGAGGAAATTCGAGATACACTTCGACATACTATACATTTTGACGTCTAGGTGATTCACCACTTCCTTGCTTCTGTCGAGTAACCTGCTTTGACACAAGGAATTACAATTCAATAGAGCTTTAATATTTATAAGTGAGAGAATCCACTCACCTATCACCTTAAGGTTTTAGGTGGATATATGATGTCTCTCTCACTTGTTTGTTGCTCTTAGTCTAATGTTCAATCCTCCCTAGTGAAAAACTCCTCTAACACCTAGTATCACAAGTCTTTGGTTCGAGAAAGGGATCAACTTATTTGTATCAAAAGTAAACGCAAAACTCCTCTAACACATCATGCACCCACTTGCAATTTTTTTAATGCATTTTTTATAAATAATTAATAATTAAATTTAATATTTAATCTTTTTAGTAATAATGATATAATCATTTTTAATTAATCTATATTTTTAGAAAATAAATAATAATTCTAATATATTTTTGTCTCATAATATTAAGAAAAGTAAATAAAAAGTAAAAAATTTAAAATAAAAATAATAAAATAAATTTAATAGACCGAAGTGAAACGGATAAATGCAAGACAGGTACTAACATTTCTCACTAACATTTTTCAAAAATTAGGGTTTTTCTGACATCGATCTCTTTTAAATTATTCTTTTCTTATTAAATTCAGTCTGTGGCGGTCAAATCTAGTTGAAGGATATTTTTTCATGCCTATGCCAAATTTAAGAGATCAATTTCATCTCACTAGTGATGTATTACTATCGTTTTGTATGAAATTAAACTACAATTATTTAAACAGACAAAATTAAATAATTTTTATTTAAGATCGTGTCTCCAAGTAAAAACAATTATTGAAAAGAAAGCTGCTTTTATGAATTTTACCAAAAATAAAACAATAAGTTGAGTAACTACAAAAGTTTTTCAATTTTATAAATAACCATGTTTTTTAAGGGATGCGCCGGAGGAGTTGGCGCATCCCCTAAAAATTTTAGGAGCCTTAAAGGCAGGCGCCAAAGGGGCAGGCGCCCTTGTTAAAGCTCCCTTAAGGGAGGCGCCCATAGGGGTGGCGCCTGCATGGCAATGTGTGAGAAGGCGCCAGTATAGTTGGCGCCTGCATGGCATGTGTATTTTGAAAATAAAATTTATTTTTGCAATCAGGAAGAATTGAACACATAACCTTTGGATCAATAGCGAAAGACATTACCATTGCACCACAGACCCTTCATGTTAATTTATTTCATCATATATTTAATGAGCCATTGTTCAATTGTATTTTTTAAATTGTATTAAAATAAAACACAAAATAATTTTATTAATAATGTATTATTAATAATATATATATATATATATATATATATATATATATATATATATATAGTTATATATATATATATATATATAATATATATATATATATATATATATATATATATATATATATATATAAAACTATATATATATATATATATATATATATATATATATTATATATCTATAGTTTTATATATCTATAGTTTTATATATATATATATATATATATATATATATATATATATAGTTATATAGTTATATATATATATATATAGTTATATAGTTATATATATATATATAGTTATAACTATATATATATATAACTATATATATATATATATATATATATATATATATATATATATAGTTATAACTATATATATATATATAACTATATATATATATATATATATATATATATATATATATATATATATATATATATATATATATAACTATATATATATATATAACTATATATATATATATATATATATATATATATATATATATATATATACTTTTATAAATATATATATATATATTATTAATAATACATTATTAATAAAATTATTTTGTGTTTTATTTTAATACAATTTAAAAAATACAATTGAACAATGGCTCATTAAATATATGATGAAATAAATTAAAATGAAGGGTCTTTGGTGCAATGGTAATGTCTTTCGCTATTGATTCAAAGGTTATGTGTTCAATTCTTGCTGATTGCAAAAATAAATTTTATTTTCAAAATTTACAAAATACACATGACATGCAGGCGCCAACTGTACTGGCGCCTTCTCACACATTACATGCAGGCGCCAACTGTACTGGCGCCTCCCTTAAGGTGGCTTTAACAAGGGCGCCTGCCCCTTTGGCGCCTGCCTTTAAGGCTCCTAAATTTTTTAGGGGATGCGTCAACTCCTCCGGCGCATCCCTTAAAAAACATGGTTATTTTGGTAAATTTTTTGAAAACCCGGTTATTATCGTATTTATTTTCAAAAACATGGTTATTTTAAAAAAAAATTCCATAAAATTAAGGATGCCGTTTATATAAATTGATTTTAAGTTTTATCTTTATTTTTACCATAACTGTTTTTTTTTTTAATTTCAACATCCCAAATTATAACATGTATTTATTAAATTTAAGGCTTCACACAGAAGGAGATGAATTAAGGTGTTTGAAAAAAATATGGTTTTGAAAAATATGAGAGATATAATGAGAGTTAAAAAAATTTATAACAAAAAGTAAAATGTGAAAAGTAAATATATAAATAAAAGAAAATAAGGAAGAAAAAAAAAAACACCAAAAATTATAGAGATTCAGGATCTATTATTTTCTATAAGAATTGATCTTGAGAGTTTTCATTAAATATTAAGAGTTTTTAGTAGGAAATACTCACGAATTCTCTTATACGAGAAAATAGTGATTGATCTTTGATGCAACCGTAAATATATGATTCTCGCGAAGTAATAAAATTGATATCGAACCACATATATCAATGGTTTAAATATCGAATTTTTGTCTTATCCATATATATATATATATATATATATATATATATATATATATATATATATATATATATATATATATATATATATATATATATATATATATATATATATATATATATATATATATATATATATATATATATATATATATAAATCAAATATAGGGATTTTACTAAACAACTTAAAAGAAAAGGCAATGAAATAAAAATAGTTTAATAAAAAAATTACTTAAATCTTAAATTGGAGCAAATAGGATCCGAAGTTACCGTTCATGTTTCTAACACAATCATACGATCCTTGTCACATCTATTATGAAAACTTTGCATAAATTATAAAAAATAGATAAAATTAGACACTACTAGAATATATATAATTATAATAAATTTAGTATTAGTATTAATTACAATTCAAGTAATGTTTAAATAAATATATTGAGACAAGTTAAAAATGAGGGGAAAAACCAAATAAAATACCGGCGCTATTATTATCCTAACCTAGTTCACATTAGCATCTTCAATCTGTCTACATTGGACAAACGTGGCCACAATTTTTTTCTTTTTTTTATACATCGTCACCACGATTCTTTCTACAATATGGTACATAGAAACTAAAGACATAATAGTTGTAACATTATCTAGATAAATGATTTTAGAAATAAACCACAAGAAGCTGGAATAGCTCAGTTGGTTAGAGCGTGTGGCTGTTAACCACAAGGTCGGAGGTTCAACCCCTCCTTCTAGCGATTTCCTTTTAATTTTTCATTTTTTGATTATACGTGTTTGTTTACACAGAACAATGACGGAAAGAATGACCGTGGAAAGAAAACTCGATTCCTTTTTTTAATTATTTTTTTAATGTTGAACATTAGTCCTTATATTATACACAATGCATCCAAATGTTCATTATTGATATGTTTAAATATATTATTGATTATAAATAAAAGTTGAGGTATATAAAGTTCATTTTTCATCACAATCGTTTGAATATGTGAGAATCATTAATGAGAGCTATCAATTGATTCCGAGATAACTTTCACTAAATTAATTTTATCCGAATAATAATAGAAAGTTTATTATATATCATATAACATTCTTATCAAACTCCAAATGCATTAGCATGAATCATTGAGAGTTTGACCGACGAAAACACACTCGATAGTAAATAATATAACTTTAAAAGTCTAACACTCCCTTTCAAGTTAAAGTTTTCCGAACTTTAAGCTTATTACAAATTATCCTTGAAAAGAGATCAAACAAAATTAACTAATATCTAACAAAAATAGAGAGCACTCAAAGAGAATAATTGTCGTAGGCATGAGTAATAAATAAATAGAGGATACAACAGAGAGATGAGGATGACTGAACGACGATAACCATCACAAAGAAGAACCACGTCAAATTGAACCAATCCAATTCAAACTAAATAGAACATGTAAATAGAGGATTCAACAAAGAGAGGAGGATACATCGAACGATGATAACCATCACACAGAAGAACCACATCAAACTGAACCAATCCAAAAATCGACTTTTTGACCATTTAGACGCTCCCAATTGCACCAAAAACTCATACCACAAAACCCTTCAAATAAAACCCACTTTTTATGGTTATAGCTTCCTAATTCATCACCTTACTCATAATTTTCAAGAGTTAACATCATGTTACAACACATCATCATCTTTAAATTATCAAGAAACACAATTAAGGTTAAAAACCTTCAAAACATCAATCAATAGTATATTATGATCAACAACATCAAACAACATATACATCCATATAATACATAAAGTTCACCCTAATTCATCATACAATCAAAAGTGATAACACATATCATAATATAGATCTACAATACCCAATCATATGAAGGTTAATGGTTTCTCCATCTACTACAAAATACATTTGCATTACCTGCAATTTTAGCTTCTTTTGCGTATTTTGATGTCAAAATACAATATAATGTTATTTGTAAGTAAAAATCTTGAGTGAGAATGGAAGAAGATTTTGATATGGTTTTACAATATTGGTGTTATGATCATGAAGATATACTTACATGCAAGGTTATGCAAACTTTGTTTTCTGGTTTGGTGTTTACGGATTTCAACCTCTCTAATATGAGGGTATTATATGAATATTGAAATTCAGACATTTCATTAGCAAAATGAAGGTGTCTTTTTGATGAAGTTATTTGTTGTATAAAAAGTACGTTTAGACTCCAATCTCTGAATGCTACAAATGATATTTTAAAGTTTTTATAAAGTGTGTAATTAGTCTATGGAATGTAGTGAACCCTAAACAAATATCTACAACATGAAGTTATAAGGGAATTCCTTAATGCATCCTATATATTACTTATGTACGATGCAAAAATACTAAAATGCCCCCAGATTCTGGAGTTGCATCTCCGAACGCATCCAATACACACATAACACATACCACTCTGAGTGACACCCTATTAGTTGAGGGTTTTTTAAACCTGAGATTCATCTTTAAAATTTGTCCGTAGATGCATTTTTGTAACGTATGCACAACAATATTAGAGGCAAAAACGAAAATCTTGTAATTTGACTAAATAAAATTAACATTCATAACATAAAATAAGCATTATATAGATGATTTCAACATAAGTATAATATTACACTTTAATATCTAGGTAGACGCTTCAACATCTTCATAATATCTTCGACCGATCTTGAAATCATCGCTTCCAACTCGAGCAAAAATTTTGTTTCGAAACGGAAAAATGTATTCCACATAGCCCTTACATCTCCATCCGTGTTGAGCTTAATGTTGAACTCAACTTTTTCTTCATTGTCAATCAACGGTGAAAGGTACTCGAGCTTCACAATTTTTCGATTATCTCAGTAGGATAGGAGATTATGGATTTTGTATTTCAGATTTGCAAGAGAGGTGTAATCATTGAGCTTAAACTTTTACCAGGGTGTCACGCTGGTGAAGGAGACATTTGCGACATACCAGATGATTCTTATTTGTAACATTTGAGACATTTTTTGTTTGTGTGAAATAATAAACAAGAACACCTTAATTTATAGAAGCTATAGACAAATATGGACCTCACAAAATCTAGCATGCTGACTCTAGAGATATATCTCTGATTCTGCATCCTATTATCTTATTCCGGAGATACATCTCCTAAACCTCTCCTAAACAGGTTGAGAACAGAACTTACTTGATGACTTTCTTTTGAAAATGAACAAAAGTTTTGGCAAAGATAGAAATGTATTAAACTATTAATAAATTGAATATATTACAATTCATTAATATTGAGACACAAATACATATAATTATTTATCCAGCTAAACAAAAAATTAAAATGAATAGAAATATTATTGCCGACTAAATCTATGGGTGGTACCCCCTTTGAATTTTGTGCATTTAATTCTCTTTCAATGTTGCTCAATTTCTCGAACCCTTGCCCCCTTTCCACAAAATGGCTTGATCAAGTCTCGACTTTTGTTGTTGAATGAGCTACCCACTCCGGTGATGTAAGTGGTATAGGGCATCCCGGTTTTAAGTAAACTTGAACAAAATGCCGTGACTTTGAAATACACCCAATATATATAATGCGGTCTTTGGAATTTTGAGGTGGGGCGGTGCGTAGTGGGAAAAAGGTTTCTGAAAAACCATATCGTGTAAGATCAATACAAACTCTATCATATGCACACGTTATGAGGTGACTCATTTCAGGGAAGTGCGACCATTTAGCCTCTGGTGTCGGTCCACTAAGGCAAGGAACAAGAGACTCATAAATTACATCAAAGTTTTCTTTCTTTCCATAAAGTCGTGCGTATGATTATTTATGAGTCCTCAACTCATGGATAATTTGACGACAAACAAGTATATGATTATCTTCTCCTTTACCGAATAAATTCAAAACAACTTGATAAATGTAATTACCGTCACCCTCAACATTGACGATTCGCTCGATGTATTTGTGCATAAAAACCATATCTCGTTATTGAATGAAATCTTTGGGGGAGGCGGCAAAGGAGGTGGTTTGCTAATGTGAGCTCCTTTGGAAACACTTTTTTTTAGATTTAGGAGTTGGTGAGTCCGTAAATTTTTTGTCAACATGTTCAAATTATGAAGGAGACCATATTGTTGAATTGTCACTCAGTGTAGGCTTGAGATTCTTTGGAGCACCTTTTGTTTTTATCAGTTGAGAGGGTGGTTTCAAGTCAGTGGTTTTCGGATAAGAAATCTTCCTCAATTGTTCTTTGATGTGGAGTTTCATATTTTCATCGGTTTTCAAAAATATCTCTCGAATCACTTCCCATTCGGTCAAGATAAAGATATTCGACTTATCGTCCTTCATGACACCATCATCATCAAACTTAAGCCTCTTCCAGTGAGTGCAAAACTCATCCATTCTTATCGAGCTACCAAGTTTTACCTTTTTGGCAATAACACAAGCTTCTTCCGGTGAGTGCAAACCTCATACATTTTGATCGGTCTAAGCACAAACAATTTTCTCCTTCACCTGGTCAAGAATTGTGCTTTTAACATATTTCAACAAATCAAGATATTTCTCGCACACTTTCCTGAAATGCATAACGAAATCGGCATATAACTTTTTAGTGGAAAAATTTACTACATCATTCCATGCATTCATTATTTTTTCCACAACCACACTCGCCTTCACCATTTTTCCATCTTTAGACTCTATATGTTTCGTCCCTACCGCGAGTTTAACCTTACTTCTCACATTCTTTGTTATACGATACCTACAAGGTAATGCATAAGAAGTAGAAAATACTTTTGCAACCGAATTCATCATGGCGGTGTCGTGGTCGGTAATAATCATTTTAGGCATCTCTTCTTGGTCCTTCAACATTGCCCGACACACTTCTAAGGCCCAAGTAACGTTCTTCTCTTTTTCACTCTCTAGAAATACAAACCCGACAGAATAAGTCTTCTTAGTAGAGGTAACATCAACCATCTCCAATAATGGAATTTGTACTTGTTGGTCTTGTGCGTTGAATCAATTATGAGCACGGTAGGAAACATGTTGAACAACTTGATGGAATTGGGATGAGTCCAAAATATATCTAACGGTAGCTCCATCCTCGCACATTTGGTATTTAGAAACATAATTATTATCATCCAACAGTTTCAAGAGTTGTTGCATTTTAGTTATATCCCCCCTCAGCGCCTTGTTAGTTTGGTACCTAATATTTGCTTGATAATTAAGATACTTTATGGTTTTTTACGTTTCAAAGTTGCAAGTATATTTTTCGGTTGAACCAAATTCAATGTCATGTCAGCAACACATTTCTTCTCTTTCGGCATGAGGCGACACACAATTGGATAACCCACTAACTTGTCACACAAGTCATGGTTATGTAAACCGCATATGACAGTAAATATCCATTAACCACACAATTTAAAGGGACACTCATATTTTCTTGTACCGATGTCATCTCGTTTAAAATTCTGGAGATGAGGTATATATTTCCCGCTTATTTCACACGTCATTG
Source organism: Lathyrus oleraceus (assembly GCF_024323335.1). Classification (NCBI taxonomy): domain Eukaryota; kingdom Viridiplantae; phylum Streptophyta; class Magnoliopsida; order Fabales; family Fabaceae; genus Lathyrus; species Lathyrus oleraceus. The sequence continues at coordinate 408,080,578 of NC_066579.1, read as the reverse complement.
TTACAGAAGCACATCTTCTATCTGAACCATTATCAGACCTTCTGATAACCACATCAAATCCCAGTTTATAGGCCTCTGTACGAATCGATCGAAGCACGTGATCACAAATTCAAACCCTTGCTAATTTTTAAAATTGTTGTCAATATCTTTCGCCTTCACAATAACACTTTTGACATTTTGAGACACAACTTGTTTGGGAAAAACATCAGAGTGCGCTATATCTAATGAAAACAATTGCCACAGAATAATAAATAAGTGCTAAGTCTGTAAACAGAGATAAAAAAGAATGCAGACAGATACCGAAAATGCATTTCTTGGTAAGTTCACACACGTTCTGGAAATGTATCTCCAGAAAAAATGCACGTTTTTCAGACATCAAACACGATTAATGTGGGCAGTTAGGCTTGAAATAAATGATATTTATCTGGAACTCCAACTTTTTTTGCTCCCTTTGATGTGAGGAAACACAGATTGGAGTTTTGGAGTGAAAATATGGTTTGAAAATGTAAGGGTTTTTTGTGAGGGTTTTGAATGGAAAACAAGTATGGATGCAACTCAGTGTTCTATCAACTTATTTCGAAGATGCATCTTTAAAAATATCTGACATGTAAAGGTGGCAGAAAGTTTCAAAATCCCACCCCAAACTTTCGAAGATGCATCTCTGGAGATTCTACTAGATTGATCAACTTTCAATACCAAGAGATGCATCTCCAATTTTTCTTAGCATTTATCTAAATTGGTACGTCATAAAGTGATATATGGTGCGTCCGAAGATGAATTTCCGAAATATAAGAAACAATTACAATTTTTCTTATGGTATTTTCCACCACCATAATAAATTTCCAGCTAAAAGGTGCCAAACGCATAGTAGGCCCAAATAGCCCAACTTCCAAATTATGTAGGCTCATGGCCTATCCTTGGGGCCAAGTTTACGTTAGCCGACATGGATAACTAATCATGTCTATATGCCATCACGTCTTTAATGCAATTTTTATCGTATGATCAACAATGACTCAGAAACGATATAATTATTTTCATATATATCCTTGAAAATATAATTAAAATTAATAATAAAACATTTATATGAACGTGTATTTATCCTTGAAAGTATAATTTAAAATTTAATAATACAACATTTATATGATATGAACGTATAAAGTATGAACGTTTTCGTAGGGGAGAAGAAAGTTGTCACGAAGAAGGAAAGAATTTAGAGAGAGAAAATTTAAAGTAAAGGAAATTGAGATTGAAAAGCAAAACGTATTATTGCCTCGCTGGAAACGCTATAATTCGATTTTGACTCTCGATAATCGATTTCTAATTTTTCTCTTCTCTTCTTTTTCCTTCTCCCTTTTTCCCCTCTTCGCTTTTTCTTTCTTTCCTCTTCCTTCTCGTTCTCTCTCGCACACAACAATGTCTTACGCATATCTCTTCAAGTATATCATCATCGGAGACACTGGTAATAATCTCAATTAACCCTCTCTAATCTCTTTTTATTAATCTTAATCTCAATTTATTAATTCGCTTAATTACCATCATCATCGTTAAACCTTGATGTTTTTTATGCTTGATCACGCGTGTGCGTAGAGTTCCCAGCTTCTGTTCCCGATCGGAATTTTTTATAGGGTTTTTGTTTTTGAGAATTATTTGATATTCATGTATATATTATGATGATTACAGATATTTGATTTTCATTCTCTTGTGTTGTTACATGCTATCAATTTTGTTTTTTGTTTTTTATTTTTGCGAAATCATCATAAGTATCTAATTGATGAAATTTGATAAATGTATAGATACGGTTATTTATTGTGATTGTGTTATATAGTAGCTGCTTTTTGAACTTTGAGCACTAGTTATTAATGAGCATGATCGATTGGAAGCACTAGCACGTTACAAATTGGTTTTTGTAAAGATAAGTTAGGCTCAATAGAAAAACCTAATAGAGTGTGTTAAAGTTTGTTGCTCTTAGTTTTATTTGTTTTTGTTATTTTTGCAGTTTAAATTTTTTGAACCTTTTGTTAAAAAATTGTGTAGGAGTTGGAAAGTCATGTCTTCTACTTCAGTTCACCGACAAGCGCTTTCAACCTGTTCATGACCTGACCATTGGTGTTGAGTTCGGTGCTAGGATGATCACGATTGATAATAAGCCAATCAAGTTGCAAATATGGGATACGGTTTGTTTTGTTCAACTCTTTTTTAAATCCTTCCAATCTGTTCAATGTTCATGCTTATTTACAAATCTGTGAAGGATTTATTGCTGTTGTTATCATTTTAATTGAGGGCCTTTTATTTAGACATTTTGGGGTTCGGTTTCACCCTGGAGGTTTCTATTTGGTTGAAGATGATATTTATATTATTATTTTATGTTGAATCACTGTCTGGTTTTCATATGAAGAATTAATTAGATAGGAATCATATTGGGTGATGGGCCAAGGATTGATGCTATCGTTTGTCATATTTATAGTCAGTCCATTTAACTTTGATATCCATGTCATTTTGTTTCAAAGGATGCCATGCTGAGTGTGATCTACAGTGTCCTTGGGGGTTAACCATTTAAATTGTTGAGAATGAGAACCAAATTATTTGGGGAATTTCATGAATTTATCTATAAAGTTTTTACATACATAAAATAAATCTATGCCTTTGTAGGGTAGAGGTAAGATGGGTTTGTCAACCCATCTTCTCAAATGGTCATGGGTTATAAATGGAAAATTTTATCTATTAGATAGGAGTACTTTGTTGGATATGGGATTTGGTAATGGTGAGACCCTTAAGGTACCTTCAGTCTTCAAATGGTTAGTTTCTCTAGATTGACTACCAAAATAGATCCTCTGTTAGGCGCCATAGTAATTCTTCTAATGCCCTTCAAGATTATTATAGGGAGAGGGTAAAGATTGTTGCATATGTTTGGTTTCATGGCCAAAACCCAACATGTTCACTTTGTCAAACTCGATTTGACTATGCTATACAGTTTTTTGCTATTTGAAAGAAAAAACAGTTTTGCTTTTTACAATTGATTCCACTTGAAGCATCACTTTGTAGCTTTTTACTGTCAAACTTAATCTTAATCACCGTAGAACCAAATACTCCCATTAATTAATTAGTCGGGGTAAGGCCGGATACCAAGTTTTCAAAAAAACAACAACTAATTAGTAGTCAGTTATGAGCTGCATTTTTTCATTAGGAATAGTCAGTTAGGAGCAGCAGTTAGTTATTAGGAATAGTCAGTCAGGATTATTCAAATTTGTATGCTGGTCCTAATCCTATGGCTATAAATATGGTCATTGCCTCCCTTTTGAGTGAGGAATCCATTTGCATAAGAATTGTATGAACTAGAGAATGCTCTAGTGAGGAGATTAGATTCCTTTTGTATCTTTTCCATTTGTCATTAATAAACTCACAGGGACGAATAATTCCCTTTTAAGCCCATCTTGCTAGCAAGGAACATAACATCCTCACATAGTGAACTTTTATGTGGCCTTGTTGTGTTGAAATTTTGCGCTATATCTCTGTATATAATGTTCAAAAGTCTTGCCAGTGTTTCACTTATTATATAAAGAGAAATATAAAAACAATATCCAGTCCCTTTTCAGCATAGAATAATTATCCGAATTTCAGGGATGGAAAATATTATTTATCTGTTGGTTGAGTTTTATGAATTGTGTACCTGAAGGTACTGAACTTCATCGTTATATTTCAGGCAGGTCAAGAATCCTTCAGATCTATTACAAGGTCGTATTACAGAGGGGCTGCAGGTGCACTGCTTGTTTATGATATAACCAGGTATCCTCAAGTTTGGACTTCTACCGTCTGATTTTGAAATCCCAAAATACAATAATTTTTTCACTTAAAATTAAAGAAGCAATACATTGCTGGCATTAATGAAAATCGCCGGGACAAGTTGTGAATGGAGTCACTCATGCTAGACTATGAGTTACTCTGTTTGCTTGTCTCAAATAATCTCACTAAAATTTGGGGGAAAAAAGGAAGAAAAGAGAGACATTATCACATGATGGCACTTAGCGAAGAGTGATCTTCTTTTGGGTTATTAACATGATCTACCATCACCTTGCAATCCATCTCAAGGATTACATGCAATATTGTATTTTATATCTTTTATCACTTGAAATATGATTCGTATAACATTTTTGTCTGTTTATTTAGAAGATTAAACTGTTTAAATTTTATAACTTGGGCTAAATTACTTAGAATTTTTTTAGGGAAGATATGATGTGTGCTTTGAACAAAAAATCAGGTTATTGAAAAGCATTTTGATAGAAAACGTTGAGTTCTTATTATACGCTTAGGAGATATGTGTTTTGAGTGTATCCAATTTGAGGGAGCTACATAATATGTAGGACAATTTTGATGCATGGATGTCTAGTAGTTTCATGTTAGAACTATGTGTTGTTTATTTTAACTAAGGTAGTATAAATAATACTGACCCCTTGTCTACCAATAGGAGGGAGACATTTAATCACTTGGCTAGCTGGTTGGAAGATGCAAGGCAGCATGCAAATGCAAATATGACAATTATGCTGATTGGAAACAAGTGTGATCTTGCTCACAGACGGGCTGTAAGCACAGAAGAAGGTGAACAGTTTGCAAAGGAGCATGGGTTGATCTTCATGGAGGCCTCAGCAAAAACTGCTCAGAATGTTGAAGAGGTCAGAAGTCACATCATATGCTTTTGTTTTCTTCATTAATTTCCCATCTCCCACGAGGAGAGTCAGACTTTGTGCATAACTGAGTTCTTAGGTTGAATATTTTGGAAAAATTATCTGTGTAGGAAAGTTTTAATATAACCTATCCTTTTACAGGCCTTCATAAAAACAGCTGGAACCATATACAAAAAGATTCAGGATGGAGTTTTTGATGTATCAAATGAGGTTAGCTTCTTATTTCATCAATTTGTATTCGTCATTCTATATCTCGACCGTTTTACCACTTCATTATTAATATCATTAACGATTATAAAGAGAAAAGTGCAGTCCTTCTGATTCAAGAAACAAGTCACTGATAATTTTTATATGATTGCAGTCTTATGGAATAAAAGTAGGATATGGTGGAATTCCTGGACCATCTGGGGGTAGGGATGGCCCTTCTGCTGCTGGTGGAAGCTGCTGCAGTTGAAGTGAAACATATCGCAACCTGTTTGTTTCGAACGTAGTTCTTTATGTATTCTCTTCTCTTTTGGGTTTGGATATATGGAAGTATACACATTCGTGGGTTTGATAAAATCAGATAATTGTATAATGGTTTCTTTTGAATCTTTGACTTAAACTGATTATTTGTTTATATTTGTGTGCATAGTTAATTGATTTGTTGTTTCACTCTTCTGTTGAAATATAATTATTGGTATTGTATTAAGCCCCAAGGGCCAGAAATATGTCAAAATGCCATTGATAAGATATTGGCAAAACTCATTTCTGAGGTTTACAGCATCCTATCTGCAGGAGCTAGAGGAACAAGTGAGTCCATCCTACTCAGTAATATGTTTAATATGGGAATAAGATGTTGGGCATGGTTTGTTGTGTTTTGAAGTTGCACTTGTACTAATGCATCTAGTTTGTAGTTCTTTGTTCATATTAACGAAATAAAAATGTAAATTGTTTTGTTTATATTAACCCTCCTTTTTTTTCTTTGTTCATCTTAATTCTGATGTTTCTATCTAATTTATTTAGTTGCTTATTAGAAACTGTGACAGAACTCAAGTTTGTATTACTAGTCTTGATTATTGGCAAAAGTCGTATTATTTTGTTTGGTATTCCCAAGTCCCAACTACACACAATGGTTTATAATATGGAGTAAAAGTTCAATGTTTTAAAAACTGTTAGGTCATTATAAGTTCAATGTTTTAAAAGTTCAATGATTCAATTACATAAATTGATCTAGATAATCTAATCTAAAAAATTTCTAAAAAAATATTAACTTTTAAAAATTGTCTAAAATATAATAAGTTGATTCCATTTTCCGTAATTGTTAAATGTTGTGAGATTTCTATTTTCTACTATTTTTAAAATTTTAGTTTTTCTAATTTTCTTTTAAAGTTTTGTTCAAAATTTTCTAAAAAAATATTAACATTTAAGAATTGTTAAAAATATTATATAGACTAAATTGATCTTTTGGGTTTATTAGATGCGAGGTTTCTATTTTCTATTATTTAAATTTTTAAATGTTTTTTTTTATTTTTAAATGTTTTTTTTATTATAAAAACATTGTAGGAAGTAAAAAAAACAAGTATTATCTCCTTCGATTTTACAAATCTTTTATTCATTGATTTTATTCGATTTTGTTTGATTCGTACCAACTCCCACCAATTTAATTATGCTAAATATCATTTTTTTTCTTCTTTATTTATACATTAGGTTCTATTTTGGTCTCTTAACTTAAAAAAGAAATCAAGTTGGTCATTTTTTTTTAACCATTATTATATATGCTATTTCTGTCTATTTTTCACTAACGATGTATTTTTGCATGTGTGATATTCCATTTGGCATCTAGTTATCACCTTCTTCATAAAATCATATTTCTTTATGTGGCATTTTATCAAACACCTTTGTTGCAAAAATATTTTTTCTTTAGGTACCAACATGTATGAAAGGACCATCCATGGAAATTAAATAATAATTTGTGAAACTTTATTTTACAGGTGACATGTCTTTAACAAGGACAATATCTTTTGTTGAGTTTTGATGATGACAACTTATTTATGATGACTCCAATGTCTTATAACAAGTCAAGCATAAGTGCTTAAACTGATAAAGATGCAAACCTAAGTGTTAGGATTTGATAGACTTGATTATCCAATGATGACAATCAAATGGAATATAAGCGCAAGCCTCATCTCAAGTGAACTCAAGCAAGTGTCTTAAAAAAGAAAGTATCTGACAAAATAATGAAGTACAAGAAAATTCTACCTTAGTCCGAATGAATATTATGTAAAGCAAAGGACATTGTTGTAAAAGTACAAGGTTAAAACACACATACACATATTAAAACTTATTTTTAAATTGTTTTTTCTCAAGAAAATATTTTCTAAAATGTCTTGAAGTTGTGTCTGATGAATTGGGAATAATCAGAATAGCTTCTAATTGGTTTGAGCTCTTGTCTAATTGATTAGATCAATTCAAAATTGAGTTACATGTGATTACGACAATGCCTTAATGATGTACAACAATTAGGGATCTTTTCTTTCCTTTTTGAAACTAGTAATCGATTACCATTGAATTTTCTAATCGATTAACATTAGGCTCTAATCGATTAGATGCCTTAAAAGGCATTAAAACCATTCTTTTTTTAGCAAACTTTTGTCCTATAAATAGAGGTCATTTTTCTTATTTAATTTCATCCATAATCATGTTTTGACATCTCTCTCTCTCTCTCTCTCTCTCTCTCTCTCTCTCTCTCTATATATATATATATATATATATATATATATATATATATACACACGCTGCATACCCCGCATATGGTTTAAGATGCTATCAATATATAAGAGAAGAAATCCGTCATTTTTAGGTATTCTAATTCATTTTCACTCTCACGTCACTTTTTAGTCTCATTGACTAAGGCATTTGAGTGCTAACCTTGTAGATCAATTCCTCCTTTCTCGCATCTAAAGCTTGTTCCACCATAACAAAATTCTACTTTATCGTTCACCGAACAACTTTGGTTCCACAACAAAATAGTGCCATCATTTGTGAGAATCAAAATTTAATTCCCATGGATTTCCACGTTCATATCTCATTCGATTGAGAGGTTCAAATCTCCTTTCCTAAAAGATCAATATCTCCTTTTCTTGATCTTCTTTCTTAAAGTTTCAACTTCATCCTCTAACATATCCATTCTCATATATATTAACTATGGTGGCATCCAATAAAAAGTTGTTGCTACAGGCGTTAAAGATGTTAGAGCTAGGCGTCTTCCTCCACCCCTCAAGCAGAATACGATGAAATTCTAGTAGTGTCTCCTTTTAAATATCTTGCTCCACTGAAAGTTAGTCAATGAGCATTCCAAACTCTTTTGTTCTTCGAATCTACGCAACAAATTCACCAAAGTGAAACATCGCATTGATCTTTAATACTACATGTGGTACCTGGACATAAAATGTTCCATGGCCTTCAACTATCATATGCCAAACTTGGAATACATGTAGTCGTTGATCTACTGAACAATGTTTATAATATGGTGCAACATCATAATTCACAATTCTTAGCAGAGAGGTTATTCAGGATTGAAGAGAGTATACATCACATTAAGCCAAGGAATAACATTGTGCGACAGGAAGTCTCTAAAGGCAATCAAGTTTTTGTTCCTGAGTTGGCCTCTGTTTGGGCAACAACACCGTGATGAGAGACCCCAAAGTCACCAGTTCACATCCAACATCAAGACATGGAACTCCTCCGCCTTATCCGGAAGGATGATGGGTATACATACTCCCCCCGAGGTCCACCTTCCTCAAAGAATGAAAAGATATGATGAAGACATTACAGTTCAAAAGCAAAAAAGGAACCCTTTATCTAACAACATCCTCGATAGCAGGATTCTGAGATCATTATAGAAGCCTCCAAAGTTACAAGGCTACAACAGGACTGGAAATTCAAATGAGCAAGTCGAGCATGTAGACAATCGACTAGACAACTACCAGACCCCAAGAGACAGTAAAGTGACAACTCATTTCATTAAATTTGATTGGAACCTCAATTATGGGCTTCTAGATCGTCCTGGATGGAAGCATAGATTCATGGAAAGACTTCTGTGAAGCTCCCACTCTTCAGTTAACCACCCTAAAGAGGTAGTCCACTATAATGGACATCTTTAGCAAAGCCATCCCGCAAAATAAGAAAACTATACGTGAGTACATTGACTGTTTTACTAAAGTGGAGGTAGCAATTGGGGCACATATGACGAGTTGAAGTGCTGGATGTTCGAGACGAGGTTGAGGTTAAACTGCATTTTTCGAGGATAGTTAGGGCTCAAGAGGAAAAATCTTATATAAAATATAAATAAAATATCTTGATCCAGGAAGAGGAAAGAGGCCAAGGAGCTGGGAACACTGGGCAGAACCATGCGCCAAAAAGAGATGGCAGTCGTCGTAAAAAGGAAAGGGGGTTGTGGACCCCAATCCAGATTTAATGCTTACACTCCCTTGAAAATTCAAGAGATCAAATTTGGAAATAATGTGCAAACGTTTAGTTCAAAGAAGTCGGGATCATGAATCCCTACCCGGTCAAGGAATTATCCAAGACATAAAAGTTCAAATACTTATGTTTACACAAGAGTCTCGACCATAACAAAAATGATTGCATCTAGCTGAAAGTTGCAATAAAAAAATTGATTAAGAATTTTCTAATTGCTGAATACACTAGAGATAACGGAGAGAAGGGATGCCAAGACAATAATAATAAGCATATGAGTTAAGGAACGCTTACACTCCCCAGTAGAGAAAACTCCCCCAACAAGACGGTTGAAGTTGCTATTGGGACCAAGGAAGGAAACAACAATAATAGTGAAGAAGAAGAAGACTGAAAGGGGAAGTGTTGATACATTTCATCTATAATTGGCTGTCTTTCAAGAGCAAGGGACCCCTTTATAGACACAATGAAGAGGAAAATCCTCGAGCTGATGGTGTCGCATCCGCGAAAAACAACCGGCGGGCTGAAACAAAAACAACACAGAGCCGCCACCGTGCGTTATTTATCCCAAAAGAGGGAAAGGAAACGCTCAGAGTAAACCTGGAAAAAGCATGGTCTCGCGACCAAAGAGAAAGGGTACGGGAGTCGGTTATGCGAAGGGAAGGTATTAGCACCCCTACGCATCCGTCGTACTCGACGGGATCCACGCTCAAACGATAGAAAAAGGTTGCTAAAACAAACATCACACACACACTGAAGACAACACAGGTGGGGGGAAAAGAGGAGAGGGCTCGCTAGGACATCGCATCCTATGCCTACGTATCTCGTCTGGAACGAGAATCAGAGCTGCCGTAGTTCGGCTCACGCACGCCAAACTAGACACACACAAACACGGGCAAACATGGAACCCGAACGCCAATCGCTGGACTTACATCGGCTTCCGAACCAAACAAACACAATCAGGATACGGACAACCAATCACTGGGCTTACATCCATATCCTGACACACAAAAGGGTTAACAAGCAAACACACACAAAAAGAAAAAAAAAAGTGCCCGGAGAGACCTCGCACGGTCTCCTGCCTACGTACCTCATGTGGTATGAGGATCAGGGCGACGTAGTTCCCCTGAACGGGAAAGAAATTCTAACCAGATACAAAGGGAGACACATTACTAGGGAGCTGGACTCGAGCCTAGGTGTTATCATGCATCATTGCCCTATGTTATGGTTTCTATCTACTTGCACAACAGCAAGCTAATCCTAACCAGGAAAAACAAGCATGCAAGCATAAGCAAAATAAAGCAAACATTTCACATTTAGCACACACTATATCCAGTCAAAAAGTGGGCTCAAACAAAGGGTCAGACTGCCAAGGCAAGTCATCTGTACAAGGGTGGTGTTTAGCTCTTAACCCTGACATTGAGAGTCAGGGTGAAGCCAGATGAAAGGTGAGTGAAGATTAGACTTCACAGCTCTTATCCCTGGCCAGGGAGAGCTTCAGACAAAGGAGTGTGGGTTCAGAAAGGGGGAACCCTTCTACACTCAAGACTCTGACTCGACTGTACAACTGTACAAGATCTTAGGTTAATGTCCCAATGCATCAACACAGTGGTGTGAGCAGAGGGACGACTCAACAGAATAGCGGGAGATAGATTGCATATCTCTCTTATCCGCCAATTGCCTTAATCAAGGTCTTTTCCTGCTTGGGGACAAAAGTAAACAATCACAATCATCGCCTCTTAAGGAGGACTTCAGACAGTTGCCTGGCCAAGTAACAAGCCAGGTCTTCCAGACTACATGGAGACAAGAGAGTCTACCTCAATTGGTTTATACAACCAAGCAGTAGCACAGCAAGTTCTTAAAAAACTAAAGCGACTATGGTACCTGAAATCAATCTAATACAGTCAGTATACCCATCACACAGTCAAAACAAACAATAAAAACCAACAGTATAATAACCAACAGTCAATGTACAATCAATGCAATGTGCAAAGCACAACCAACTCAATTGAGCCAAGCATCCTACAAAACACACAAGTTAGTTCACAACAATTAACCAAATCAAACTCAATTAACTTGCATTATTCTCCTTTAAAGCATTTGCATCTCAACCTGAAACACAATTCAAAAGTGAGAAACAAGACCACTAGGACAAGCCTAGGGTCAAAAGGAGATGAAAAATCCAAAACAGCAAGTGAAAATCATCCAAAATCACAATCAATCAATTTAGAAACAAATCCACTTGGTCCCATGCTCATATCATTCATTATCATCATTTCATAAACAAAATATCACAAAGCATGCCATTTGCAACCTCAAAAGACCAAACAGAATGATCACAATCAAATCAATATCAAAACAGCTCAATAAATTCCACAAAAATTCCAACCTAAACATAACACATTCAATGAGCATCATATCAAATTTCATGCTATTTGGACCAGAGGAAGTATGGAAATTAAATTCACTAAGTCCAGACAAGTTCAAGCAAGCCAACACAAGGCATCAAAACAATCATCAACTTCCATCAATCATAAAACAGAAATGAAATATGATAAATGAATGGGATCAAAACCATAATGACCTATAATGTGTCTACAATGCTCATACCAAATTTCACACTCATCCAATTAATGACCAGAATTTCACAAAGCAAATACCAACATGTATCACAAAAAATCAACAAATGACCAAACAGAGGGAAAAATTCCAATCAAATAGGAAATGCCATCAATAAATCCAGAAAAATTCACATGTATTCTCAACATCCATATGCTCAATCATGCAAAAATTTAGCTCAATCTAATGTTCACAAGCACATCAAATAAAATCATGAAATTCACAAAGCATGGTGTGACACAAATTGTCACACCTCTAATAAAAAATTCATATCTCATCAACCAGGGATCCAAAAATTGCAAACCATACATCAAAATCACCAGCAAAGAGTCCAGAACATGCACAAAAAATTTCAAGCATTTCTATGGAAGCATCATCATTTTATGAATGATATGGTGAGCATGGTACACAAATGATACATTCAACCAAACCCTAGGCCATTTATTTTTCCACACGTGCACAAAAATAATAAAATTCACCATAAAAAACTACACATCACAAGGAGAATAATGCAAAAAGTCTCATCAAATTTGGACAAGAAATGAATCACTTATGAATTTTTGAAGTCATGTGATCAAAATGAAATGGAAAAATGAAAAAGAAATGAAATAATACAAATTATAATGAAATAATGGCAGTTTTGTAATTCTTAACAACGACACCAAAACACGGTCGTTTAACTAAACGCAATGTCACAACGCCATTGGCTGGTGGTGGCGGTAAACAGAATTTGAACGCGAAGGCCAGGCCAATCAGATCTGAACGCGTATTTGGAACGCAATTCTTCATCTTCCTCAAACACGATTCCAGAAAAATCACATATGAACAAACTTCAACCAAAATAATCATGCCATACATCAATGGAACCGTCTAATCACGTACATCATGAATATGAACTTAGTTTGACCTGATTCTAACTACGCTACACGGATCGAGCAAAAGAATATTCGAGCATCAAACTTAAATCTCAGATTTCTCACTCAATTCTCAACCAAATTCAAAACCACAAGCAGCATTGCATTCTACGATCAAAGATCTATCTAAGCCACATCACAATTCAAGCAATGGTTGAGATCGAAAATTTACCTTATGGATGAAGCAGATGTTGAATCACGCGTTTCCAAGTCCAAGAAGGTGAAACAGATGAAGATCAATGTTGTGGAAGTTGAATGGAATGAGTAGTTCAGCTCAATTGTGCTCCAGATCCAAGAATCAACAAAATGCCATGGAAGAGCTTGCTTTCAACAGTCACGATTCCTCAATCTTTTTGCCTTGATCTTGTGAAACAGTTCCTCAAGAGTGATTGTAGAAGATGGATCCAACAAGAACGAGTCAAATTGATGCAGAACTTGATGAGAAATGATGAAAAATGTTAAAAAAGTTTTGGAGAGAATTGAGAGAATTGGAGGGAAAGTTGGTTAGATCTTGAAGAATGAAATGTGATTATCAATTCTGTTACAATTAACCTCTTATACCAACTCCTTAATCCATTTCTTAATCACAATTAGCAAATGAAGTGAAATTAGTGAAAATGAGTTTTAAGTGAAATAACCAAAACAGCCTTTTCCCAATTTAGGCAATGTAACAGTACAATGGCAATGCAAACAAGTTCTATTTGGCATTTGGAATGTGTTGGAAAAGGTCCCAAGTGCAAATGCCATGTAATTTGAAAATTCACCATTCCACACCAAAAATACAAAAGGAATCACTTGAAAAATGACTTTTTGCCATGATTATTTTTGATGAAATATGATGATGCATCATGAAAGTACATGTGAAATGTGGTTTGCTCAAAGAAAGATCATCCAATTTGGCCATTCCATGTGAAAGTTATGCCACCTTGAATTTAGGCATTTTTGGAAAATGATTTGATCATAACTTGCCAACCATACATGAGAAATGAGTGTTCTTGGACTTTTTGGAAAGGTGAGAGCAAGATCTACAACTTTCATGTTGAACAAAATTTCATTTGAAGCATTTTTGGACATGTAATTTTGAGGTGAAAAACTTTCCATTTTTGGAAACTTTCAATTACAAGTCACTTTCTATTTTTGGAAAGTTTTCTCCTGACTTTATTTTCTTCATTCTTGATGTTTGAAATGTCAAATGAAACTTGTTTCAACATGAATGAAGTGTCTCTAACCTCTCCCACCTCCACATCCATCATTCTTGGCACAGTTGACCACAGTTGACTTTTTTGACTGATAGATGAATTTGGCCATGCACTGATCAAGTTGAGCCTCAAACTCCTGATGACATGGCTCAATGATGAAACCCTAGCCTCCATAAGCTTAATATAATCACATGATGATCCCCATATCCATTGTAGACCCCATCTCCTTGCCAAGCCCTGATTGGCCCAATGCAGATGATTAGGGTTGACCAGTGGTCAAAACCCTAATCTCAAGGTGTCTGATCAGTCTCTTGAATCTCTTGGTGATAACAAGACCATGATGATGATGATGTATCATTTCAACCAAGATCAAGCTCAATCTCCTTGAGAAACCATGAAACCCTAATTTGAATCACACATCCTCAGATGACTAGTGATCAGTCCATAAACCCTCAGGCTTGAATCCCAACCTCTTATCTTCATTCCAAGACCTAGGAGGAGGACTTGCTCCATGTTACCACATGATATGCAATTATGCAATGCCTAATGACCTAAGAAATGCAATGCAAAATGTTAAACTAGTCCCAAGAGAGGAGGGCAAATTTTGAGGTGTTACAGCTGCCCCTATTCAATCCACTGTGAACCTGTCGATATGAATAGCCTCGGCTTTCAGATGATCAGGATGAAGAGTGATTGAATACCAAGAACAGACGAACAATTTGTACTCTGATGGGAAAATAATTAACAATGCCTGTCAGAATCGGCAAAGAAGTAATCTCGAAGAAAAATCCGTCTGGTACGGAGAAAGTCGGCCTGATCACCGAAACAAAAACATCGACCTGGATACCAAAATAAATGGTAACACAGGGATAACCATGGCCTGAACACCACCTATCCGCTGGGGATTATCATCTCTTCCTTTGCTTTTTTATTTCCTTGAACCCCAAAATTTTTCTTTCGCGCAAATGATCCCAGATCACTGCATTTGAACCCCGACATCCTGTTTGCCAAAATAATGAACCCCATTCTCCATTTGAACCCCAATCGCCTAACGATAACTTGTGATCGCCATTATGAACCCCGTTCTCCAGAAAACACCTCGTGTCTCCTTTTCTCCATTTGAACCCCGCTCTCCAGAAAATGTCTCAACATTTCCCTTTCTCTATTTGGACCCCGCTCTCCGCTTCTCGTGATAATTCCGCTGGCAACGTCGGAAATAACACCACTCTGAGGGCGACCTATCAGAGGGTACACCTTCACGAAAGGAAGGTAACATGTGCATCTCTTCTTCAGAAGACACCCATAACGACCTTCGTCGGCCTCAGCCAAAGTCTAAGGTGACACATGAACAGAAGATAATCCTGAGGACCTCATCCTGGATATAATCTTCAACTCCAATCTCCATTTGAGCCCCGATCTCCAGAAAATGTCTCAACATTTCCTTTTCTCCAATTGAACCCCGATCTCCAGAAAATGCCTCAACATTTCCCTTTCTCCATTTGAACCCCGATTGTCGTGCTAATCGCGTAGCGTCCTTTGATTTTATTTCCATCTCCGCCCGACGGAAAAATTTCCTCCAGTATCGCACTACTGGGGAGCATTGCTGATCTGACATCATGATGCTAAACTCCTCAGAGTAACACCTTCACCATCCGGCGAAACTAAATCTCAAACGGTAACCACGGCTTGAGTCGCGCTGATCGCGTAACATTCCCATCTCTGTCCGACGGAAAAGTTTCCTCCAGTATTGCACTACTGGGGAAGTACTGTTGATAAAAATACGGTGCCACACTCCTCGGAGCAACACCTTCATCCTCAGGAAACCACCTCTCAAACGATGACCACGGTCTGAGACTAGCTCATGCTTGCAATATGATGCATGATTGATTTTTCTGCGTAATGCTCCATACTTATGGAAATGCTACGCGATTTATTATGCAATATGCTATGCTTAGTCTACATGATGAATGCATAAAAAGCATCCCCCTCAAGGGACTCTTCTGAGGAGCTCGAGACACTCTGCTGAGGAACTCGCCAACACTCCGATCTCCACCATGCCGGGGAATATCACTGCTGCTGGGAAAAGGCAACCCTTGCTGGGGAAAAACCTCCTTCGCACCCGATCCGCGTGGGGAATTGCTGGGGAAAGATCCACCAATGCACTCTGTGGGGATATAACAGTCTTTGACTAGCTGGGGATATCAATCCCGACTCTGCTTGGGAAACCACCACACACAGATACCTCCGCTGGGAAACAGCAACCTTCAGGCCTGGCTGTTTGGGAAGCATCGATCTGAAACCTGTTGGGGATAACCATCCTGACCCTGCTAGGGAATCCACAAACCTCGAATCTGCTGGGGGATTAGTCATTCTGACTCTGCTTGGAGAGGAGGACAGTCTGGTACCGAACACCCGTCGACTCGCCGAACCACGACATTCATATCCAACTCCCATGTCAGCTTTCCACTTTTGAGAACTCCCAGACTCGTCTGGACTTTTCTGCTCCATCATCTTGTATTCCAAACCGCTCCGTACTCGACGGAAAGCGAACTCCTGGGACTTATACAGACTTTTCAATCTTCAGACTTTGAAGAGTCTTCTTGATTAATATCCAGGATCGTCGTACGTCTCTCGCCGTCTTTTCACCGTTCCTCCATTCAGTCGTCCCTGATTGGACTCCATGGGGATTGTCTTGTCAAAATCTTCCACATCACAACCTGCAAGTGAGTGAAAAATATCTAACAGCACCTGCAAAACAGATCGTTAGATAAAACCGTGCCCCAGGCGTGTCAAGATTTCAACACTTGGGTCACTCAACCTTCCGAATAAGATTTCAAGTTTTCCATCTTATAAACATGCATTGGAAGGGACCTGTATGTCTTAAAATGCAAGATTCTTTATCAAAAATAATTGGATGTTTTTGCAATCAAAGCGGTAATGAAAAACAAAAACAAAATTATTTGACTGAATGTGCATTTTATTGATTGAAAAGTGTGTGGCTCAAATTGAGCAATACAAAGGAAGCAATTCCTGAAAAGAGGTAATTGCGCACAAAAGGAAAAATCTATCCTAATGGCAATGTGAAACCCGTGATCTCATCGAGTTCCAACTCGGTTACACCCCATATGTCCTCAGACTTCCCGTGCTTTCTGCCTTCTGAACAAGACGTTTCTGACTGCTCCCTACCGGGTATTATCCATGATGCTTTAACCAAAGCACAAACGATCATGCCAGACGCAGTTGTTCGTTTCAATCCCTCTTTTGCCTGGACCGTCCTTTCGGGTTTTCAGTCCACCGGGACACCCTTTTTTGCCCAAGTCACCTTTTCAGGTTTTCGACTTGCCGGGTGTACAGTTTTCCATTTTATCCCTAATTTTTGCCCGAACCTTTCTTTCTGTTTTTTGGTTCGCCGGGATGCCCTTTTTTGCCTGGACTATTTTATTCTTTTCGTCCAGCGGGTCTCTTTATACGAAGTATTTTTTAACTGCGTCCGCATTCACAGGGGATGGAAAATCTTCGCCATCCATGGTCGTTAACAACAAGGCTCCGCCAGAGAAGACCTTCTTGACCACGAATGGACCTTCATAATTGGGTGTCCATTTGCCCCTACGATCGTTTTGAGGAGGAAGGATCCTTTTCAGCACCATATCACCTACGTGATATACCCGAGGTCGTACCTTTCTGTCGAAAGCACGCTTCATCCTCTGCTGGTACAACTGCCCATGACAGATGGCTGCCAACCTCTTTTCCTCAATTAGGCTCAACTCTTCGTACCGGGTCCTCACCCATTCAACCTCTTGCAATTTCACGTCCATCAGGACTCTCAAAGAGGGAATCTGAACCTCAACCGGTAGCACGACTTCCATCCCATATACCAACGAGAAAGGAGTTGCCCCAGTAGATGTACGCACCGACGTTCGATACCCATGTAACGCAAACGGCAACATCTCATGCCAGTCTTTGTAGGTCACCACCATCTTTTGCACAATCTTCTTGATATTCTTGTTGGCTGCCTCAACCGCCCCATTCATCTTCGGACGATAGGGAGAAGAATTGTGATGTTCGATCTTGAATTCCCGGCACAGTTCTGCCATCATCTTGTTGTTCAAATTAGAACCATTATCAGTAATGATTCTCTCGGGAACCCCATATCGGCAAATGATGTCTCTCTTGAGAAATCTGACAACGACCTGCTTCGTCACGTTCGTATAAGAGGCTGCCTCCACCCACTTGGTGAAGTAATCGATAGCCACTAAGATGAACCGATGCCCATTCGAAGCCGTAGGCTCAATCTTCCCAATCATATCAATGCCCCACATAGCAAACGGCCATGGAGACGACATTAAGCTCAACGGATTTGGAGGCACGTGCACCTTGTCAGCATAAATCTGGCATTTATGACACTTTCGCACGAAATTAAAACATTGGGCCTCCATTGTCATCCAATAATAACCTGCCCTCAACAGCTTCTTCACCATCGCATTCCCACTGGCATGGGTACCGAACGATCCTTCATGAACCTCTTTCATCAATTGGCTTGCTTCTCTATCATCAACACATCTGAGCAAGACCCAATCAAAATTTCTCTTATACAAAACCCCATCCTTATTCAGATAGAACACCATGGCCAACCTCCGCAGAGTCTTTCGGTCCTTCTTAGATGCTCCCTCAGGATACTCTTGAGTCTCCAGATAGCGCTTGATATCATAATACCACGGCTTCTCATCATCATATGCTGTATCAACAGCAAACACATAAGCCGGTCTATCCAGACGACCTACCTCAACACTGGGGAACTGATTCCACCACTGCACCTTAATCAAGGCAGCTAGCGTAGCCAAAGCATCTGCCAAAGGGTTCTCCTCTCTGGGCACATGATGCAACTTCACCTTGGTGAAAAACGTCAACAATCTCCTCGTATAATCCCGATACGGCACTAAGTGAGACTGATGCGTATACCATTTTCCGTTAACTTGATTTACAACTAGAGCCGAATCTCCATATATGACAAGGTTCTTGATCCTCAAATCAATCGCCTCTTCAATCCCCAATATACAAGCTTCGTATTCAGCCACGTTGTTGGTGCACTCAAATGTTAGCCGGGCAGCAAAAGGAATGTGGGATCCTTTCGGCGTAACCAAAACAGCACCAACACCGCTCCCATTCACGTTAACGGCCCCATCAAACATCAGAATCCATTCGGATTCAGGGTCAGGCCCCTCCTCCGAGATTGGTTCCTCACAATCTTTCGATTTGAGAAACATGATGTCCTCATCAGGGAATTCAAACTTCATCAGTTGATAATCATCAATAGGTTGCTGAGCGAGGTAATCAGACAATACACTCCCCTTGATTGCTTTCTGAGAAGTATACTGTATATCATATTCAGTCAAAATCATCTGCCACCTCGCGACCCGTCCGGTCAATGCTGGCTTTTCAAAAATGTACTTGATTGGATCCATCTTGGAAATCAATAAAGTGGTATGAACCAGCATGTACTGCCTTAGTCGGCGAGCAGCCCAGACCAAAGCACAACAAGTTTTCTCGAGCAGTGAATATCTTGTTTCACAATCGGTAAACTTTTTGCTAAGGTAGTATATGGCATCCTCTTTTCGACCAGACTCGTCATGCTGCCCCAATACACACCCCATAGACCCCTCGAGGACCGTAAAGTACAGGATTAACGGTCTTCCCTCCACAGGAGGCATCAGAATCGGAGGCTCCTGCAAATACTCTTTTATTTTTTCGAATGCCGCTTGGCAATCATTACTCCACCTGACCGTTTGATCTTTTTTTCAACAACTTGAATATAGGTTCACACGTGGCTGTTAGATGAGATATGAACCGTGAAATGTAGTTCAATCTACCTAAGAAACCACGAACCTCCTTCTCTGTTCTCGGTTCAGGCATGTCTCTTATTGCTTTTACTTTAGCAGGATCAACCTCGATTCCTTTCTCGCTTACAATGAACCCCAGCAATTTACCGGACCGCACTCCGAACGTGCACTTGTTCGGATTCAACCTCAGTCTGAACTGTCTCAGTCGGTCGAACAACTTGGCCAGATCTACCAAATGCCCCTCTTCTGTCTGGGACTTTGCTATCATGTCATCAACATAGCATTCAATTTCATGATGAATCATATCATGAAACAAAGTCACCATGGCTCTCTGATAAGTAGCACCGGCGTTCTTGAGACCGAATGGCATCACCTTGTAACAAAAGGTACCCCACGGTGTAATGAACGTTGTTTTCTCCATATCATCTGGCGACATTTTAATTTGATTATAGCCAGAAAAGCCATCCATGAAGGAAAACACCGAGAATTGAGCCGTATTATCTACCAACACATCAATGTGAGGTAGTGGGAAATCATCCTTCGGACTAGCTCTGTTCAGATCTCGGTAGTCCACACACATTCTCACCTTCCCATCTTTCTTCGGGACTGGCACGATGTTCGCGACCCAAGGCGGATAATTAGTGACAGCAAGGAAACCAGCATCCCACTGCTTCTGCACTTCTTCTTTAATCTTCATCGCCATGTCAGGTCGAGTTCTGCGCAATTTCTGCTTCACTGGAGGACAATCTGCTCTCAATGGTAGCTTGTGCATAACAATATCGGTATCCAACCCTGGCATATCTTGATAAGACCAGGCAAAGATGTCGACATACTCTTTCAACAATGCCACCATTCTGCTCTTGACACTTTCCTCCAAAGCAGCCCCGATTTTCACTTCTTTTTTGACCTCGTCGGTACCCAGATTCACAACCTCAATCTGCTCTTCATGCGGCTGAATCACCTTCTCCTCTTGTTTTAACAACCTGGCTAATTCCCCTGGCAGTTCACAATCTTCTTCGTCTTCTTCTTCAGCTTGATAGATCGGATTGTCGAAGTCATATGAGGATGTAACAGGATTGTTATCAATGAGATCCGGAGAATGATCGCATCTGCATGAATGTTGATTCATGCATTGCTTTAGAACCGGTGTGAGACAAATTAAAAAGGAAAAAAAACATTGCCATTTTTATTTTGTTTTTATTTTTAAACTGCAAAAATAAATGAAAAACAGGGAACACCGCTTTTAATTGAAAAACATCCTTTTATTGATGATGCAAAACTTGCAAATTTAGACATGAGGTGGCCCTTACAATGAACCATTACGTGTCGGGTAACACGTAAGGCTTTCATGCATATAAAATCAAAACAGGAAAAATATTACTCTTCCAGCAGAGTGACCCGGATGATCTTTTCAGCCTTCCAGATCTGGAGCCCCATCCCTGGTGCGCACGGCTTTATCCATCGGTCAATGTCACAGTCACTATCAGCTTCATCACTCATCATGCAGATGTGATCCGGATCCAGCATTCCGGCACTAGTGAACGTGACCGACGTACGGCGTCCTCTGCCTTGTCCAGATAAGCCTCTGCCAGGCTGATACCCCACTCCGAAGCGGTCCTTCTTTGCGGAGATATCCATCATCCTGCCCCAACCAGGAGCCTCTCCATTCTTCACCACCTCGGCGGCCTGTTTGTACGAAGCAATGGACGGTTTCTCCTCTTCTTTTGCAAACAAAGCATTCTCCACCTTAACGGTTTCGAACGCTTGACTCGGCGTCTCCCATATTTCGCCGTCCATTTCAACGTACTTGAATGATGACAGGTGACTGACAAATATATCCTCTTCTCCGCACACAGTGACAACCTGTCCTTCCCAGATATACTTAAGTTTTTGGTGCAAAGTCGAGGTCACTGCCCCAGCAGCATGAATCCATGGACGACCCAACAGACAACTGTATGCCGGCTGAATATCCATGACGTAGAATGTCGACTTGAACACCTCCGGGCCTATCTTCACAGGAAGCTCAACCTCTCCGAACACGGCCCGCTTCGACCCATCGAACGCCCTTACTATCAAATCAGTCGGAGTCAGAATCATCCCGTCACAATTCAACTTTGCCAGAGCCTTCTTTGGCAACACATTCAATGAGGAGCCGGTATCAACCAGCACATGCGACAGCACGACTCCTTTACACTCCATTGCGATGTGTAACGCCCGGTTATGATTTCTCCCATCCACAGTCAGGTCCATGTCTGTAAAACCCAACCCATGGCTGGCATGCACGTTAGACACGACCGTCTCCAACTGGTTTATAGTTATCTCTTGAGGAACATAGGCTTTC
Organism: Lathyrus oleraceus; assembly: GCF_024323335.1. Classification (NCBI taxonomy): domain Eukaryota; kingdom Viridiplantae; phylum Streptophyta; class Magnoliopsida; order Fabales; family Fabaceae; genus Lathyrus; species Lathyrus oleraceus. The sequence continues at coordinate 408,058,531 of NC_066579.1, read as the reverse complement.
TTCAAAATTTTCAATAGAGCCTCTCTATGCCCCTCAGAGCTTAACAGCAAAGATAGAATCGAGATTTTGGAGGGAGTTTGCTGCAGATGGTCCACCAACTTGTACTCAGACTTCTTGATGATCCTTAAGAATTCTTCTGCATCATCATCAAGTTTCTCTTCCGACCCCACAGGCATCGGTGTCACATCAGGAGTACCATTATTCACCACCGCTTTCCCTTTTGCCCTGGCTAAAGCCTCGGCCTTTTCTTTTTTCTCTTTTTCTCCTTCTCCTCCCCTCAAGGCATCAGGAGCAAACAGTCTGCCACTGCGAGTGAAACCACTGGTACCGGCATTATCCACCTTTGAAACGGTGGTTTCACTAGCAGTCTGATCTTCTACCTTCTCACCATTACAGTATACCTCCCCACCATAATGCCATGGCACGACATCATCTTTGTCATACGGAATTGGTCCAGGTACCGTGATGGTAACTGGAGCCGCCTCAGCAAGAGTAGACAAATCCACCGGATCAAAATAAATTGTTATGGTGGAGACCTCTTCTTGTCCCATATCAGCCCTCTCAATCAGAATACTCCCATTGTCCATCAAACCCTGGACAGTCCTCCTCAATAATTCACACCCATTCTGAACAATAGTGCACTCAGCACAATCATCACCACAGCCCGGATGAACCCCATTCAACAACAACTGCCTCTTGACCTCAGCCAGAGGAGTCTTCAACTGATCAATAGACAACAGCCCCACTCTGTTCTCCTCCGAGATAGCATTCACCCCCCTTTGACCATGCGTAGGCATGGGATTAGCATTGACATTGGGAGATGGTGCGAAGTTGATAGCTTTCGAATCCACCAGGTCTTGAACTACGTGCTTAAAAGCTTTGCAGTTCTCTACGTTATGTCCGGGAGCACCCGAATGGAATTCACATTTCGCATTTTCATCATAGTTGGCTGGCCTTTGATCAGGTCTCAAAGGTGCCAAAGTCCTGAGTTGTACCAGCCCCAAATCCATCAACTTCTTCAGCAAAAAGGAATAGGTTACAGGAGGCCTGTCAAACTGCCGGTCATTCATTCTCCCCCTGACTTGGTACCCAGCCCTCTGAGGCCTCTGCTGAAAGGGTTGTCTCTGTTGTTGAGGTTGCTGCTGTTGCTGCTGCTGATTATCATCAGGAATAGTTACCGCAGCAGTGTGCTGAAAGTAACGATCCCTACTGGGTCCTCTCTGAGCGTAGACCGCGCTGGTATCACCCTCTTTCTTCCTCTGGCCATTACTGAAAGGCTTCTTCGACCCAGACGACGAAGCATTGCCACCCTGTATTTTTCCGAGCTTCAGCCAGCTCTCTATCCTCTCACCAGCCACAACTATATCTGAGAAATTGGTGACCGGACAACCGACCATCCTCTCAGCAAACGCCCCTTGCAAGGTCCCCATGAAGAGATCAGACATCTCTCTGTCAACAAGTGGAGGTTGCACTCTGGCAGCCAACTCCCTCCACCTTTGAGCGTATTCTTTAAACCCTTCATTATTCTTCTGAGACATACCCTGTAGCTGGGTACGAGTCGGGGCCATATCAGCATTGAACTGATACTGTTTAAAGAATGCGTCCCCAAGATCTTGCTAATTCTTAATATCTGAGGACTTGAGCTTGGTGTACCACTCCAATGAGCCTCCGGACAGACTGTCCTGGAAGAAGTACATCCACAGCTTTTGGTCCATGGTGTATGCAGAGATCTTTCGGACAAACGCCTGCAGATGAGTCTCGGGGCAGGAACTCCCATTGTACCTATCAAATGCGGGCGCTTTAAATTTCTGCGGGATCACGATCCCCTCCACTAGCCCCATATTTGACATGTTGACCACCCCAGGAGTGGCATAGCTTTCCAATGCTCTGATCTTCTCAGCCAGCAGCTGAATCTCTTTATTCTGTGGTGGGGCACCGTATTGACCGAACGGTTCATTGTGCATCGAGAACTGATCAGCCTCTCTGTCTTCCTCTCTGTCGTCATCAACCTCGAAGAAAGGCGGGAAAAGACTGTCCTTGAAGTTCTGCCCAGGTTGACCACCAGCAGGAGCACCAAAACCAGCAGCATTATTCACTATACCCACGGTTTTTCTTTTTCCACCGTCTCTAGAACCACCCAGCCCCTGGTTGGAGACACCATCCAGGTTGACACCACTATTTGCCGCTGAAGCCCGCTCGAGCTTCTCGACTTTATCAGCCAGAGCCTTTTGACCAACTGCAAAACCTTGCATGATGTTGATCAGCTCGGTCATCTTGTCTTTCAACTCGAGGATATCTGAATTTGGGAGATCCATCAATCTGGGAGTATTGCGTCGCGTGAAGTATCTGTGAGGGCGTGTTGAGTGCAAAGGTACAACTCTACGAGCACGAGCAATGATTCCTTAAACAATCAAGCACGTTAGAACGGATACCTGCAAAATAAAACACAAGTTATTATGATCATGCATGAATGCAGTGTTTATCCACATGAGGAACACTTTGTCTCTCGATCCTGGCTTCATCGAGACATAATCTGGCAGCAATATTCTGATATTCATCATTCGATTTCATCATACAGATCAGAGATATATGATTTAGCAAAATACCCCCAACCATGTGTGTGTGCTGTGTGAGTGCATACAGTAAAGCAAATAAAGCTTGAAGATCAACCACTGAATGAAAACAATCATCACATAGCAAAATGCACAATAAGTGCCATAGTCATACATCAAATCAAATACAACTCTCCAGAATCAAAAAGGAAATACAAGCAAGTGAATTCCGTCAACAAGCCTGACGGTAATCCACACAAATGATAAAGCTAGCCTGATGAGGGTCCCACAGATGGCCCTATATCATCAACCATCTTTGCGAACTCTGCGGCGAACCTGAGCTCGGTATTCTCCTGCTGTAATCTCCCCACCTCCTTCTGGTGAATCTTCATCTGCCTGAAGTAATGATCTCTCTCAGCCATGCAATGATCTCTCTCGACGATGATCTTCACATTCTCCGCTTCCTTAATCTTCAGTTTGGCCTCCCACTCAGCAATGAGAATCCTGACTCTGTCATCCCTTTGATCCCTCACGAGAATTTGCCTCCTCTTCTGATCTTCAATGACCTTTGAAGCTCTAGCCAATCTCTCTTTGGTGATGTCGTGCTCCTTTGTTGAAGATGCCAAAGCCTGATTGACCTTCCCATAGTAGGCAGTATCCATCTCAAAGCGCTTTGCTTCCAAGGCATGTCGCTTGTCTTGATCTTCCATCTTCACTCTAATCTCCTGATTAGCCATCTGAACCCGAGCGACACTCATCTCCAATTCAGCTTTCTCCGCTAGCAACTAATCTCTCTCCCGCTTCATCTCCAGGAACTCTTCCATACCAACAGAAGAAGGAGATTCCTCAATCAACGGATACCAAGGATCAACCATAGGAAACGGTAGACAAGTAAGCTCCACTCTCTTACTAAGCCAGTCATCGAACGGAGGAAAAGACCGGTTATTGGCTCTACCCCAAGAAAACTTGCCTTTCCTTTGAATGATGCCCCACGCATCAGATACCTGCTTCAACCTGGCCTGATTGCCCTCAACCGGGAAGTACACAGTTTCCTGAACCTCACTCTTGAACGGAGGAAGCTCCATAGCGAATCCCATTTGTCTCTTAAGAAGTGTAGGGTTATAATTAATGCAACCCTGAACTCCTATAAGTGGCACATTGGGAAAACCCCCACAACTGCAGATGAAGTCTTGTCCAACCCCACTACTGTGAGTCCAAGCTATGTCTTTGGCCCTCAAACCCATCAGCTTGGTCGCCCAATTGACATTTTGGCCAAGAAGAACAAAAGCACCCCTGGTAGGCAAATATCCCATAAACCACTTGTATAACAATTGAGTGCAACATCGAATCAATCCCCCACGCCTCTTCTCGTTCCGATTGTGGACCGAGTAATAGACATCTCCGATCAAAGTAGGGATAGGATTCCTTTGAACAAACAAGCGGATGGCATTAATATCCACGAAGCTCTTCTGATTAGGAAAAAGAATGATCCCATAAATGCCCGCAGCAATCAAAGCACAAACAGCTTCCCAATTACCCAACTCAGCATTCTCCTTGGCCTTAGCTTCTAGGAAACTCAGATGAAAACCAGGCAACTTCCCCTTCTCTTTCAGACTCCCCTTAACCATCTCCGGACTCAAATAAAGAGCACGGGAAATCCCTCCAATATCAGGCTCTTCCTTAGTAGCATAGAAAGGAACCTGATTTCTGATCTGAATGCCCAAGATATCAGCATAGTCCTCCATCAAAGGCCCCAATAAGTAATCTGGGAAGACGAAGCACCTCAAACCAGGATCATAGAACTGGAGAAGAGTATGAATGGCGCTCCTATCTCTGTCAGTGAGTCTGAAAACCGTCTTCAGAATACCCCCATATGCCTCACGAAACATCCCCACATGGTCGGGTGTAATCAAAGCTATCATATCCTTCAGCGCACTGATCTCTGGGTCAAAGAAGCTATAGGCGACATCATCCTTCAAACCGGGCCTCCTCATGTCTAAGAAGTCTCTCAACCAGGATCTCGATCAAAAATGTCCCTGCATATGGATAAACATGTGTTAGATGCAAATAAATGCAGAATATGATGATGCTGATGAATGAATGCAATGCATTGCCATCCTCCACGTCGTCTGATCATTTGTTGCACTGAATCACAGCCCTGATCTCTGAACTTATCACAACCATCTGAAGGAAAATGCAACCATAAATCCAACTCAAGGGTTCCGAAATAAACGGAAGACAGATACATCATCATCATCAGACAATCTCTGAGCAGATCACCATAACCATCTGAATCGGCCCGGGGAATCCTGAAATAAACGGATCCCCACTGATAAATAACTCGGACATCACTCCGGCGTCTCAGAAATAAATGGCCATAAATCCGACTTATAAATAGGACTCTGATCAACGGAACCAATAGTCACCATCAAAGTCACCAACAGAACATGCATCTGTAAGAATCACCCTCCCCTCACAGGTAAATTCTAATCAGGTCATCCTAAGGCGGATAATAGTCTCGACAATCGGGCAGAGATACTCAATGGGTTTGCCCTTTCGGGTGTGCCATTGTAGCTCTCCTGAGATCGTCTAAACCAAAGATCCGGGAAATGATCGGTCACCAGAGTCAATAGCCCAAAAGAGGTAACCCAACCAAAGTGGAAAACCCCACTGAGGAAGAGCACTCTCAGATGAACCTCGTCCAGCTTGTGGTATGTCACGTCGCAACAGCATGCCCAACCGGCATGTGAGGAACGTGAGACCACACTAATCCTAGGTGTATACTCGGGCCTAGGTTTTAGCCCCACTTAGAACACCCACCCCAAAACAGAAGAACCACCTGCACAGATGACGGCAACATGATAGTATGATGCATGCAGACATTAATGCAAATATATACACAATCAGAATAATAAATGCCATAAATAACAGCACAAGCAACCTAAACTATCCTAGAACGCTAGGAGAGACTCGCTTAGGGAAGATGGACCAGCACAGGTCAACATCAGATGAGTCCCCAGCAGAGTCGCCAGCTGTCGCATCCGCGAAAAACAACCGGCGGGATGAAACAAAAACAACACAGAGCCGCCACCGTGCGTTATTTATCCCCAAAGAGGGAAAGGAAACGCTCAGAGTAAACCTAGAAAAAGCATGGTCTCGCGACCAAAGAGAAAGGGTACGGGAGTCGGTTATGCGAAGGGAAGGTATTAACACCCCTACGCATCCGTCGTACTCGACGAGATCCACGCTCAAACGATAGAAAAAGGTTGCTAAAACAAACATCACACACACACACTGAAGACAACACAGGTGGGGGGAAAAGAGGAGAGGGCTCGCTAGGACATCGCATCCTATGCCTACGTATCTCGTCTGGAACGAGAATCAGAGCTGCCGTAGTTCGGCTCACGCACGCCAAACTAGACACACACAAACACGGGCAAACATGGAACCCGAACGCCAATCGCTGGACTTACATCGGCTTCTGAACCAAACAAACACAATCAGGATACGGACAACCAATCACTGGGCTTATATCCATATCCTGACACACAAAAGGGTTAACAAGCAAACACACACAAAAAGAAAAAAAAAGTGCCCGGAGAGACCTCGCACGGTCTCCTGCCTACGTACCTCATCTGGTATGAGGATCAGGGCGACGTAGTTCCCCTGAACGGGAAAGAAATTCTAACCAGATACAAAGGGAGACACACTACTAGAGAGCTGGACTCGAGCCTAGGTGTTATCATGCATCATTGCCCTATGTTATGGTTTCTATCTACTTGCACAATAACAAGCTAATCCTAACCAGGAAAAACAAGCATGCAAGCATAAGCAAAATAAAGCAAACATTTCACATTTAGCACACACTATATCCAGTCAAAAAGTGGGCTCAAACAAAGGGTCAGACTGCCAAGGCAAGTCATCTGTACAAGGGTGGTGTTTAGCTCTTAACCCTGACATTGAGAGTCAGGGTGAAGCCAGATGAAAGGTGAGTGAAGATTAGACTTCACAGCTCTTATCCCTGGCCAGGGAGAGCTTCAGACAAAGGAGTGTGGGTTCAGAAAGGGGGAACCCTTCTACACTCAAGACTCTGACTCGACTGTACAACTGTACAAGATCTTGGGTTAATGTCCCAATGCATCAACACAGTGGTGTAAGCAGAGGGACGACTCAACAGAATAGCGGGAGATAGATTGCATATCTCTCTTATCCGCCAATTGCCTTAATCAAGGTCTTTTCCTGCTTGGGGACAAAAGTAAACAATCACAATCATTGCCTCTTAAGGAGGACTTCAGACAGTTGCCTGGCCAAGTAACAAGCCAGGTCTTCCAGACTACATGGAGACAAGAGAGTCTACCTCAATTGGTTTATACAACCAAGCAGTAGCACAACAAGTTCTTAAAGAACTAAAGCGACTATGGTACCTGAAATCAATCTAATACAGTCAGTATACCCATCACACAGTCAAAACAAACAATAAAAACCAACAGTATAATAACCAACAGTCAATGTACAATCAATGCAATGTGCAAAGCACAACCAACTCAATTGAGCCAAGCATCCTACAAAACACACAAGTTAGTTCACAATAAGTAACCAAATCAAACTCAATTAACTTGCATTATTCTCCTTTAAAGCATTTGCATCTCAACCTGAAACACAATTCAAAAGTGAGAAACAAGACCACTAGGACAAGCCTAGGGTCAAAAGGAGATGAAAAATCCAAAACAGCAAGTGAAAATCATCCAAAATCACAATCAATCAATTTAGAAACAAATCCACTTTGTCCCATGCTCATATCATTCATTATCATCATTTCATAAACAAAATATCACAAAGCATGCCATTTGCAACCTCAAAAGACCAAACAGAATGATCACAATCAAATTAATATCAAAACAGCTCAATAAATTCCACAAAAATTCCAACCTAAACAGAACACATTCAATGAGCATCATATCAAATTTCATGCTATTTGGACCAGAGGAATTATGGAAATTAAATTCACTAAGTCCAGACAAGTTCAAGCAAGCCAACACAAGGCATCAAAACAATCATCAACTTCCATCAATCATAAAACAGAAATGAAATATGATAAATGAATGGGATCAAAACCACAATGACCTATAATGTGTCTACAATGCTCATACCAAATTTCAAACTCATCCAATTAATGACCAGAATTTCACAAAGCAAATACCAACATGTATCACAAAAAATCAACAAATGACCAAACAGAGGGGAAAATTCCAATCAAATAGGAAATGCCATCAATAAATCCAGAAAAATTCACATGTATTCTTAACATCCATATGCTCAATCATGCAAAAATTTAGCTCAATCTAATGTTCACAAGCACATCAAATAAAATCATGAAATTCACAAAGCATGGTGTGACACAAATTGTCACACCTCTAATCAAAAATTCATATCTCATCAACCAGGGATCCAAAAATTGCAAACCATACATCAAAATCACCAGCAAAGAGTCCAGAACATGCATAAAAAATTTCAAGCATTTCTATGGAAGCATCATCATTTTATGAATGATATGGTGAGCATGGTACACAAATGATACATTCAACCAAACCCTAGGCCATTTATTTTTCCACACGTGCACAAAAATAATAAAATTCACCATAAAAAACTAAACATCACAAGGAGAATAATGCAAAAAGTCTCATCAAATTTGGACAAGAAATGAATCACTTATGAATTTTTGAAGTCATGTGATCAAAATGAAATGGAAAAATGAAATGGAAAAATGAAAAAGAAATGAAATAATACAAATTATAATGAAATAATGGCAGTTTTGTAATTCTTAACAACGACACCAAAACACGGTCGTTTAACTAAACGCAATGTCACAACGCCATTGGCTGGTGGTGGCGGTAAACAGAATTTGAACGCGAAGGCCAGGCCAATCAGATCTGAACGCGTATTTGGAACGCAATTCTTCATCTTCCTCAAACACGATTCCAGAAAAATCACATATGAACAAACTTCAACCAAAATAATCATGCCATACATCAATGGAACCGTCTAATCACGTACATCATGAATATGAACTTAGTTTGACCTGATTCTAACTACGCTACACGGATCGAGCAAAAGAATATTCGAGCATCAAACTTAAATCTCAGATTTCTCACTCAATTCTCAACCAAATTCAAAACCACAAGCAGCATTGCATTCTACGATCAAAGATCTATCTAAGCCACATCACAATTCAAGCAATGGTTGAGATCGAAAATTTACCTTATGGATGAAGCAGATGTTGAATCACGCGTTTCCAAGTCCAAGAAGGTGAAACAGATGAAGATCAATACTGTGGAAGTTGAATGGAATGAGTAGTTCAGCTCAATTGTGCTCCAGATCCAAGAATCAACAAAATGCCATGGAAGAGCTTGCTTTCAACAGTCACGATTCCTCAATCTTTTTGCCTTGATCTTGTGAAACAGTTCCTCAAGAGTGATTGTAGAAGATGGATCCAACAAGAACGAGCCAAATTGATGCAGAACTTGATGAGAAATGATGAAAAATGTCAAAAAAGTTTTGGAGAGAATTGAGAGAATTGGAGGGAAAGTTGGTTAGATCTTGAAGAATGAAATGTGATTATCAATTCTGTTACAATTAACCTCTTATACCAACTCCTTAATCCATTTCTTAATCACAATTAGCAAATGAAGTGAAATTAGTGAAAATGAGTTTTAAGTGAAATAACCAAAATAGCCTTTTCCCAATTTAGGCAATGTAACAGTACAATGGCAATGCAAACAAGTTCTATTTGGCATTTGGAATGTGTTGGAAAAGGTCCCAAGTGCAAATGCCATGTAATTTGAAAATTCACCATTCCACACCAAAAATACAAAAGGAATCACTTGAAAAATGACTTTTTGCCATGATTATTTTTGATGAAATATGATGATGCATCATGAAAGTACATGTGAAATGTGGTTTGCTCAAAGAAAGATCATCCAATTTGGCCATTCCATGTGAAAGTTATGCCACCTTGAATTTAGGCATTTTTGGAAAATGATTTGATCATAACTTGCCAACCATACATGAGAAAGTTCATGTTCTTGGACTTTTTGGAAAGGTGAGAGCAAGATCTACAACTTTAATGTTGAACAAAATTTCATTTGAAGCATTTTTGGACATGTAATTTTGAGGTGAAAAACTTTCCATTTTTGGAAACTTTCAATTACAAGTCACTTTCTATTTTTGGAAAGTTTTCTCCTGACTTTATTTTCTTCATTCTTGATGTTTGAAATGTCAAATGAAACTTGTTTCAACATGAATGAAGTGTCTCTAACCTCTCCCACCTCCACATCCATCATTCTTGGCACAGTTGACCACAGTTGACTTTTCTGACTGATAGATGAATTTGGCCATGCACTGATCAAGTTGAGCCTCAAACTCCTGATGACATGGCTCAATGATGAAACCCTAGCCTCCATAAGCTTAATATAATCACATGATGATCCCCATATCCATTGTAGACCCCATCTCCTTGCCAAGCCCTGATTGGCCCAATGCAGATGATTAGGGTTGACCAGTGGTCAAAACCCTAATCTCAAGGTGTCTGATCAGTCTCTTGAATCTCTTGGTGATAACAAGACCATGATGATGATGATGTATCATTTCAACCAAGATCAAGCTCAATCTCCTTGAGAAACCATGAAACCCTAATTTGAATCACACATCCTCAGATGACTAGTGATCAGTCCATAAACCCTCAGGCTTGAATCCCAACCTCTTATCTTCATTCCAAGACCTAGGAGGAGGACTTGCTCCATGTTACCACATGATATGCAATTATGCAATGCCTAATGACCTAAGAAATGCAATGCAAAATGTTAAACTAGTCCCAAGAGAGGAGGGCAAATTTTGAGGTGTTACAGATGGTCGTAAACAAAGATGGGGGGACTTTGTTTGGGCAACTGGGAAGACATATCCTCAGGTTCTTAGATAGTGAGAAGGTATGTGGGATCATAGACGAGATATTTCCTTTAGTTATAATGAATACCATTGGAGACTTTTGACGTTTCCCCAGTCCTCATTGATCGCGGTAGTTAATTCAATATCATAGTTAGAGTCGAAGAAGGAGAAATTATGGTCTTCTGAAGGGTCTGACATGAAAGCCTTCAACGACACATCAACCCATCTTTGGGGGTACTTAGAAATGAGGGTCACTTTGAGAGAAGGAAGAGACACTATGATGGTTGACTCAAAATTTCTTGTGGTTCCTTGCAAGAGCGTCTACAACTGTATCCTGGACAGATCCTTCACAGTAACCTTAAATGTAGTGGAATCCTTGATCTATCTCAAGCTAAATTACCACAACGTCCATGAAGATTCGGTGCCGATAAGCGCCGACTTATTTGGTAAAAAAACGACATACAAGGATTTTCAACAAGACCAAAAGGAAGACAAATGCAAGGCTATCAAGATCAATGTGACATCCCTCGTTAGGCAGTTAAGGGACATGGGAATTAAGCCCCAAACATGTATAGAAAATTATTTCGTCCAAACCTTTGTAGGTGAAAACTATAAATGAAAGGAGATACTAGTTACCGCATCTCTTACCAGTGTCCTTAGAGGCCAATAAGCAGCGACCATGTTGCTTAGTTAGTTTTAATTCACTGTATATGTAAAGCACAAATACTGTGATGATATACGATGTTATTCTATCAGAGAATAATTTTTTCCACTAAACTCTCTATTCCTTATGATTATAAAATGTAGCGAAGAACCATGGATGTTTTAACAATTTTCATTGGCGTATAACCAAAGTAATCAAAGCTTTATCACAAACAAATTTGGGGTGCTATCACAAACACCACCGGCGCGCGATTAGAGCAATCTAAGCACCACATTTCCAACGCATAAATAAATATAACAGACCACAAAGTGACAACAAAGTGCTCACTCCCTTTTGGTATCTAACCACTCCAAAGGCAATAGCGAGTCCACATCACGTCGACCTCAAACCAGGTTCTCACTTGGGGGTAGGGAAGGGGTATTGACCCTTAGGAAAGCAGAATCCCCAAATACATACAATAAAACTTTGAGCATAACCATCTCCCAAAGAAAAGAACAAAAAACTTATAGTGACGCCATATAAATAGGTAAAAACAATGGAAAGTCACCAAAACTCAAAAAATACACTACATGTCAAGAACCATGAAATTTTATCATTCATCAAAAGATATTAATACATTGGGTACAAGCATACAAAAAAAACATGTATTTGGATATTCCACCAAAGAAACTAGCTTCCTGTCTTGTATCACCTGGTCTAGAAATACTTGCTCTCGAGAGATAGACCTAATGGGATAAAAATATTCCACATGTTGCAAATCATTTTCAAAAGAGTCTTATGCAATAAAGTAACTCTCTTCCAGTTACTTCACATACTCCTTGGACAAGGCAAGGTTATCAAGACATATCTCGTGAAGATTGTTATCAGCCTTATCTCGACATTTCTTAGACTCCTTAAAAGATAACTCAAATTCTTCTATCTTTTTATGAGAAGGATCCAATGCTCGGTTTGCTTCATTGAGAGTGGACTTAGTTCTAGATAGTGGTGCCTAAGCAGAAACTAAGGCTTTGTTCTTCTTTGTCACTTCCTGCACAAGCAACTTCACCTTCTCAAAAGCGTGTCGAGGTACTCAAATGATTCCACAGTAGCCTCTATACATAAAAAGAGGCAGACATCCATTAGACTTCTTCTAATTATTGATCTCATTCGACAGTAAGGGCATCCATACGTTTTTGAGCAGCTATTTCTACTTTTGAAGATGGTCGGGCAAAAAGTCTTATCCATTCCCAAGAACATAAAAGGATATAATGGGTGATGCCAAACAAGTATAATAAACCAAGTAGGATAAATCCTCTTGAATATCTTCTTTATATTTTTTTAGAAATAAGAACAATTATTTTCAGAAATCTAAAGTCGGAACTCCCTAGACGTTCGCAGACTAGTGTGGGCCAACAACGTATGAGGCAATTGTTGGTGTAAGCCCTAGAGGCCAATACTTTTGATACTTGTATCGAATTATTTATTAATAATAAAAGGCTTTTTCTTTATTATGTTTGTCTAATAAAGTCCCTAGAATAGATAGTCTGTTTAATGTATCAAGTGTGACTTAATCATGAGATCACATTAAACATAAGGACACTATTCTTAAAGTATCCATAGTCGAACTTTATTGTGAAGTGGGATAACATTAAAGCATTAAGACTATTATGTATATAGACTGATGATCACATCTCATGGATCATGGATAAGGAGTTATGAAGTCTTAAACATAGGTATGAATATTAAGAGTAATATTTATACTGGATTGACCCGCTATGAGAATACTATATAGAATGTTATGCAAAGTGTCATAAGTTATTCCCATGGTGATAATGGTGTATACCACCCTTCGACCTGAAACCACTATGGACCCTAGATGTAGAGTCGAGTGCCTTATTGCTTATCAAACATTGTCCGTAACTGGATGACCATAAAGACAGTTGGTGGATACTCCACGAAGCATGCTAAGGGACATGAGTGACCTAGATGGAATTTGCCCATCCTGCATAACAGGATAAATGTCTATGGGCCCAATATTGAACTGGACAAGGATGACACGGTCTATGCCTTGTGTTCAATATAGACATAAGGGCAAAAGGGTAATTGTACACATAAGTATTATCACAAAAGGATTTGTCATATCACATGATATTTTCGTGTCTTGGGTAGCAGTGATGTGTTGCTAGATACCGCTCACTGTTTATTATGTTAAATACGTGATTTAATATAATTGCCAATGCCACGAAAACCTACAGGGTCACACACAAAAGGATGAATTAATGAGAGATAGAGTAACTAACGAATACCGTAATTTACGGTGCACTTAAGTGAAATGTAGAACATCGTAAGGTACGATGTACTTAAGTAGAATACGAAATATGGTAAGGTACCACGCGCTTAAGTGATTTTGGCATATTATAATATATGAGCCACATACACTTGAGTGAGCTTTTTAGCTTGCAGCCCACATAAGTGGTTCTATAAATAGAACCCCTGTGTAGAAGCATTTGTGCAGTTGCAATTTCATTTCTCTCTCTCTCTCTCTCCTCTTCTCTCTCTCTCTCACTCACTCACTCAAAGCCTTCATTCGTAGCAGCTAGCACTGAGATTGAAGGAATCCATTCGTGTGGACTGAGTAGAGGCATTGTCATCGTTTAACGTTCGTGATCGCTTTGTAGATCTGCATCAAAGGTTACAATCGCCACAAGAGGTAACGATTCTATCACTGATCATGCCCATTCGTAAGGATCACTAAAGGAGAAATTTTAAATTCTGCTGCATTTTGGATCGCTCTTCTCCTTCAGCAATATGGTCAAAATTGATGTAGATTCCCTTGTAGGATCAGACCTCCTTAAATTTCATATTCATGGACGCGTAACGAACGAACCTTCCACGTAAAGATCCTCAAGCTCGATACCAATCTCTGAACTTCCTCCATCATCAGGCCACGATGAACCCGAAGATTCTTCATCGTAACCCGACCATGAAAATTCTAGATTTTCGCATGTGTTGGAGTATGCATGTCTCGGGTAACTAAGATAGTGGGGATGCCTATTGTCACATGCCTTCTAGTGGTCAGAATATTGGTAACATCGGCCAAGAGAGGGGAAACTCGGGGAGCCTTCCTCATTTGTTAGATGGTTTTCTCACATTGCATTTTATCTCCAAGAAAATAAAAAAATATATTACAGAAGGAATCACAAGTAATCCAAAAAAAAAGAAGATTCCCCAGTTCACTCACAAAAAAGATCCTTACTAGCGTCTTTTGAGTCGTCTTCCACCAGTAGACGTGTTTCTATGAGCCATCTTAATTGCTTCCCCAATGCTGCATCATGAGGGATAACACCCCCAATGTAATCTAGAGCCTTGAAGAAAGACACTGCTTGCATATTTTAGAAAAGGTCTTCTTGAGTCAAATTGTCCATCATGTAGGCATATGACCCTGACTCTGACAAGAAATGGCTTTGCCTGCAAATTTAGGAGAATATGTCTGAGTATTGGTAGGGCGGCCCAAGCATTATTAAGCATATTTTAGCATTAGATTTTTCATTAAGAAGGGTTACCAAGAAAATTCGATTATTAAAATGCTTCACACTATCTAAATAAACATCAACACATCTTGGTACAGTACCGTAAAGATATCAAGCCATAACCCTTTAATGAAATAACCGAACTACATTGAGCTTTGAAAAGGTGGAATAAAGTGCCAAGGTTGGAAAACTCTTCTAGTATTTGCACCATTATTGGGAGATTTTAATGTAAACCCAACTCATCGAATGCAGTTGTGTAGGGGCGATTAACAGGCGATTAAGAATGTCAATTTTAAAATTGTTGAAATAGAGACATAAACTTATTAAAAAGAGAATAAATTATAAAGATGGGTGACACACTCATCATACTTGTTACACACCCTCTTATCTTCCTAAGGAATAAGTACTCACTAGTCATACGGAGGTTCCACCTTGATGGAAGCTCGACCTAATCTGCCCTCAAAGATGAAAGTGGATGTGGTATCAAATGTATCTTGATCCATCCA
The DNA here is from genome assembly GCF_024323335.1 of Lathyrus oleraceus. Taxonomy (NCBI): domain Eukaryota; kingdom Viridiplantae; phylum Streptophyta; class Magnoliopsida; order Fabales; family Fabaceae; genus Lathyrus; species Lathyrus oleraceus. Next base: position 408,043,359 of record NC_066579.1, on the reverse strand, counting down.
CACTAACAAATTATCTCCCTTTATCTTACAAAGCACAGTATGTGGAATTTCCATTATGGAGGATATTGTCAACACAAAAAAGGTAAATATAAAGAAATGTCACTCCAATCAAATATACCAATAATAGAAGTTTGAGCATCAGAGATACCAAAAACTCACTTTCCACAAACCATAACTAATACGGAAGCGAAAATAATAAAAATGTATTGACTCTACCTTAAAAGAATTAGGTTGGTTGTCTATGCGTGTTAATTATAATCAAATGGATATCATATATGAACTTAACCAGGAAATTATAGCAGAAAAGTTGACGAGAAAGAGCGAAGTTGGCAAACACAAAGAAGATCTTTTGCAGTCCGCGAATGGTAAAAAGGGGAAAATGATGTTTCAGGAAGCTTTTGTGTGTGCCTAAACCATAGAGGGTCGTATGATCAAGTACCCTAAGAAAGATGAAGCATCATTATCAACTAGCCTAAGGACTAAGGACACACGTCAGAGATTTTATATGAAACGTTACATATTACATGAAAGATGTTTAATGTGTTTGTTCCCATTGATAGCGACATTCCAACAAGGCTTTTCACCTCCTTGGCCAACAACCGGACTAGGGCGTATACAACAAACCCTCGTCATGCAAAGCAAAGATTAGGGTTAGAGGGGATAACTATTATGGATCGCTCACAAGGGTCGAGGCGAAAAGCCCACAGGCAAAGCAAAGGAAGCAAACGTGAGGAACAACTATTGCCTCATTCTCGCCTAAAACTGTCAACTTTACCCCCAAGGCATCACAAACTGTCCAGATCAATCAAACGGTTGTTCGCACTACACGCCGCACTTCTCGTAGATGGTTTAAACTGCTCTCATTATATAAGAGAGAATGTGTTTCATTCTCATGTATTCAAATTAATTCTCACTCTCTTATCACTTTTCATTCTCTCAATAATGTTAATCTTACAAGTTAGTGTTACCATCTTCATCATATCGAAAGTTTATTCTACCCTACCAAAATTATATTTTACCGCTCATGAAACAACTCTAATTTCATAGTTGACAAAAAAAATTATTTTAATTAATAATAAATGTAGTTATGACATTATTGTCTGAAAAGAATTTTGAAATATCGTAGATTCTAAAAAAGACTTACTCATGAAAAATAATAATGCTTTGAAGAAAAGAGAAATATCAACAAATTGGTCTAATAATAATCATTTAAAAATTAAGTCAAACAAATATTCATATTAAATTAGAAGAGAGTATGGTCATAAAATTGCTATCTAGTGTTTGTCTTTATAGATATAAAGATCGCTAGATGTTAAGGCTATAATGTTTATGCTCATAGTTTTAGTTTTAAGAAAATGCAGTTTAGTCAAACAATTTTTATTTTTTTTATAATCAAATAATGAAATAAAGAATACAAAGTACTCGAACCCAAAATAAATTGTAAATTTATCACTTCCCACGGGCAAACGCATCAAAACAATTCTAAACTTAAATTCTTTAGTATAAGATATTCTTAAGTTTTTTGTTCTTGTTCTTTTTATAATTTTTTCAACAAAATTAAAATAGTATTAATTATTTCTTTATCAACATATTTTAATTATTTTACGTTTCTTAAAATCTATAATAAATATTTTAAAACAGATATTCACTAATTCTCTTTTCTAAAAAATAAATTTATAAATATATACAATTTATCTATAAATTTATTACAACATTTTCTTCAAAAACTTTTCGTAGTTTTTAGAAATTAACTATCATAATGTATTCTACAGTTTAATATTTATAGATTGTTAGTAATAAAAAAAATTGTATTACAAGTAATTACAATCAATCGTTACTATGATTTTAAAGGTTCTCGTGATAGAATTTCAAAATAAATAAAAATAAAAGCTATTTTGGCACCAAATCATATTATTTAATACGGTGAATAATAAAATATTATAATAATATATTTTTTTAATTTTTTCTATAATTAAGGAATACTATATAAAATTGTGCGATTAATCAATTTCATAATTTTATTAATTAATATTTTATATATCATTAATCAACTTTGTTTTACTACTAAAAAAATTATTTTTAATATCGAAACGTTTATTATCAACTTCATCACTTCATTAACCAACTTTTTAATTTTCATTAACCAACTTTATTTTACTACTAAAAATTATTTTTAATATCTAAGCATTTATTAACAACTTCATCACTTTATTAACCAATTTCTTACATTTCATTAACCAACTTCATTTTACTACAAAATGTCAATGTTAATGTATTGTACACGGACATTGTTCACGGGTATTATTCACGTACATGTGTACTCTTCATTTGGGATTGTTCACGTCACTGTTCATTCAGTGTTCACTGTTCATCGTATTTGTGAACAATGCATACAATGTAGTGTAGAAAATGGTGTCAAGATAGCAAACCCGAATTTAAATTTTTAAGAGAGGGAGGTAACACATGGAGGGATGAGATATATCGTGTTTCAACAATTTTTAATGGACTTGTCGATGGGGTAAAAATAAATGTAGTTGAATTAGACTCTGTGTCGCACCGTGAAAAATACTTGAGCGCATCGCACGCTCAAAGATACAACATAGTCACCATCGAATTTTATTTATTCCAAAAGGAAAGTAAAAATATCGATAAAACTCGGGGGAAGAGAAAAGGCGTAAGGAAGTCAGTTATACAAGGAGAATGTATTAGCACCCCTCACATCTGTTGTACTCAACGAGAACCATTTTGATTGTTCTTTGCACTTATGGGTGTTGCTAATTAAATGTTACTTGCAATTAATCTAAATAAAAGGGAAAAAAGGTTTATAAATTAGTGTGATCGCTGAGGATTGGGGCTCTCGTGTCTACATATTCTCATAGTGCAATGAGAAAATCAAAGTTTCGTAGTTCATGGTAGAAAATACTGATTTGTTGGTTGATTTTAGGGAATAATGTTATAATCGTATCCTAGAAGTGTGTAGACGCTAGTTGATTCTGACCCTTGTTTGGGTGCTCTAAGCTTTTAGTCTGACTGCTAAAGAACGGATTATAACAATTCTTTTATGAAAAGAAAAGTTGATTGTTTTTAAAAAGGTTTGTGTGATGAACGAAAAAAGAAAAAGTTGATCGAATTGAGCAAAAGGAAGAAACTTGCTTAAAGTGTAAAAGAAATGGTGCAATGAGAAAAGTGTTATGAAATGAGAAAGGAGTTGTTTATGTGTGGTGATAGTATCGTTTGAAGCATAGGTTGTGTTAATTGAATCCATAGAGTGATGTGCATGAACCAAAGACTGTAGCGTTAACCAATAGATGATGTTACCAATGAGAAAAAGAGTGGCGATAACTAATAAGTGGTGTGGCCCTAGAAAAAAAGAGTGACAGTAACCAATGAATGGTGTGACCCTATAGAAAAAGAGTGGTGGTAACTAATAAGTGGCATGGTCTTAGAGAAAAAGAGTGGTGGTAACCAATAAGTGGTATGGCCCTAGAGAAAAAAGATTGGTGGTAACCAATAAATAATATGGCCAATAAGAAGAAAAAGTGTGGTGGTAACCAATAAATGGTGTAACCAATATGTTGTGGTTCAAAGAGGAGTTTTTAACCATAAGGTGACTAACCCTAAGAATGTATGGATGCCAAAGAATGCAGTTTTTGGTCCAAAGAGGTAAGTGTTTAGGTGAAGATTATTGAGGTGATGAGGTGTTGAAGAAGGCTTGACAGTTATTCGATTTGAATTATACTAAAGTCTATGAGTGGAGGTGAATACTTTGAACAACTGGGTCATTCGTCCCGTATCCAAAGATATCCATAATGAGGATATGAATGTTCCTCTCATTCCTTCTCCATTATTTAAGGATCGTGGCGCATAATTCTCATCATAACTAACAAGTGTTGAAGCTGAATCTTTTTGGTTATGCTTGATAATGATCCAGTCTTGAAGTCCAGTGTCTTCAAAGTCTTACAGGAGAAACCTGTCTTGACTTGAGGTCCAGGTGCAAATATAGGGATCTAATCATATCAAGTGATCAAGAGAGTTTTGATCACTTGATTGGATTTAGGGATTAGACATATGTCAAAGGATTAGTCAATCAAAGAAGACTTTGATCAACTTAATCAATCGAAGATATGATCAAGTTGTGAGTTACAAGCTCAAGGATTTTTATGAAAGGATTAAATTCACAACAATATTAAAAAGCAAGTTAATTTTCTAAGGTGAACATGTATTATTTCTAAAAATCTAATTTTAAGATTAACCTAAAAACTACATAATTATTATTTATTTTTTCTCAAAAAAATATAGATTAAATGTGAAAATCAACTAAAGCCTAATTATCTAAGTGTTATTATTGTCAAGGTAGTTTCCATATGAAATATATTAAAATGTAGTAAAATAAATTTAAAAAGATATAAAACAACAAGTAAAAAACTAAAGGAAATAAATAAATAATACAAAGGTCGGGATGTGTATTGGATTTGCAGTGTGCGATTAGCAACTCTGCATGGGCCTGAATTGAAATCCCACTATGTTAAATCTCGTCGGGAAGGGGGTATGCTCATTGTGTAGGGTGCAACATATGTTGTTTGGTTCAGAGAGGTCCTAGGCCCAAGATGCATTTGGCGAGACAAAGAGAGTATATGGTGTATTGGACTGTGAAGGGGTGTACATGAGTGGATCAGTGGACCTTAGAGTTTAGGGTTATGAATCTATAACATCTGCTCTATGAATTGGCCAATGGTTCGCAGAGAGTTGGGGTTGGAAATAATAGACAAGGATAGGTCAACTTTGTATGACAAGTTACTTTCTAATCGGTTGTCAGAAGTGAGAGAATCTTTGATGATAGAATCCTTTTGTTCACAGCCACCTGAAAAATGGTTGAGTCTACCAGATATGGGTTACTTGATAGCGAATCGCTATAATGTTGTACTTATCTGTTTAGGCAATCTGTGCATGACTTTCTTTCCGATGATAAGTTCACATTCACCAAATGTCTCTATTTATTGCATTGGTTTTGTTAACCACAATCATTGGGTTCAAGTACGTATTTATATGCCTAAATATTTTAATTATTTCACTACATTATTTCAGTTAATATTTTATGTTATATGACTTAATATTTTAATTATTTTACTTTATCAGGTTAACATGAAAGAGGGGTTTCCATTGCCACCGGTCACATTAGATTGGAAGAAATTTCGTTCTCATACAGCAACTACTTGGATGTTAGGATTTGCAGGACGTATGCAATATTGGCAATTACTTACACCTGTATTAGCATGAATATGTACTCAAAACATAAATATGTAATCAAAACATGAATTTTATATTATGTCTATTATATTCAGTTCTAAAACTTAATACATAAATCAATGTGAACGAGAAATATGCAAAGCTTCAAATAAATCAGCAAACTGTGGATCTTCCTCTTCGGTATTAACCTGTCTCAGATAACGATGAATCAATGTAGATACACGAGCCCAATCAGGATCAGATGGCCCTGCGTCATATACAGGAACTGGTACCTCTCTAGGATCGTCACGATGGGGAGGGACCAACCGTGGATGGGAAACACAATAATACCACTCCAGATAACCATCTTCTACATCAGATGGAGTGGTGGTCACGGTAGATGGACCGATCACAACGATAACACTCTGATGGTAACTGATCCAATCAACATCAATATCCGTCACCATCATACAATCCAGAGGTGGGGATGGAACATACTGCCTATATCCGAACTGACGTAAACATCTGTCAGGCAAGTATGGAACAACTGTTTCACCCCACTTCAAACAGCCCCTGTAAAGACATATCTCATCAAATAGACGCCATGCTCTATGATCCTCAAATGGACGCCATATGACGTCGGCAAGTGTCAGCTCGTCCAAAATAGGTCGTAAATCATCAACCTTCAGGACTCCTTGCCTATACGACCATCTCATCGCTCGGGGAAGACCACAGTTATCAACAGGTTTCCAATTCTCCCCTCTTTTTCCAACAGTTGGAAAGTATTCGTGAATCAAACACTGTTACAAAATACAAACATAACAAATAAAATAAATTAAGTTAACATTTTTTATAAAATGAATCCAACACTTAATAAACAAAATTAAATTATATACCTGTAGGAGAGTGGGATATCCACCGAGTTGTTTGCAACTATACATGGACGCATCTCCAAGATATCTGTATAGGGTAACTAGTGCAGCTGCTCCCCAACTATATCCTGAACATCTATCCAAGTCCGTAAACAAGAGGAGGTATCGTGCCTCTACAAGTGTAAAGGTCTTATCGACAAATATAGTGGAACCCACCAACATCAATAGATATGCTCTGTTCGCATATGCCCAGCTAGCTGGAAGCAGCTCTATGCTGTACGAATAAATCGTATAAACACTCCAACTTGTAATACGACCCCCTGCCGCTATGAACATGTGACTGTGCCTGATCCTGTGACACTCTTAGATAGTCAACAGCAAGTTCTACAGCTACCTCTTCTGTCACATCCTGAGGACTCCAGAAGATACCCCTGATGGGCAAGTGAAGCAGACATGAGACATCATCTAAAGTAATGCTCATTTCACCAAACGGCATGTGAAATGAAGATGTCTCTAGATGCCATCTTTCCACAAATGCAGAGACAAGATTTGTGTCTATCTTGTTCAGACTGGTTCTCTGCAGTGAAGATAAACCAGATCTAGATACCCAACTCTCCATCTGTGGTGGAAGAGCCAATGGAACCCTAGAAGTCAACTTCAGTCCATGTCCAGCAACCTTCAACTCTTTCTTTGGACCTCTTTCCTAAAAACAATTAAAACACATATTAGAAAATAAAAATATAAAATATTCAACTATTATTCGTTTTCAAATATATCCCGTTTACTTACCTCACCGAACCATAAATGTCGAGCAACATGATGCTCGTACTTCACCAAAAGAGACGTATCGTATGGCCCTCCTGGATATCCAGTCGGCTCAGCTGCAGATGAAGATGCACCCCGGCCTAACGTGCGGACTAGAATCCTACTATCTGCACCTCGTCTTTGAACCACTGCAAAAAAAAGTTTAAAAAAATAATTAATTTAAAAAAAAAAACGTACCGGAACACTTCAAAGAAGAGTTCCGGTTTGTAAAAAAAAACTGACTTCCGGAACACTTTCTTAAAGAGTTTCGATTTAGATCATCCAAACCGGAAGTCTTTAAGAAAGACTTCCGATATATAACATACCAAACCGGAAGACTTTCTAAAAGACTTCCGGTTCAGTACCCCCTAAAGGCAATAAACCGGAACTCTTTAGACATGTGTTCCGGTATACATTTCATGAACCGGAAGACTTGCTCTGAGTGTTCCGGTTTACAATGCCAAAAAATGAAAAATTCTGTTTTCCGAAACTCTTGAGACGAAAATGGTAAAAAAATTTAGAAATGGAAAATATACCCTATTTATATGAGGGTATTTTGGTCAAAAAAATTTAAATGTAGGGGTGTGGGTACAATTGTAGGGGTACGGGGTAAAGTTTTCTCAATGGAAGCAGAGCCTACCTTCAGAGCAGTAGCTTGCTCTGGATGTTGTTGCAGCGAGGAGGACGAAGATAAAATTAGAATTCCATAGACTTCAAATCAGGTAAGCAATTCTTACTCCAACTCGACCTTCTTCTTCTTCTTAGTCCCTAAGTTTTGTGTTGATTGTATGTGATAGAGAGAAATGAGTGATGGAGAGTAAGATTCTGAGGTGAATGAATATGGGAGAAATGGTTGCAGAGAGGAGCATTGTGAGGGTGAGATTCTGAATTTCAGCGAGGGGGTAATTGAATGTATGTGATTTATGGAATATGATGATAGTTGTTATCACTGATTGAAGAGGATGAGATAATTTAGAGAGAATTCTCAGAGAATTGAGAATTCAGAGAGAGTGATTTTCAATGAGTTTGGTGAAAGTCATCCCATGAATCTGAATTGTGATTGTGTTTAAATAGAGGTTGATGTTGTAACTGATTATGGCAAGGGTCGGTTCTGTTAGGGCAATGTTACTATTGGAGATAATTTTGAAGGAGTTTGTTTTGGATGCTAACTCTGTTAAGATTATGTTAAAAAGTTAGTGTTGATTGATTTTGAGTTAGTTACAGTTAGTTGGAGTCAGATAGTGAGGGATTGAGGTTAGTTGAGTTTGAATTGAAAAAAGAGTTTGAATTGAAAAAAGAGTTTGAATTATGCAGTTAGTGAGGTCTATTCTAAATGTTTGAACTCAGTTAGTAAAAAATGAATGGAAGTTATTAACATGGATCTAGTGAAGAAGTTTGAACGATATAGTTAGTTTATGTTATGAACATGCTAGAGTTAGTAGCTTGTTATTAGTTAATGAATCATTGAAGTTAAGTTAGTGTCTGAATTGTTATGTGATGTTCGATTTTTTTTGGATGAAACCCTACTGCACTGCTGCAGTTAATGAAATTGCCATTAGGTGAATTTGTTTTATTAGTTAAAATTTGTTGTTAATTGCTAATATGTTGGTTGTTAGGGTTAGAATTTGAAATTAGAGTTTTGGTTTTTAGCTTCCAATTTAGAATGTTAGAAGTTCTTTCTTGAGTGATGTTGATGCATCTGTTATGAATTGTTAGTTGTGTGTTTAGTGTAACACCTCAAAATTTGCCCTCCTCTCTTGGGACTAGCTTAACATATTACATATCATTTTTTAGGTCATTAGGCATTGCATATTGCATATCATGTGGTTACATGGTGCAAGCCATTCTCCCAAGTCTTGATCAGAAGAAAGGAGGTCATGGTGCAAGCTAGGGTTTCATTGGACTGGTCATTAATCATCTGAGGATGTGGAGGTCCAAATTGGGGTTTTGTGGTTCTCAAATGGGATTGGTATTCATCTTGATTGAAATGATTCATCATCATCATCATGGTTTGTCATCATCAAGTGTTGGAGCAGACACCTTGAGATTAGGGTTTTGACCACTGGTCAACCCTAATCAATTGCATTGGGCCAATCAGGGCATAGCAAGGAGATGGGGTCTATGATGGATATGAGGATCATTTCATGGTTTTATTGAGCTTATTGAGGCTAGGGTTTCACCCTTGAGCCATTTCATCAGAGAATTGGGGCTCAGATTGATCAGTGCATTGCCAAATTCATCTATCAGTTGAAGAAGTCCACTGTGGTCAACTGTGCTTGATTTTATGGATTTGGAGGTGGGAGAGAGTTGGATACACTTCATTCATGTTGAAACAAGTTTCATTTGACATGTCAAAGCTCAAGAATGGAGAAAATAAAGTCAGAACAAAAATTGCCAAAAATAGAAAGTGACTTGTAATGGAAGTTTCCAAAAATGGAAAGTTTTTGACCATAAAATTACATGTCCAAGGAAGCTTCAAATGAAAATTTGTTCAACATGAAAGTTGTAGAGCTTGTTCTAACCTTTCCAAAAAGTCCAAGAACTTGAAATTCCCATGTATGGTTGGCGAGTTATGGTCCATTCATTTTCCAAAAATGCCTATAATCAAAGTGGCATAACTTCTACATGGAGTGTCCAAAATGAGTGATCTTTTTATGAGCAAACTCCATTTCACATGTACTTTCATGGTGCATAATCAAAATTCATCAAAAATGGTCAATGCAAAAGGTCAATTTTCAAGTGCACTAATTAAGATCCAAGGGCAAAATGGTCCAACTTGAGAGATAATGGGAATTTTGGAATGGGAGTTTTTGCAACACCTCACAAATGCCAAATGTGACTTATTCCAACTGTCATAAGTGTTCAAGGTTCAATATTTGGCAAGGCTACTTTTGAACATTCACTTAAAATGCATTTTTTTGGCATAGCATATTGAAAATGAGAAATACAATGCCAATCAACATGGGATCAAAGCCAACACATTCCAAATGGAATTTAGAGGATGTATGAGCTGTCACATGAGCTGTCAATGGCCTAATGGGAAAAGTCATTTTTGCCCTTTCACTCAAATTGCACATTATGCTAATTACATTTCATTTGGCTAATTGGTGATTAAGAGGATGATTAAGCATGAGTATTTAAGCCTAATTGTAACAGAATGCAAATCACAATCACAATTCACAAGAATTTCTAACTGCTTTTCCCTCCAAAAGTGCAAATTCTCTCAAGAACATCATCAACAAAATTCATCAAAACTCCACGAATTCTTCATCATTTGGCTTGGTTTTTGTTGCTTCATCTTCCATAGATCATAATCTTCAACTGTTTTGGTAATTTGGAGCAAGACAACATCAAAATCGCAGCTATCCAAAGTATGTGCATCAATGGCATTTCGAGATTTCTTCCAACTGAGGCATCTTTGAGCTAAAGTACGCATTGCATTCTCCTTCCACAACCTTCTTCTTCATCTGTTTTGAAGAATCACCTCCAAACACGCGCAAATCGTCACTGTCTTCATTCAAGGTACCAAAACTCGACTTATTTAATTGCTTCAATTGTTACATGCTTATTGTAGTTCATCCAACGTAGAACAACATGTTGTGTTTGGTTTTCAAAATGATTAAATGTAGAGAAAGTTATTTCGATTTGAAGTTTGGATGTCGTTTCGTTTTTGGATCGATCCGTGAGATATAATGAAAGTTAGGCAAAATCGTTAGCATATTCGTGATCCTGGTGCTCAGACGGTTCCAATGGATATCCGCTTGTTAATTTTCATGGTGATTTGAGGTTTTTCGATTTTCTGCATTTTCTGAGCTAGGTTGATGAAGAACGATGATGATGTTGTTGTTTTTCTGGAAAAATACGTGTGTAGATCTTCAACTTGCCTTGCCTCTTTTGAAATTGTGTTTGGCGCCTGTTGTAGCCAATCAGAACATTTCCTGGTCGCGTCTCAATACGACGTCGTTTTGGCCTTTGTGTTAAAAATTGCAAAAATGCCACTGGCGCTTTAATTAAATAATTAATTCTATTTTCTTTTTCATTTCATTTTTCATTTAATTGCTTGAACTTAGAAAATTCCTATAGGATTCATTTTTTATCCAAATTGAGTGAAATTTTTTGCATTATTCTCATGAGAATGTGTAGAATTTAATGATATTTTTTGTGAATTTTTTGCATGTATGGAAAAATAATGAGCCTAGGGTTTGTAGAATGTGTCACATTTTTGTACACTTTGTCATTTTTAACATGAAATGCTCATACTTGTAAAGAAATGAATGAAATTTTTTGTGCTTATTCTGGACATGTTGATGGTGATTTCCATGTAAAGTTTATGATTTTTGGATACTTGGTGATGGAGATATGATTTTTTGAAGTAAGGTGTGACAATTTGTGTCACACCAAGCTAGGTCAACTTTCTGATTTTATTTGCATGGCCTAGAAATGTTTGATTGCTCCAATATTTTGCATGAATGATCATTGATATGTCAATATAACATGTGAATTTTGCTGGGGTTTTTGGTTGCATTTTCAAATTGATTGATAATTTTCTTCTCTGTATGCTCATTTGGTAACCTTGTGTGACACATGTTGGAATTTTGCTTGTGAAATTCTCATATGGTATTGGATGAAGATGAAATTTGATATGTTAATTGTAGACACATTGTGGGATATCATGCTTTTGGTCCCATTCATTTCTTAATTGTTGTCACTGTTTTATGAATTATTGAAATGGATGCTTGCTTGGATGTCTTGAATTGGCTTACATAATTGTGTCTGGACTTTTTGATTTTCATTGACCTACTTTCTTTTGTCCAATTGAGCTGAAAATTGACATGCTACTTGTTGATTGTGTCCTGTTTAGGTGTGAATTATTTGAGGATTTTTGGAATTGTTTTGGTATGCCTGTGATTGAAGTCATTCTGTTTGGACTTTTGGTGTTGTATTTGACCTAGTTTGTGGTATATTGTGCATGAATTGATATTGGTGAATGATATGAGCATGAGACCAATTGAATTTGCTTTCTATTTGTTTGAATGTGATTTTGGATTGGTTTTGCTTGCTGTTTAGATTTTTTTATCCCTTTGGACCCTAGGCTTGGCCTAGTGGTCTAGTTTCTCACATTTGGTGTGGATTTTCAGGTTGAAATGCAAAAAAAGGCTTAAAGGAAAAAGCTCAAGTTGTAAATTGAGATTGTTGGATGTTGTGAACTAACATTGGCTTTGTGTTGTAGGTTTGAAGCTTGAGTTTGAGCTCATAGCTTGCACTTATGTGCATTAACTTGTGTTGTCTGTATAGATTGACTTTTGTTGTTTACTGTTGGTTTGTCTGAGTACTGATGATACTTGATTGATTTCAGGTACATTAAGTTGCTTACAGTTCTTTAAGAACTTGCTTGCTGCTGCTTGGTTTTTAAACCACTTGAGGTAGGACTTCTATTCTTCATGTAGTCTGGAAGACCTGGCCTGTTACTTGGCCAGGCAACTGTCTGAAGTCCTCCTTAAGAGGCGATGTTTGTGGTTGTTTACATTTGTGCCCAAGCAGGTAAAGACCTTTATGAGGCAATTGGCGGATCATAGGGATATGCAATCTATCCCCCGCTATTTTGTTGAGTCGTCCCTCTGCTCACACGGCTGTGTGTTGATGCATTGGGACACAAACCCAAGATCTTGTGCTGTTGCACAATCGAGTCAGAGTCTTTGAGCGTAGAAGGGTCCCTTCATTCTGGACCCACACTCCTTTGTCTGAAGCTCTCCCTGGTCAGGGATAAGAGCTGTGAAGTCTAATCTTCACTCACCTTTCATCTGCTTCACCTTAGCCTCGTAATGGCAAGGTTAAGAGCGAATACTACCCATGTACAGATGACTTGCTTCGGCAGTCAAACCCATTGTTTGAGCCTCACTTGACTGGTTATAGTGTGTGCTTTGTGAATATTTGTTTGCTCTGTTTGCTTGTATGCTTGTATGCTTTCTTCCTGGATAGGATTAGACTGCAGTTGTGCAAGTAGGTAGAAACCTCAACGTAGGGCAATGATGCATGACAACACTAGGCTCGAGTCCAGCTCCTTGGTAGTGTGTCTTCCCTTGGTTTCTGGCTAGATTTTCTTTCCCTTTCAGGGGAACTACATCGCCCTGATCCTCGTTCCAGACGAGGTATGTAGGCAGGAGACCGTGCGAGGTCTCTCCGGGCACTTTTTTTCTTTTTGCGTGTGTTTGCTTGTTATCTTCTTGTGTGTGTTTGGTTCGGATGCCGACGTAAGTCCAGTGATTGGCGGTCGGGCTCCACGTTTGCCGTTTTGTGCGTGTTTTGGTTCGGATGCTGATGTAAGCCCAGTGATTGGCATTCAGGCTCCATGTTTGCCGGTGTGTTTATTTGCTTGTTTGGCGTGCGTGAGCCGAACTACGGCAGCTCTGATTCTCGTTCCAGACGAGATACGTAGGCATAGGATGCGACGTCCTATCGAGCTCTCTCCCCCTTAACCCCACCTGTGTTGTCTTCGGTGCGTGTGTGTGTGTGGTGTTTTAGCAACCTTTTCTTTTTTTAGAACGTGGATCCCGTCGAGTACGACGGACGTGAGGGGTGCTAATACCTTCCCCTTGCGTAACCGACTCCCTTACCCTTTCTCTTTGGTCGCGAGACCATTTCCTTTCCAGGTTTCTCTGAGCGTTTCCTTTCCCTATTTTGGGATAAATAACGCGCAGTGGCGGCTCTGTTTGTTTTTCTGTTTTAGCCCGCCGGTTGTTTTTTCGCGGATGCGACAGCTGGCGACTCTGCTGGGGACTGAGATGTTGACCTGTGCTGGTCCATCTTCCCTAAGCGAGTCTCTCCTAGCGTTCTAGGATAGTTTAGGTTGTTTGTGCCGCTTTATTTATTGCATTTATTATTCTAACAGTGTATATATTTGCATAAATACTTGCATGCATCATACTATCATGTTGTCGTCCTCTGTGCAGGTGGTTCCTCTGTTTGGGGGTGGGTGTTCTGAGTGGGGCTAAAACCCAGGCCCGAGTATACACCTAGGATTAGTGTGGTCTCATGTTGCCTCTTTCATGTTAGGTCAATATGTGCCTGGCAGCATGATGTACCACAAGCCGGACGAGGTTCATTTGATAGTGCTTGCCTCTGTGGGTATTCCACTTTGGTTGAGTTACTTCATCTGAACTGTTGACTCTGGTGACCGATCATTTCCCGGATCTTTGGTTTAGACGATCTCAGGAGAGCTACAATGGCACACCCGAAAGGGCAAACCCATTGAGTATCTCTGCCCGATTGTCAAGACTATTATCCGCCTTAGGATGACCTGATTAGAATTTACCTGTGAGGGGAGGGTGATTCTTTCAGATGCATGTTCTGTTGGTGACTTTGATGGTGACTATTGGTTTCGTTGATCAGAGTCCTATTTATAAGTCGGATTTATGGCCATTTATTTCTGAGACGCCGGAGTGCTGTCCAAGTTACTTATCAGTGGGGATCCGTTTATTTCAGGATTCCCCGGGCCGATTCAGATGATTGTGGGTATCTGTTCAGAGATGGTTTGATGATGATGATGATGTATCTGTCTTCCGTTTATTTCGGAACCCTTGAGTCGAATGTATGATTGCTCAGTACCTCAGATGGTTGTGATCGGTTCAGAGATCAGGGCTGTGATTCAGTGCAACAGATGATCAGAGGACTTGGAGGATGGCACTATGCATTCATACATCTGCATCATTCTCATTTTGCATTCATCTGCATCAAACTCACGTCTAGTCATATGGGGAGTATTATGGATTGAGAATTTGGTTGAGAGACATCTGAATGTCAGAATGTTATTGGAAAAATATTATCTGTCTCGATGAAACCAAGATCAAAGGACAGAATCTTCCTCATATGGACAGACGTTGCATTCATGCATATTAACCTGTTTTCTGTTTTGCAGGTATCGGTCTAACCAGTGCGCACAACTTTTCCGCCCAGATACCCTCCCAGACTCAGCAAATCCAAACTGATGGATCCGCCCAACGCCGACATTCTCGAACTGAAAGAGAAGATAGGAGAGCTGATCAATGTCATGCAAGAGTTCGCCTTGGGGCAGAGAGTAATTGCTGAGAAGGTGGAGAAGATTGAAGACTGGCTAAGGAAGGGGGAGATACAGGGAAACGTTTCGTCGTCTGGACCGAAGAAATCCTTTGGTAACGACCAGCGCAAGAATGAGGGTGAATCAAGTGCTGTGCATGCCCAGAGAGGACACGGTAGGGGTCGTTACTACCAGCACACTGCTGCTGTAACTATCCCTGTTGGTAACCAGTCAGTACGACAGCAACGTCAGCCACCTCAACAAGGAGCTGGGAGCCAAGTGAAAGGAAAGGGGGTCGATCGCCATTTTGACAAGCCGCCCGTGACATATGTTGTTCTGTTTAAAGAGTTGATGGATTTTGGGTTGGTTCAGCCGAGGGCGATGGTTCCGATGAGATCAGATCAGAAGCCTCCTAACTATGATGAGAACGCCCAGTGTGAATTTCATTCTGGAACACCGGGGCATAACATTGAGGGTTGTAGAGCATTCAAGAATGTTGTCCAGGACCTGGTGGATTCCAAAGCCATTAATTTTGCACCGTCTCCCAATGTTAATGCTAATCCCATGCCGGCGCATGGTCAGGTGATGGGGGTGTAAGCGCTGAAAATTCAGGTCACACCTGTGCGGTGGGGGAAGAGATCAACAGTGACTGCAAGTTTGATGGTTGGATAAAGCCGTGCGCGCCAGGGAGCTGGAAGGCTTAAAAGGATCAGCATCGTTACTCGTCCGGAAGAGTAATATTTCTTGTTTTCAGTTTTATTTGCATGAAAGCCATATGTGTTGCCCGACACGTAATGGTTCATTGTAAGGGCCATCTCATGTTTCATTTTGCAACATTTCTGCATCATTAATAAATGGATGTTTTTCAGTCAAAAGGCGGTGTTCCCTATTTTTCATTTATTTTTGCAGTTTAAAAACAAATAAAAATGGCAATGGTTATTTTCATTTTTTCATTTTTTTGATTTGTCTCGTCCCAACTTCAAAAAAAAAAAGGTAATTCTCCGGATCTCGTTGATAACGATTTTGTTACCCCTCATATGACTTCGACAAACCGATCTATCATGCCGAAGAAGAAGGCGAAGAAGATTGTGATCTGCTGGAATTAGCCAGGTTGTCAAAACAAGAGGAGAAGGTGATTCGGCCGCACGAGGAGCGGGTTGAGGTTGTTATTCCAAGCACCGCCGAGGTCAGGAAGAAAAAAAATGGGGGCCGCTTCAGAGGCGAGTCGAGAGCAGAATGGTAGCCCTGTGGAAAGAGCATGTCGATACCTTCGCCTGGTCATGTCGGGATATGCCAGGGTCAGATACCGATGTCGTTGTGCACAAGCTGCCATGGAGAGAAGATTGTCCTCTAAAGAAGCAGAACGCCGGTGCCTGTATCAGAGAGCCATGGTGACTTTGTTTCATGAAATGATTCATCATGAAGTTGAATGCTATGCTATGACATGATAGCAAAGTCCCAAACAGGAGAGGGGCATCTGGCAGACCAGGGCAAATCGTTTGACTGGTGGAGATAATTCAAACGGAGGTTGAATTCAGATAAGTGCACTATCAGAGTGCGGTCCGGTAAGATGCTGGGATTCATTGGAAAAGAGGAATCGAGGTTGATCCTGTTTAAAAAAAAAAAAAAAAAAAAAAAAAAAAAAAAACAAAGAAATGCCTGAACCGAGAGCAGAAAAGAGGGGTTCGTGGTTTCTTAGATAGATTGAACTATATTTCATGGTTCACATCTCCTCTAACAGCCACGTGGGAACCCATTCAAAAAAAAAATCAATCAAACGGTCAGGTGAAATATTGATTGCCAAGGGGCATTGAAAAATAAAAGAATAAGTTGCAGGAACCTCTGATTCCGATGTCTCCTGTGGAAAGAGACTGTTAATCTGTACTTGACAGCCTTCGAGGGGTCTACGAGGTGTATTGGGTCAGCATGACGAGTCTTGTCGAAAAGAGTATGCAATTTACCTTAGCAAAAAGTTTACCGACTGTGAAACAATACATTCACTGTTCGAGAAAACTTGATGTACTTTGGCATAGGCTGCTCGCCGACTGAGACAGTATATGCTGGTTCATACCACTTTGTGGATTTTCGAGAATGGATCTGATCAAGTATGGGTTTGAGAATCTAGCATCGACCGGACGGGTTGGGAGAGAGCAAAAGAATGTTGACTGATTTGGGATACTCTCAAAAAGCAATCAAGGGGTGTATTGTCTGATTACATCGCCCTGCAACCCATTGAGGATTATCAATCGATGAAGTTTGAGTTCCCTGATGAGGACATCTCGAGGTGCTCTAATCGAAAGATTGAGAGTAACCGATCCCGGAGGAGGGGCATGACCCCGAATCCAAACGGATTCTGATGTCTGATGGGGTTAATGTGAAGGAGTTAGTACTGCTTTGGTTACGCCAACAGGATCTCACATTCCTTTTGTTGCCTGGATAACGTTTGAATGCACCGACGGTGCGATTGTGCAGAAAATGATGGTAACCTACAGAGACTGGCATGAGATGTTGCCGTTTGCATTACATGGGTATCGAACGTCGGTGCGTACATCTCCTGGGGTAACTCCTTTCTCATTGGTATATGGAATGGAGGTTGTGTTACCGGTTGAGGTCCAGATTCCCTCTTTGAGAGTCCTGATGGATGTAAAGTTGCAAGAGGCTGAATGGGTAAGGACCCGGTATGAAGAGTTGAGCCTGATTGAAAAAAAGAGGCTAGCAGCCATCTGTCATGGGCAGTTATACCAGCAAAGGATGAAGCGTGCTTTTGACAAGAAGGTACGACCTCGGGTGTATCACGTAGGTGATATGGTGCTGAAAAGGATCCTTCCTCCTCAAAACGATCGAAGGGGCAAATGGACGCCAAATTATGAAGGTCCATTCGTGGTCAAGAAGGTGTTCTCTGGTGGAGCCTTGTTGCTAACGACTATGGATGGCGAGGATTTTCCATCCCCTGTGAATGCGGACGTAGTTAAAAAATACTTCGTGTAAAGAGACCCGTTGGACGAAAAGAATAAAATAGTCCAGGCAAAAAGGGGCATCCCGGCGAACCAAAAACAGAAGAAAGGTTCGGGCAAAAATTAGGGATAAGAAGAAAAACTGTACACCCGGCAAGTCGAAAACCTGAAAAGGCGACTTGGGCAAAAAAGGGTATCCCGGTGGACTGAAAACCCGAAAGGGCGGTCCAGGCAAAAGAGGGATTGAAACGAACAATTGCGTCCAGCATGATCGTTTGCGCTTTAGTTAAGGCATCGTGGATAATACCCGGTAGGGATCAATCGGAATCGTCTTGTTCAGAAGGCAGAAAGCACGGAGAGTCTGAGGACATGGGATCAAAGCCAACACATTCCAAATGGAATTTAGAGGATGTATGAGCTGTCACATGAGCTGTCAATGGCCTAATCGGAAAAGTCATTTTTGCCCTTTCACTCAAATTGCACATTATGCTAATTACATTTCATTTGGCTAATTGGTGATTAAGAGGATGATTAAGCATGAGTATTTAAGCCTAATTGTAACAGAATGCAAATCACAATCACAATTCACAAGAATTTCTAACTGCTTTTCCCTCCAAAAGTGCAAATTCTCTCAAGAACATCATCAACAAAATTCATCAAAACTCCACGAATTCTTCATCATTTGGCTTGGTTTTTGTTGCTTCATCTTCCATAGATCATAATCTTCAACTGTTTTGGTAATTTGGAGCAAGACAACATCAAAATCGCAGCTATCCAAAGTATGTGCATCAATGGCATTTCGAGATTTCTTCCAACTGAGGCATCTTTGAGCTAAAGTACGCATTGCATTCTCCTTCCACAACCTTCTTCTTCATCTGTTTTGAAGAATCACCTCCAAACACGCGCAAATCGTCACTGTCTTCATTCAAGGTACCAAAACTCAACTTCATTAATTGCTTCAATTGTTACATGCTTATTGTAGTTCATCCAACGTAGAACAACATGTTGTGTTTGGTTTTCAAAATGATTAACTGTAGAGAAAGTTATTTCGATTTGAAGTTTGGATGTCGTTTCGTTTTTGGATCGATCCGTGAGATATAATGAGAGTTAGGCAAAATCGTTAGCATATTCGTGATCCTGGTGCTCAGACGGTTCCAATGGATATCCGCTTGTTAATTTTCATGGTGATTTGAGGTTTTTCGATTTTCTGCATTTTCTGAGCTAGGTTGATGAAGAACGATGATGATGTTGTTGTTTTTCTGGAAAAATACGTGTGTAGATCTTCAACTTGCCTTGCCTCTTTTGAAATTGTGTTTGGCGCCTGTTGTAGCCAATCAGAACATTTCCTGGCCGCGTCTCAATACGACGTCGTTTTGGCCTTTGTGTTAAAAATTGCAAAAATGCCACTGGCGCTTTAATTAAATAATTAATTCTATTTTCTTTTTCATTTCATTTTTCATTTAATTGCTTGAACTTAGAAAATTCCTATAGGATTCATTTTTTATCCAAATTGAGTGAAATGTTTTGCATTATTCTCATGAGAATGTGTAGAATTTAATGATATTTTTTGTGAATTTTTTGCATGTATGGAAAAATAATGAGCCTAGGGTTTGTAGAATGTGTCACATTTTTGTACATTTTGTCATTTTTAACATGAAATGCTCATACTTGT
The DNA here is from genome assembly GCF_024323335.1 of Lathyrus oleraceus. Taxonomy (NCBI): domain Eukaryota; kingdom Viridiplantae; phylum Streptophyta; class Magnoliopsida; order Fabales; family Fabaceae; genus Lathyrus; species Lathyrus oleraceus. The sequence goes on along the minus strand of NC_066579.1, from coordinate 408,023,778 downwards.
AAAGAAATGAATGAAATTTTTTGTGCTTATTCTGGACATGTTGATGGTGATTTCCATGTAAAGTTTATGATTTTTGGATACTTGGTGATGGAGATATGATTTTTTGAAGTAAGGTGTGACAATTTGTGTCACACCAAGCTAGGTCAACTTTCTGATTTTATTTGCATGGCCTAGAAATGTTTGATTGCTCCAATATTTTGCATGAATGATCATTGATATGTCAATATAACATGTGAATTTTGCTGGGATTTTTGGTTGCATTTTCAAATTGATTGATAATTTTCTTCTCTGTATGCTCATTTGGTAACCTTGTGTGACACATGTTGGCATTTTGCTTGTGAAATTCTCATATGGTATTGGATGAAGATGAAATTTGATATGTTAATTGTAGACACATTGTGAGACATCATGCTTTTGGTCCCATTCATTTCTTAATTGTTGTCACTGTTTTATGAATTATTGAAATGGATGCTTGCTTGGATGTCTTGAATTGGCTTACATAATTGTGTCTGGACTTTTTGATTTTCATTGACCTACTTTCTTTTGTCCAATTGAGCTGAAAATTGACATGCTACTTGTTGATTGTGTCCTGTTTAGGTGTGAATTATTTGAGGATTTTTGGAATTGTTTTGGTATGCCTGTGATTGAAGTCATTCTGTTTGGACTTTTGGTGTTGTATTTGACCTAGTTTGTGGTATATTGTGCATGAATTGATATTGGTGAATGATATGAGCATGAGACCAATTGCATTTGCTTTCTATTTGTTTGAATGTGATTTTGGATTGGTTTTGCTTGCTGTTTAGATTTTTTTATCCCTTTGGACCCTAGGCTTGGCCTAGTGGTCTAGTTTCTCACATTTGGTGTGGATTTTCAGGTTGAAATGCAAAAAAAGGCTTAAAGGAAAAAGCTCAAGTTGTAAATTGAGATTGTTGGATGTTGTGAACTAACATTGGCTTTGTGTTGTAGGTTTGAAGCTTGAGTTTGAGCTCATAGCTTGCACTTATGTGCATTAACTTGTGTTGTCTGTATATATTGACTTTTGTTGTTTACTGTTGGTTTGTCTGAGTACTGATGATACTTGATTGATTTCAGGTACATTAAGTTGCTTACAGTTCTTTAAGAACTTGCTTGCTGCTGCTTGGTTTTTAAACCACTTGAGGTAGGACTTCTATTCTTCATGTAGTCTGGAAGACCTGGCCTGTTACTTGGCCAGGCAACTGTCTGAAGTCCTCCTTAAGAGGCGATGTTTGTGGTTGTTTACATTTGTGCCCAAGCAGGTAAAGACCTCTATGAGGCAATTGGCGGATCATAGGGATATGCAATCTATCCCCCGCTATTCTGTTGAGTCGTCCCTCTGCTCACACGGCTGTGTGTTGATGCATTGGGACACAAACCCAAGATCTTGTGCTGTTGCACAATCGAGTCAGAGTCTTTGAGCGTAGAAGGGTCCCTTCATTCTGGACCCACGCTCCTTTGTCTGAAGCTCTCCCTGGTCAGGGATAAGAGCTGTGAAGTCTAATCTTCACTCACCTTTCATCTGCTTCACCTTAGCCTCGTAATGGCAAGGTTAAGAGCGAATACTACCCATGTACAGATGACTTGCTTCGGCAGTCAAACCCATTGTTTGAGCCTCACTTGACTGGTTATAGTGTGTGCTTTGTGAATATTTGTTTGCTCTGTTTGCTTGTATGCTTGTATGCTTTCTTCCTGGATAGGATTAGACTGCAGTTGTGCAAGTAGGTAGAAACCTCAACGTAGGGCAATGATGCATGACAACACTAGGCTCGAGTCCAGCTCCCTGGTAGTGTGTCTTCCCTTGGTTTCTGGCTAGATTTTCTTTCCCTTTCAGGGGAACTACATCGCCCTGATCCTCGTTCCAGACGAGGTATGTAGGCAGGAGACCGTGCGAGGTCTCTCCGGGCACTTTTTTTCTTTTTGCGTGTGTTTGCTTGTTATCTTCTTGTGTGTGTTTAGTTCGGATGCCGACGTAAGTCCAGTGATTGGCGGTCGGGCTCCACGTTTGCCGTTTTGTGCGTGTTTTGGTTCGGATGCTGATGTAAGCCCAGTGATTGGCATTCAGGCTCCATGTTTGCCGGTGTGTTTATTTGCTTGTTTGGCGTGCGTGAGCCGAACTACGGCAGCTCTGATTCTCGTTCCAGACGAGATACGTAGGCATAGGATGCGACGTCCTATCGAGCTCTCTCCCCCTTAACCCCACCTGTGTTGTCTTCGGTGCGTGTGTGTGTGGTGTTTTAGCAACCTTTTCTTTTTTTAGAACGTGGATCCCGTCGAGTACGACGGACGTGAGGGGTGCTAATACCTTCCCCTTGCGTAACCGACTCCCTTACCCTTTCTCTTTGGTCGCGAGACCATTTCCTTTCCAGGTTTCTCTGAGCGTTTCCTTTCCCTATTTTGGGATAAATAACGCGCAGTGGCGGCTCTGTTTGTTTTTCTGTTTTAGCCCGCCGGTTGTTTTTTCGCGGATGCGACATTTAGGATTGTTAGAGATTGGAAGAAGCATAGACATGCTTATTATGATGAGTTAAGTTGTGGATGTTGTTAATTATTCCTTATGTTGTCGAGTGGAAATGCATTGTTTGAAATGGTATGGCTCTATGGGACTTTATTTACAGGTTATTGGTAACTTGTTATGGAAGTTAGTTAGGATGTTAGTTAATGTGAAATGTTTGAATTTTGATTGTTATTGTGTTGCTAGGGTTATTAGAAGCACATTGCATTACCATGGAATTTTGGTTAGCTACGAATGACTTTGTGAACATTCTACTGCTATATATACTTGTGGTATTAATGCTAGTATGTATGGAATTGAAATGAAGTTAATAAGTGGATTGTATGTTGATTGTGTGTATTGTTCTTGCAGACTTGGTATGCATTTGATGGGATGAACAAGGCATGACATTTTGGACATGGAGATGTTTAACACACCATGGCACGTCAAGGTGGAAAGAAAACATCAAATGAAGGAGTTTAAAAACTTGGATGCTCAAGAATGGGAGAACCTTGAGGATGAAGGAAAAATGGGATTAGAGTTTAGGACCAGTGGTTGACTTTGGTCAACTGTTTGACAAAGAAGTCAATAGTTGACCAAAAGTCAACTCCATGTCAAAATGTGTAAAATCTTGTGTAGAATCATGTAATTGGGATTTTGAAATGAAAACGAACTTTAAATGGTATAATGTAACTTGCATCTCAAGAAATCATGCTTGCCTTCCAAAATTGAGTATTTGAACATTTGAATTTGAATGACCTGGCCTTGAATGCATGAATCAAACAATAATCAATAGTAATCACTAAGTAAGACTTTATATGAACATGATCACCAAAAGTTAAACTTAGAAATGACTTTCAAAACTAACCATTCCATGATGCAAATAAACCATAACCAAATATTATACCAATGATTAGGGTTTCAAGGGATAATCAACCCAAGTCAATGTAATACAATCCCATAGGTTTGATTCCCATAGATGTCATGGAAGAAAACCCTAACCCGTTTGTCATGACCATAACTTTGTATCATAAATAACAAAACCCTTGAATCAATGATGTGTTACTAAGAAAATGCAAAATAAACGTCCTATGATGGGTGATTAGGGCATGTGGATACGCAGATGAAATGAGCAATAAGCCAAACAAAATACAAAAAAGTAGGGCAAACTTTGGGGTATGACACTTTGCACGATGTAAGTATGATTTGATAATAAAAAAATACTAATTTGAAACTCATATCGATCATTAATTTGATTCATTGAATTAAATTATTGGTTGGACTAATGGGCCACTAATTGAATTATGTGTTTATTATTCTGATTTATACAAATTAAAAAAAAACTATTTATAAAATAAAAAAATTCATATAAATTTCATAATTATAAAATCTATAGAAAAAATCTCTATAAATTTATTTATGCAAAAAGGTTGAATAATTTTTTTTACATAAAACTTCAACTTCTAACCATAACAAGTTCTAACTTTCAAATATAACAAGTTCTAAACATTTTTAGAAATCAAAATATGATACAATTATAAAATAAAATAAGTTATAAACTTACTCAATAAAAAACATAAATTCAAATAAGTTATAACAATACAATATAATAAATCTCAAAATATTTTCTAAATATGATGGAGAGGAAAAAAATTGTTTCTTTTAATTTTTAGATTTTTTTCTCCACGCCTAAAACGACTTGGTTTTGATTAAGGGTGAAAAACAAGTTTGGTCCACCATATATGCTCGTTTCACCCACGTTTTTTTCATAGGGCGGACTAAAGTTTTAGGTCCATAATCTCTAATATTTTTGTCCCACTCCACCTTTCATTTTTGCGAACTTTTACGGACTCAGACATTTACATGAGATTTTGCAATTTTAAGACGTAAAACACTGTAGTGCCCACGACCCCGCTCCACCCTTATTTTTTTTGTGGGGTGAGTCAAGCTTTTTTTTGCTGGGCGAGTCAAGCTTTTAGGCTCGTATCCTCAAAAATTATGTCTCGCCCCATTCCATTTTTTTGCAGGTTTTAGGGGCAAGGATAAACGGGGTGACATGCTTGTTCGCCACCCTGGTTTTGACAAGTTAAAAAAACACATGAAAAAGACCAACCTGTCGGTTCAAGAAACTCATTGGTTCACTCGTCTGACTAATGAATCGGTTGGGTCACACTAATTTTCACCAGGTCAATTGCAATTACAATCCTATGACCTTACTAAACTGCTATATCATTTGATTCCCGGTCTAACAAGTTCAATTGACTGCACCGAATCGAGTTTTAAAACACTAGACCCATGACGATCTATACTCCACAATAGATTTAGTTGAACCATTCACATACTATTAGAAACTCATTTCAAGTAAATGCATTTAAATAAATGGTCTCACTTCTATTTAACTAGTTAATATCAATACGATTAAACTTCATTATATTATTTAATATGATATTTAGTGAATTTTATCACGCATAATATCAAATTTCAATTCTAATTTGTGATTATAAGTTTAAATATTTGAAAAAATGTAGGGTAATACGTTTAATTTACTTAATAAATTAGAAAATTTATAAATTAATCCAAAATAATAATAGAATCAAGTATTTTAATAATAAAAATATAAAATATATTATTCATGTTTACTTAACTAGTCCTATTGGCCTAAAAGACTTTTTGTAGCCTATATTTTGACCCTTTTAGCTATAAAAAAACGGTCTTGCCTAGACCTGACACGGGCTAGATTGTAGATCTATAGAAATCTAAGGCATAACCCATTAGACTTAAGGTCTAATTGATTGGAGAATATTTGAATTTCAAAATTTAATTTTTTGCTCCACGTAATGGTTTAGACCTATACCATTGATTATGATATAAATCAAAGTGTCGTCTCCAATCAAATCATGACGGAATCTACAATTTCATGCCCTAGTTGATTATATGGCAGATAATCGGTTATAAGTAGAGGATATAAATAGGAATCACATCCTAACCTTTTTCTCACCCACCTCTCACATTCTTCTTCTTTGCTCTTCTTATTTTTCTCTGTATTTATGCAATACATCTTGCAATTTTCATTATCATTGATGGCTCCCAAAAGAATGTGTACCTATGGAAACATCTCAGCTGTCAGGTATTCCTCATAGCTATTTTTGTCGAAAGAGCTAGAAATGTGTTTCAACTCAGACTTTGTAAGGAGAGGAATTCTAAAATCTTAGCACTTGAAAGATAAACTCTTCAAAGATTGTGAATGTTTGAAGTGTTTTAAAGAAGCATCTCTAAAAAGTTTCATTTGTGATGTCCCTGATGAGATGTTTCCAAATTTGGTAAGGTTATTTAAATCCAACCTTAAATATGTTGGAGAAATCCTCACCAATGAAGTGAAAAAACATCAAATTTGATAATCCGTTGAATAGTTTTTAAAAATTTGTAACCTTATGCGCAAAGGTTCAAAATACAAATATGAAGGTGATGGTTATTCTTATATGTATGTTGTTGTTTCCTTCTTGCTTGATCCTAGTTTTGTCGTTCATACTCCTTTTAAGGTGACGATAATATACTATAATATTCAACTTATCCATTATGTGGTCTCCCATATTCTTGCATTATAGAGACACAACTCTGGGTTGTTGAACTTGATACTTCACACACAAGAGTGTGGTGAATTTTGTGGTTTGAAAAAACATAGTTTTAAAGAACTTTTAGGAAACAAAATCAGATTTTAAAACTATTTAAAAAACTAAGAAGCAGAAAATAAAATGCATAAATAAAAGAAGCTAAGGGAAAATAGAAACACCAAGAGTTATAGAGGTTTGGTAAAAAAAATGACATACTCCTCTCCCCAAGAATTGATCTTGAGAGTTTCCATTAAACATTAAGAGCTTTTAGTAGGAAAGAATCACGAACCCCCTTATATAAGGAAATGATGATTGATCTTCAATCATAATATACAAGACGATGGATGTATGCATTTGTGTGTTTTCTTCAAAATGAGCTTGAGAGTAAAGGGCTCAATCTTCCTTCCCAAATGGTGGATTGAAGCGGTTAGTCTTCAAGTTCCATAACCTTTAAGCTCAATACCTGGGCTTTAACCGGGCTAATGAAAAACCTTTGAGATTTTAACATTGGACTGATCTCGAACCTGTGAAGCTTTTAGATACCAGGCTAAGCTTCAACCTACCTTGGTTTTAACACTTGGTTGACCAAGAACCTAGGAGATTTTATCACAGGCTAATCCCCAACCTAAACTAGTACTGACATACCCAATCCCAAATCGTTTTACGAGTTTAGCTTTAACCCAAAAAAATCCTTAATTGGACAGTATTCAACCAAGGTATACACAAAAGGTTTCCTTGGTGAATTTTACAATTCTACCCATTCTAGAATTACAAAAGTAATATAACTCACAAAAGGATATTTTCACAAAAGCACTTAGGCTAAAAACATAGTGAGAGAAAGTTTAAAAAAATGTTTAGAGAGAGAGTGAGAGATGAAAATGTCAAAACACATGTTTTGAAATGAGAAATCACACCTTTATTTATAGCCTAAAGTATAGCTCAAAAAGGAATTTGAAATTAATGCTTTTTACCGTTATCTAATTGACTAGATAATATTTCTAATCGACTAGATCCTTAAAATATAATTGATTGTAAGTTCCAAAAAGGAAATAAGATATATCTAGTTGTTACACATCATTAAGGCGATATATGAATTGCTTAGGGCGTAAGTTTGAAATAATCTAATCGATAAGATAGAGGACCTAATCGATTAGATAAGCTAAAATTTTCCCTCTAGCTATTTTAACAGCTCCCTGGGTCATCTCGCCCAACTTCAAGATATTTTTGAAGATGTTTTCTTTTGATGAAATAGTTTTAAAAAATATGGTTTAGTATGTGTTTGCATTTAGCCTTGACGTTTACGATAAAGTTATTTTTTCTTACAATCGTTCACTCATTACTAAGATAGGATATTACTTAAGTTAGGAGATCTCCAAATATTGCTTCAAGTCTTTGTTGGATATTTCTTTTTATGATGACACATCCTTGAGTGCCTTTAAAAAGAGGTTGTAGATTATTCTTTATTTGTCATCATCGGATCGTCAAGTTTATCAAACCCTAAAGATAGTTTTGCATCTTTATTTGTTTAATCATTCACGCTTAACTATGTTATCTTCATCAAAAGTTAACGTCCTTGTTTAAAAGCATATCACATGCAAAACAAGGTTCCACATTCTCCTCATTTTTTATGATGACAACACATCTCTCAGGGGAGGTGGTAAAATAAAAAATATGGATATATTTGGAATGATATATCCCTCTGAGTTAGATAGAGAATATACCATGCTCCTATGAGAGTATAATTCTCCCCTTTGCCAAAATAAAAAAAGGTCAGTAAAGATACATTGCGAAAAATAAATATGCAAACAATGGTAATTTAGACATATTGAAAAGGGAAACACTCGTATTATTACTTCAAAATTTAAATTACAGGAACGGAAATTGCATGAAGGAAATTTGCGGAATTCAAAGATACAAGAAGGAAAGTGCTGAATTACAATTTTATGGGAAAACAGGAAATAATAGAAAGCAAGTGAAAGCACATAAGTTAGACTATTCTATGCCATGAGTTTCACCATTCCTTGTTATGAATTTGTTCATATCCTCGAATATAGTTTGGCATAGCTTGAGAATTTTATCAATCTCGATGCTCTCGTCCTCAGTTGGTTCATCTTCTTCTTATTTAAAGGGTGTGTCTTCTTCCATCTCTTCATACTTAATGTGAACTCTCGTGTATTTTAGGGCATTTTAGGTGATCCTATAGTTTGTGGGGTCATCTACCCCGTCTATTGTGTCAACATTTAAGATGGCTAGAAGTTTTGTGATCGCCTGTCCATAGGGTAGCCCTGCATACGGGTTTTCCTTGCACCATATCATGTAGTTGAATATTCCATCTACTTGATTAGTTGGGATTTCTTGGGTTATGAGCCATAAGGGTACCACATCTTTCTTGATTACATAATTATGGTTTATTACTCCATGAAATAGGATTATAGTTAGAAGGTAATGAAGGATTCTGATCTTTTGTTTTAGGTGAGTGACTTTGAAAGGCGTTCTCTTCTTCTCCATTAGGTCAATTACCATGTGGTTTATGACGGTGAAAGTTTAAAGTTATTGAAGCATGTTGGTCTGTAAAGAGTAAAGGTCATCCATTCAAAAGGTAAATCAAGGATTCTTCCAAAGCGGTCTTTGTGTATAGAAATTTCAAATCCTCTTATGGATTATCTTAGGTGTGTTCCTACAAGTCTTAGGTTTGAGTAGAATTCTTTTACTAAGCTTGGAAGAATCCTACGTATATTTGTGAATGGTTCTTTGAGGGAAGCCTGACAAATTTGGTGGTAGGGCTTGTGGATTTTTTGGACGACAGGGTCAAGGAACCAAGGTTGAAAAACCCTTTTTTATAGGATCATTAGTTTTTCTTCTTGCTTCTAGTTTATTTTTTTCTGGAAGATAAGGGATTCATTCTACTGGAGGAGGCCATGTCAAAACTTATGGCAAGAAAAGGAGCTCACAAGAGAGAAGATACATGAGAGTATAGGATGCAGGAGAAAGTGAGGATATGTTTACCTATTTATAACACGCTTCCTGAGGTTTTGAGTGTGTAGTCCAAGCAAGCATTAAGTACAAATTATGCTGCTCAAAAATGAAATCCAAAATCTCCCTTTTTGATTTTCCTAATCGATTAGATTGTGATTCTAATTGATTAGATTTTCCAACATCTCAGGATTTAGTGATATCTTCATAAATTATGAGATTTTATTTTCTTGAGCCACGCGTTAAATTTGGATCTGATCTAAAATTCGTTGTTTTTGAGTTTTTCTAATCGACTGGGCTTTTGTGTTCTTGCCTTCTTGGTGCAACTTGGGTCTTGTGTGTGATTTTTCTTATTTTAGTTTGTACCCCTTTGTCATTGTTTGTACCCCTTATCTATAAGACACTTAATGTACTCATCTTTATGGGTTAAAAATATTTAAATTATGATGAATAAAATATTTATAAATATTATTTTAAGGCTTTAATCATATTTTCTTGATTATTTCAACCTTAAAATAATTTTACCTCCTTTTTCAAGAAATTTTGATAAACAGTTCCCAAGAGGGAAAACACCAAATGGTGTATCCTTCTCTACGCGTCGTTGGATGCGGGAGCTGGTAAAGTCACAAAAATAAATACGTTCATTACATACATATTTATTCAAACTGATCACTATAGATCATACACTTTGAGATTTCTCTTATAAGAAATGCTTTGACCATAACTGTTGGCATTTGCCATCATCCTTCATCTTTAAGATAAAAGATTTTATCAAATGTATACTTTGAAGGTAAATTGTTACTTTGCATTGCTTTCAATAATAATCGTCAATAATTCCAAGGAGCAAAGTCTACTTGCAAAACACTAAGGTTTCACCTTTGGTGTCCACGTCATCTTAGGCCCAGGTGCATTAGTCATAGAAGATCTAAGGTAGTTACATTTAGATCCTTCCAATTAAAATAAAAAGATTAAAATATTTTCTCTTATTATATTTAAATATGTGATGCTTCTTTCTAGTTAACATTTATACTATTTATAAAGAGAATCTTTGACTAGATAGAAGTTAGGTGAACAATCTTTTTACCTTGGGTGAACTTTCCTAAGGTTACTTGTAGGTCATCTACTTATTTTATCGCTTATATTCTCTAAGCTAGGTTTTATTTTTTTGAAATAGTTGATGACTTTATCAAAGTATCTTTGAGGTTTCCTTAAGACCTAAGGTGAACTCTTTCCATATTATTTAACTAAGTGATTACTCATTTTAAGCAATTGTGTATAAGAAGGTTTAATACCTGGAACAACGTCTTCCTCGTAGGGTGTCTTTAAGCATATTTTATCGTGTTCGTCAGAAAATGAGTCTTTTGGATATCTCCCTGAGGTTGATGTTTCTCCTTCTCTTCTTCATTTTAGTATTTGAAGAAATTTTTTCATCCTCTTTGTATTTCTTTTAACAAGAGGATCCTTCATTTGATGTCGAGTCTTTCGAAGACAGTTCAACTATTGAGTGCGTTCTTTCAAAGGATTGTGTAGGAGTTATAGGAGTAAGATGAAGATGATGATTCTTCAGTTTAGATTCCCTCATCTTTGAGTAGCTGAAATGGTTCGTTCAACCTCTCTATAGTTTCCTTCAATCTTGATTCTTCTAAAAATTCATGAAAACTCATATCTATTGATTTAAGAGATAGATTAAACTTCCAATTCTAAAATCTAAGATTTTTGTTAGTAACATAATTTCCAGCAAACTTTCCAATACTTGTATATTCAAAAGAGCATCCAAGATTATCTTATTTTCCTCATGTACTCATCTTTTCTTGTTTGATACTTGAAGGGTCTCCATATGTCTGTTTAAGAGTGTCTCACCTTTCCTTGACAGTTTTGCAAAGACGAACATAGTGACAAATTATGTTATTTAAAAACATAAATATTTTAGTTTTGAAAAATATTTCAAATTTTCTCTTTTCCACTTTGGTCTAAAGATAATTAGGTTCATCTAATATTTCATCATTTACTTGATGAGTAGGGATTTTCATACCCAAATTTTCAACCCTAAGATGCCACCATCATTTGTATCATTTGCATGACATCTAGCATCTTTGCATTACTAACCTATTGAAAATACAAAAAGATTTTCTACTTTGTTTGTCTTAAGTTAGGGTTTTGTACCAAGAGATTTTAAAGATTGATCAATTAAGACTTGACATGAGTTTTAACATTTCAAACTCCTTATCCTTCCCAAGTGATAAAGTGACTTCCATCAACAAGAATCGAGTTCAAGATCATTCCATCTCAAATTCATCAAGGCCAGAGTTTATTTGAGACCCTCAACTAGGGTTTTGACCCCAAAGTTTACTTCGAGCGTTTCCTTTCCCTCCTTTGGGATAAATAATGCACGGTGGCGACTCTCCTGTCTTTCTTCGCCGGTTGTTTTTTTTCGCATTCCATTTTTCAGGTTGCGACAGCTAGCGACTCTGTTGGGGACCCGGTTTCCCTAAGCGAGTCCCTCCTAGCTTTTGTAGGTTGTTTGTTTATTGGGTGTTTATTCTTTTGTAGAGTTATTTATCTTTCAGCATTTACCTGCTTTATTGCATTGTGTACATATGACTGCCGTATCTGCTGGTTCTGTTTGTGAGATGAGTTCTATACCCGAACTCGAGTGCACTTAGGATAGGAGAATTGCATAGTCTTGTTGACTTGTGTGGAGTTATTCCTTAGCAAGTTGACTTGCAAGCCCATTCACTTGGTGAAGGTCATGTTGGGATCAATAATGTCACACAAGTAAGTTGTGGTTAGACATTACTTTTTCCAATATAGACCTTAGAAGCCAAGGACCTTAGTTTACCAAACCCATCTTGGCCTATTTGTAGGACGTAGTGCGAAAGTCGTTCAAGTGTAAGATTTGATACGATTGTTACGCGATACTACACTCATAAGAGTCTCTCTTGAGAATATTTTTGGAATACGAGTAGTCGTTCCTCCGATAATATCCGAAAGATGGGATTATGACTATGGGAACCTTTTGTAGAACATGTTTGGCAGGTTTAAACCTTAGTACATTCCCTTTGGGTGGTTCTTAACCTAAACTCCATGCTCGTGACTTGCAACAAACCCTTGATTCATGGTTGATCCGTTCAGGTATCCTTAATATCAATGAAACTTGGGTGTTGATAAGGTGTAAACCATAATCCACCAAAAATGGATGGTTGATATTAAGGATAACATGATCCATCCCATGACCTTTGTTTGGTGTGTATGCTTGATCCTCTTAATTTATCTCCAGGCAGTGCAACCTAACAGATGTTCAAGCGGATCCAGCAATCCTGATTGACATGCCATTGCATTGCATAACATCATCTGCATATTTGCATCCAACATCTCATGCTTATTCATTTGCAGGGTATTCCCTTTTTAAGGGGGGGCCTTAAAATCGAATAAGCAGTGCATCGCATACCATACATACTAACCCTTGTTTGTTTTGCAGGTGTCACCGCAGTGTCTAATGTTTGTTCCCTGTTGCAGGCAGTTATTGGTCCCAAGCGAGTTCACAGGTACCCGACAAAGGAAAACCGTCCACGACTAGCAATGGACCAGATACATAAAGAACTGGCTGATATGCGTGAAAGGATGGATCAGTTCATGACATTGATAACTGGTATGATAGAAGGCCAGGCGAAGCTGAAGGAATTGGTTGAGCAACCGAGGCCCGATCCAGAGATGGAAATACCAAGTGCTGAGGGGAACCCTGGTAACCCTGGGAACGCTGATAACCCTGTGAGCACTGGAAACGCAGGTAACACAAATGTTGATGGAAACCCGGGTAATGTTGGCAACACGGGAAATGTTGGGAATGGTATTGGCGGAATGTACAATGTGAATCAAGGGATTCGGATTAACGGGCGCCCCGTTACTGAAGATTGTCAGTATGATCAATTTTCTTTGCACGACGAGGCCCTCGAGACCACTCGCCGTATGAATGAGCTTGCTGAGAAGCTCAAATCTTTGGAGTCTCAAAATTCCTTAGGTTTTGATGTCACCAATCTTGGTCTGGTTCAGGGAGTAAGGATCCCTCACAAGTTCAAACCCCCTACTTTTGAGAAATACAACGGGGCTTCTTGCCCACGCACTCATCTCTAATCTTATCTGGGAAGGTTGGGAGCTCACACTGAAGATGAAAAGCTGTGGATGTACTATTTTGAAGACAGTTTAACTGGAGCTTCTCGTGAATGGTATTCTCATTTGTCTCGTACTACCATCAAGAGCTGGAAAGACTTGGCAGAGGCTTTTGTCAAGCAATATCAATACAACTTGGACATGGCTCCAAATCGGACCTTGTTGCAAGGAATGTCTCAGACTGCCAAGGAAACCTTTAGAGAATATGCTCAGCGTTGGAGACAGATTGTTGCATCCGTCCAACCCCTTATGTCTGAAAGGGAGATGGCGGACATGTTCATGAACACTCTTCAATGCAATTATATTGAGAGATTGGCTGCTTGCCCGTCAATCAGCTTTGCAGAGATAGTGATTGCTGGAGAAAGAATCGAGAGTCTGTTGAAGATGGGCCGAATTCAAGACAACAGTGCTTCCAACTCATCAGTTCCCAAGAAACCGTTTGCTGGTAACGGTCAGCAAAGAAGAGAAGGTGAGACAAGCATTGTGTATGCCGGCAGAGGTAGGGGAAGAGGACGCCCTAATTATTATCAAGATCAAGTGGCCGCAGTCACTATTCCAACACCTGTTCCTCAACCGCAGTATCATCCGCAACAGCAACCCAGGTACAACAATCAACAACAAGGAGGTAATCCGGGTCAGTAGAGACCATATCAACAACGTCCAAGGCAGGCGGACCGGGTAATTGAGCCAATCCCAATGCCTTATTCTGTATTACTTCCCAAGATGATTTACATGAATCTGGTTACGTTGAGAACTCTGGCCCCACCGGTCGATCCCAACAATCTGCCTAGAGGTTATGATGTCAACGCCAGATGTGCTTTTCACTCCAACGCACCTGGCCATACTACAGATAATTGCAAGGCTCTCCAGCTAAAGGTACAAGATTTGAGAGATGCCCAGGCCATCAATTTTTCTCCGGTGCCTAATGTTATCCAAAACCCGATGCCAGCTCACGGCGGGCAGAGGATTAATGTTGTTGATAGTGGGGAAACTTTGAATTTGGTTTCTGATGTGACTAAAGTGAAGACTTCGCTATCGGTGGTCAAAGACCGACTCTTGAAAGGACAGATTTTCCCGGGCTGTGGGAAAGAGTGCAGAAATTGTCAAGACGCCGAGAACGGATGTGATAGTTTGAGAAGGGGTATTCAGCAACTGATAGATGAAGGTTGTCTTCAGTTCGATCAGACTCATCCAGTGAAGAATGATGTGTCGACAATAACGTTTTATTTCACTCCTGAAGAAATATATGTTCCCGAGAGACCCGCTACGACAATAATATATTTCCCATAAAGTCCAACACCAATTTACTCTGACAACCCTCAACCGACTTTGATTGGTCCAGTCACCATCACGGTACCAGGACCTGTTCCGTATGAGAAAGACAATGCTATCCCATGGCACTATGGGGCTGATATCTACTGCCAGGGGCAAAAAGTTAACGAAGAAGACATTGACATTGGTAGCTCCGCTGTAGACAATGTTGGAGGAATTGGTGGCTTCACTCGCAGTGGATGCCTATTTGCACCATCAACATTACGCACGAATGCTGAAGCTGAGGCAGCTGCCAAGGCTAAAGGAAAACATGTATCCACCGAAGAGGTTACTACCAAGGAAGCTCCTCCTAAGACCGCATTCGAGAAGGAAGTGGATGAGTTTATGAGGATTATCAAGAAAAGTGACTACAAGGTAGTCGACCAGCTAAATCATACACCCTCAAAGATCTCCATTCTCTCACTATTGATGTGCTCTGAGGCACACAGAGCAGCCTTGTTGAAAGTACTGAATATGGCTTATGTTCCCCCAGAGATAACTGTTGACCAGCTGGAGTCGGTAGTTTCGAATGTACACACTAGCCATGCGCTAGGTTTCACCGATTATGACCTAACATCTAAGGGCAGGAATCACAACAAAGCCTTGCATATCACAATGGAATGCAAAGGGACGGTGCTTTCCCATGTTTTGGTTGATACAGGTTCTTCTCTGAATGTTCTCCCAAAGAAAGCCTTAACGAAGTTGGATTGCGATGACGCCACCCTAAGGCCGAGTAATTTAGTTGTAAGGGCTTTTGATGGCTCTAAGCGAGCTGCTTGTGGCGAAGTTGAGTTTCCAGTTAAGATTGGACCGCAGGTATTCAAGAGTATCTTTTATGTGATGGATATCCAGCCTGCCTATAACTGTCTGCTAGGTCGACCCTGGATTCATGTTGCCGGTGTTGTTACTTCTACTCTCCACCAGAAGCTCAAATATGGACTAGAAGGTCAGATCGTCACCGTCTGTGGTGAAGAGGATATTTTTGTTAGCCACTTGTCTATATTTAAGTATGTGGAGATGGATGGCGAGATGCATGAGATGCTGTGTCAGGGCTTCGAAGCCATAAACATCAGTGAGGTCGTGCCCGAAGCTGTCTTTTCACCTGAGTCTGAGAAAGTCGGGACTTCTATCTCTTCATACAAGCAAGTTGTTGAAGTGGTTAAGGACGGTAATGCCCAAGGCTGGGGCAAATTTGTGGAGCCAATCATAAAAGAAGACAAGTTTGGATTGGGGTATACTCCGGGGTCTCATAAGAATGAAGTCGGTACTTTCTCCAGCGGGGGTTTGGTTTCTCCCCACACCGTTAATGCTGCAGATGAAGACAAGGCTCACAGCGACTGTGACTTAGATAGCTGGACTCGCCCGTGTGTCCCAAGAGAAAAGCTCGACAATTGGTCGTCTGAAAAAGTCGTCTGGTTTACTCTACTGAAGGAGTAAATTTTATTGTTTTCCTTTTATCACATGCATAACAAAGTCTTACACTTTGACCAAGGTGTAATGACTCATCTGTAGGGCCATCCATTTAGTTGCATTTCGCAATTATTTTCATCATCAATAAAGGACAGCTTTTGCAAACAATTTTGTGTTCTCTTTCTTTCAATTATTTTTACTTTTACAAAAATGGCAATGTTTCTTTTTCATGTTTCTTTTTCGTTTTTCTTCCCAAAAAACACCTCATAAAACTGATCACCCGGATCTCACTGCTAACGACACTGATATGGCCAAGTATGACTTCGACAATCCTATCTATCAAGCCGAAGAAGGGGTTGAGGAAGACTGTGAATTGCCTGAGGAGTTAGCCAGGTTGTTGAAACAGGAGGACCGAGCTATCACACCTTATCAGGAGGTGGTTGAGACCATCAACATTGGTACCGAAGACGACAAGAAAGAGATCAAGATCGGGGCCAGTCTACAGGCCGAGAGGAAAAGACCGTTGATCATGTACTTAACTGTGTTAGAAATGTCAATGGGTTGTATGCTCGGTCAGCATGACGAGTCAGGTCGAAAAGAGCATGCAATATACTACCTTAGCAAAAAGTTTACCGACTGTGAACAAAGATACTCACTGCTCGAGAAAACTTGTCGCGCTTTGGCATGGGCTGCTCGCCGACTACGACAGTATATGTTGACTCACACGACTCTATTGATATCAAAGATGGATCAAGTCAAGTATATTTTTGAAAAGCCAGCAGGGTTGCTAGGTGGCAAATGATGCTGACAGAGTATGACATCCAATACACTTCACAAAAAGCCATCAAAGGAAGTGTCTTGTCAGACTATCTTGCCGCGCAACCGATTGATGATTACCAACCTATGAGGTTCGACTTTCCTGATGAGGGCATCATGTTTCTCAAATTGAAATATTGCGAGGAACCACTCCTGGAGGAGGGGCCTGACCCTGAATCCAAAATGGATTATGATGTTTGATCGGGCGGTCAACATCAATGGTCGCGGAGTTGGTGCAGTGTTGATCACATCGGAGGGGGTTCATATGCCATTTTGTGCCAGAATAACTTTTCCCTGCACCAACAATGAAGCCGGACGAAGCAGAATGGGTTCGTTCTCGATACAATCAGCTAAGCCTAGTTAAGGAAAAGAGACTAGCAGCTATATGCCATGGCCAGCTATATCAGAGACGAACGAAGAGAGCGTTTTATCAGAACGTGTGCCTTCGGGAGTATCGAGTCGGTGAATTGGTACTCAAAAGAATTCTTCCTCCCAACACAGATCACAGGGGCAAATGGACACCGAACAACAAGGGTCCATACGTGGTTAAAAGAGTTTTCTCTGGCGGAGCTCTGATGCTAACAACCATGGATGGCGAAGACTTCCCGTCCCCTTTCAACTCAGACGCAGTTAAAAAAAAATACTTCGCATAAAATAGACCCGCTGGACAGTAAAAAGAATAGTCCAGGCAAAAAAGGGGCATCCCGACGAACCAAAAAAATGAATGAAGAGGTTCGGGCAAAAATTAGGGATATAAAAAAAAAATGTACACCCGGTGAGTCGAAAACACGAAAGGGCGACTCAGGCAAAAAAGGGTATCCCGGTGGATTGAAAATCCAAAAGGGCGGTCCATGCAAAAGTTAGGGAATAAGCGAATGACTGCAACCTGAGTTCACCTGTGTTCCATCACCGTTTCATTCAATCCGGCAATCTTCGAAGGTTAAAGATCGACTAATCATCCACTTCAGAAAGCAAGATGAGCAGAGCGTCTTGAGGACATACGAGCCATAGCAGAGTTGAAACTCGGTGGGACCCCGTTTCCACATTGCCATTAGGATAGTTTCTCTTGTTCAATTTATAGCGATCGCCTCTTTCCAGGGATCAGCTTCCTGATGTACTCGCCTATTCCTGGCACAAATTTTTCAACCAACAAAAGTCGAATAATTCAGTTAAAAAGCCTCTTTACTTTTCATTTATCAGTTTGTTTGCAAAAGATGTCTGAATTCTTGAGGAAACATATTGCATCTGAATGTAATGGTGGCTCTTGCAGATGACTTGCGCAGGAAAACAGTCAAAATTGCTTTGAATGTGCTTAATCCCGGACGGTGAATTCAAACCGAGTAATTCCCCGGGGCATACGTGTATTTTTTGGTTACAGGTCACAGGAACCGGATGTCAAGTCATGAATCCTCACCCCCAAGCGGTTGACAAAGCCTCTCCTCTGCAGAGCAGGTTCCCCAGTAGAGTTGATAGTATCCAGACTGTATATCCCCAGTAGAGTTGACAGTATCCAGACTGTATATCCCCAGCGGAGTCGACAGTGCCAGACTGTATCTTCCCAGCAACAGCGGAGTAGTCGCATACCCAACAGACAAGAGGGTGGTGTTCCCAGTGTTCATCTCGTCCCCAGCAGATTATTTTTTTTAACAGATTTGTTTTAATCCCCAGCCTGAGGACGATTAGCAAGTTCATATCCCCAGCAAAGGTCGATTCCTACGACATTTCCCCAGGAAGTACTTTCCTCACAGACTCTCCTCGCAGAGCCTCGCCAAGCAAAGTTTCCATAGTTGATACTTCCCCAGCAAGGTCACCTTTTCAAAAAAGGCTGATTTATTTTCGGTGGCTCCCCGGTCCCAGCAGACGGATCGTTCCTCACAGAGCATTCAAGGATTGATACAGCGATTCGCTCCCTGCCAGAGTTGCTTCCCCAAGCAGATTTCTTTTTTCTTTTGCACCATGCATAACATTTGCATTTGCATTTGCATGCATATCAAACATACACATAAGCTGATAAACAGGTTCTTCAAAGCAGACTGAAAAATTACTTTACAACCAAAGTCATGCGATTCGGCCAGAGGATCAAGTGTGTGTGTGACCCAGCATGAGGGTCATTTCGAAGATTCAGCCTGAGAATCGTTTTCTAGAGATCCAGCCTGAGGGTCATTTCGAAGATTCAGCCAGAGAGTCGACTACGAGCGTTATTTCCCCAGCAAGCCAGCTGGAGGAATAGATTGACAGCTCAACAGAAAATCAACCTACAAGAGGATCCAGCCCGCGGATCGCATTTAAAAAACCAAGTCTAATCGAAGAGTCGTTATAACATGTTCTAGCCTGAAGAATATGTACGAAGCCCAAAAGTGGGATATTCTCGAAGCTACATATCTAACATGAAGACTGTAGATTTCGAAAGAGGGTCAACCAGCGCATGTCCCAGATGCGAGATCCTGAGGATGGAAATTTATCATCAAAACAATCCAGATCTAGCCAGAAGATCAAAGTCAGGTCTAGCCCGAAGACCGAAAAATAGATAGATTCAGCCAGAGAATCAAAGAAAATAGATTCAGTCAGAGAATCGAAATAATTCAGATCTAGCCAGAAGATCGAAATAGATTCAGCCAGAGAATCGAAACAATTCAGATCTAGCCAGAAGATCGAAGTAGATCTAGCCAGAAGATCGAAGTCAGGTCTAGCCCGAAGACCGGAAATAGATTCAGCCAGAGAATCGAAACAATTCAGATCTAGCCAGAAGATCGAAGTAGATTCAGCCAGAGAATCAAAGAAAATAGATTCAGCCAGAGAATCGAAACAATTCAGATCTAGCCAGAAGATCTAGCCAGAAGATCGAAGTCAGGTCTAGCCCGAAGATCGGAAATAGATTCAGCCAGAGAATCGAAACAATTCAAATCTAGCCAGAAGATCGAAGTAGATTCAGCCAGAGAATCAAAGAAAATAGATTCAGCCAGAGAATCGAAACAAATGAGATTTAGCCAGAAGATCGAAGAAGATCTAGCCAGAAGATCGAAGAAGATCTAGCCAGAAGATTGAAATTGTATCCAGCCCGAGGATCAAAATTAACATCCAACCAGAGGACTAAATTGAGTATAGATTCAGCCAGAGGATCGAAACTCCAAATTAAGTCAGAAGACTAATTCAGATTTAGCCAGAGGATCGGAAGACTAATAAACAACGCGGTGTATTTCAGCATTTTTGTGGTGTTCTCGGAGCGTAAATTTTCGGTCTGTCTTTGGTATTCAATCACAGTTCACCCTGTTTGTCTGATAAGCTGTTCGCTTTCATCCTGCTCGGGTTAGCTGATGACTGAATAAGGGCAGCTGTAACACCCCAAAATTTGCCCTCCTTATTCACGCATTCATTTTTAGGTCATTTAACATTAGATACATTGCATTTCATCATGTCAATCGGGATTAGCTCCAAGAAGCTTGAACATCATCCAGGACACTTTGTGGGTTCTATTTAGATGATCAGTCAACACAAGGGAAAGCCTTGAGTTACTTCCAACAGGGGTCTATTCGTCAGTCAAAACGCTAATCTTGAAGGAGCAAAGGTTTGTTCATGAGCTGTCATGCTCGCTAGGCGAAGCCCACGTGTTATGCAAAAAAAAATCGAAAAACGAAAAAGAAAAAAAACGAAAAAATAAAATAAATTAAAATAAAATAAATAAATAAATAAAAGAAAAAATCTCAGACTTGGACCTCTCTCATTTGAGCCCACAAAGCCATGAAAATCAGGTTATAAAAGAGGGAGAACAGACAGAAAAAGGAAGAGAAGCAAAACACTATGAGGTTTCCTTGGAACAAAACCCTGGACAAAACCTGAAGAGAAACCTAGACAGAGAGAGTGAGAATTAATCTGCAGCAACCTCCAGGCAACTCTGAAAGGTTCATTCTGACTCACACACTTTCAGCTCAAGCAAACCCTAACATTGGTTTGCAAATCCAGCTGTGCCATTTGATTTCAACCGATCTCTCCAATCAGGTTTGCCCTATATCCATCATCTTTATTCCTTTAATTTGAATGCTCTAAATGTATGAGGTATTATGGGTGAATTTGATACCCTTTTTATGCATGTATTTGACAAGAGGTTTAGGCCTCCTACCCTTGGTTGCTTTTTGTGAGCTTTTTGTGAATTTTAATGGCATGATTCATGTGGTTACATTTTGATTTGGGGTCAACTCTTGGTTACCCTATTTTGTTTCTCTAACCTGTTTGTTGAGTTTTGTTTTGTGAGGGCTCATATGACTCTTGCAGAGATGGTTTGCTTGGTGTTCCACTTTATTTGTGGGATACCGCCTGGAGGTTTTATTCCGATTACTTGTACTGACTCACTTTCTTTGATGGTGTTAGCTTGGGAGGATCTCAGGGTTTCCTTGTTCCGTTAATTACTGTTACTTCGGATCTTTATCCGTGTGGTACTTTTACATTTTCCCGTATTTTTACCGCTTTCTTAGCTGGAAGACCTCGATAGGAGGCAATGTTTTGTGTGTTTACTTTATGCAGGTTCCTTCGTCTAGGATTTCCCTTTTGCCTGAGCGTTCCTAAAACGTAAACAAATTCATTGATTTTTCTTCTCCTAAGAACACGTTAACTCCTTCTACTACAGGCGAGTAAGTCTCCAAAGGTCGAGCATCCATTAGATTGCGTAGTAACGTCGTTCGTCCAAAACCCAATCCATAACCCCGTAGTTAGCCGAACTACGGCTTGCTCTGATTCTCATTCCAGATGAGATACGTAGGCATAAGACGCGATGTCTTAGCGAGCATAATTACCCTTAACCCCTAGGTAGCCGAGCTACAAAGACTCTGATTCTCATATTCAGATGAGATACGTATGCAGTGGATGCGACATCCGTGCGAGTCATTTTCTTTTGACCCCTTTTTTTTAGTAAATAACACATTAGATAAACCCACACCCTTTAGACAAGAACTACAAAAGTGGACCCCGTAGAGTACTACGGATGCGTAGGGGTGCTAATACCTTCTCTTCGCATAATCTACTCCCGAACCCAAGATTTGGTTGCGAGACCCTGTCTTGTCCTTTCCTTTTTCCAGGTTTACTTCGAGCGTTTCCTTTCCCTAGTTTGGGATAAATAACGCACGGTGGCGACTCTCCTGTCTTTCTTCGCCGATTGTTTTTTTTCACATTCCATTTTTCAGGTTGCGACAGCCAAGGCATGATCCCAAAGCTTGAAGTATGGTTCAAAGAATTCAAATACATCATAATTTATCCATTCACATCATTCAATATGCCCAATAGATCCCATTAATTAAAGATTGCAAGAATTGGATTCACATGATACAAAGTCAACTAAGGCAAAGTCAAAGTTTAACTTTTGACTTTTTGGTCAACCATGGACTTATCAATTCAAGGATCATGAAAATATGGTTGATGGATGCATTTGATTAAGAGAAAACAAGAAATTGGAGGTTACTTTCAAAAAGGGCAAGATTTGGTTTTGTAAATATTTCTAAGTTATGAAAGAAATACATGTTCAAGTACCCAACTTTCCAAGGCCATAACTTGTGATCCAAGCCACCATTTTCTTTGCTCCAATGATCAGATTAAAGGTCTTACTTCATACTTCAACTTTGTCCTTTATAATTGATTCCCAAAAAATGCAAGGATTTCAAGTTATGAAGCCATGAAGTTGGTACCATAAAATTGAAACACTTGGAAAAAATTTCAACCAAATATGCCTTCAAAAAGTGACTTACTTGATCATCATTTTTCATCATGATCCATATTTATTCATGGGAAACTCCCAACATGAAAGTTGTAGAGGATGGCCTTAGCTTTAGAAAAATTCAAAGAGCATGAAATTATTATATTTGAGCTAGGAGTTTCGAATAGATAAAGTTGGCTCTCCAAATCTAAATTTTGGGTCATTTTCATGGCAAGTTCATCATGCAACCTTGAGCCAAAGCTACATAATCTTACTTTTCAGGCTATACTGATTCTAAATCTCACTCTAATCAGAAGATCACATACATTTTTGAGCCATTATCCAAGCAACCAAGCCATTACACAATGAATCATTCCATTTTTGGCATAAAGGTTATACTTCCATTCATGTAAAGTAGCTTTAATCCAACAAGAAGTACCATTGAACTCCCAAATGGCTTTTGTTCTAATTCATACCAACTCTAAACCTCAATTCAACTCCTATGCTCCAAAAAAAGCTCAACAAAACACTCCATGTACTCCATGCTTTTTCCATGCTTCCCACTTGGTTTGTGCAAGAACCAACCAAGCAAGCAAACCAGTATAAGCCACAATTATTTTATGATATCTGAAGCTTCCTAAACCCTCAAGGATCATTATAAATAGAGGATAAAGCCTCATTTATCCATACACCAAGCTTACCAAGCAAAACTTCATTGTTGTAAGCTTTTGACCTTAACCTCCATTTCTCCCATTTGGCCTGAGCATTCTACAAACCAAAGAGTCCAGCCATCTCCTGGGAACTCATAAACATTATGAGGGACATCAAACAACAGTTGGAAGTAGAGTTGAAGAGGAATTGGACCTTCCTCCAAAAGGTATATTCTTTCACTTTGAAACTCATTATACATGCATCATTCCCATGTGATTTCTGAAGCAAACATGTAACATTTATTGTATTAAGGTTGATTATTAACTCACATACCATTTATCTTGTTGTTTATGTGAATTTAAGTTGCATGAAACCTAAAGTTTCAGTTCTGGTTTTGGCCTTCGTGCATCTTCATCTTTGATTATTAGCTAAAACCTATCGTACCATTGTGTTCCTTACATTTTTCTAAGCAATTTTGATCTTTATTTCATGAAAAATGGTTGAGAAATGAGAGAGATGTGCTTATTAGAAAATATGAAAAAATGATGAAAGAAAAAAAACGAAAATAAGAGAGAGAAGCTAGAGGTTGAAGAAGATGTTGACATGGCATGGAAAAGTCAAACCAAACACATTTTTATAATATATACAATTCCTTGTGTTATAACGAACGGATGATAGCCACCCTAGTGGTAGAAGCGTGCGCCCTAAAACACAAACTTATAAGTTTATGTTTTATAGGTCTTATGAAAAGATCTTTTCATAAGACCTATAAAACACAAACTTAATTCAAACCCTTTTTCCACTTTGGCTTTTCCATGTTTAAAACCTTCTCATAAAAGGATTAGACATGAGTCATTCCTAGTTGAAATTTAAATCTCATACCCCATAACATTGTTGATATTGATATTGATTCTTTTCCATTTAGAAAAGGTATGTTTCATACTTGTTGATTCTATATCAAAGTGAGAACCATTTTTTCAATTTGATGCAAATATCTATCTTCCACATGTTTGTGGTGGTTTAAAAGTGATTTTTCTCCTTAAGATGGAAATTTGTCTCTTTCTCATAAAATCAACCCCAACAAATCCCTTCTTACTTTTGAACCCGAACTACGAGGTTTTGATCCTTCACGGGTACGTAGGCATAAGACTCAATGTCTTTCCAAATCATCGAACAATAAAAAGATGTTATTTTTCTCATTTCCCCAATAAAATAGCAAACAATTTTAAACCAAACACATATATTTAAAAGGTTCATGTAGAGTACTACAGATGATTAGGGTGCTAATACCTTCCTTTTTCATAACACACACTCGTACCTTAGAATCCCCCCACCCCTTTTTGCCTAGCTTAAGTTTAATCTTCTAGATTTGCATATACATATTGGGTTATTTTTTAATCTTTTCCCCTTCCCTTGGATAAATTAAAGTTAGGTGGTGATATTTTGATTCATGAGTCAATTCTAATCAATAGTTTGGTCTCCGATTCTTCACCACAACAAGGATAAACGAATATTTTGACAATAACTTCCCTTAACTCATAGTTTATGTTTTGAAGAGAAATTTTAAACCTAGTTTGCAAATAAATCTTGCTATTTTTTAAAAAAGTGGCGGTGTTTTTAAAAAATCTATTGTCATAAGTCATCTTCCTCCTGAGACGATTAGTCTCTAAATAAGAGTTAGGTTATGATGCCACATGTTGGACTTTAGACTTCACACACAAGAAGGAGGGTAAATTGTGTAATCTGGAAAAACGTAGTTTTGAAAAAAAATTGGGAAATAAAATCATAGTTTAAAACTATTTAAAAAAATAAAGTTGCGAATAATAAAATATAGAAAATAAATTTCATAAACAAAAGGAGTTAAGGGAAAAGAGAAACATCAAGAGTCATAGAGGTTCGATCAAAACAAAATGACCTATTTCTCTCCCTAAGAATTAATAATGAGAATTTGCATTAAACATTGAGAGCTTTTAGTAGGAAAGAATCACAAATACCCTTATATAAGGAAATGGTGATTGATCTTCAATCACAATATATAAGTTGATGGATGTGTATTTGCGTCTTTTCTTCATATCGAGCTTGAGAATGGATGTGCCAATCTTCCATCCTAAATGGTGGATTGAAGTGGCTAGTCTTCTTTCCACAAACATGAATCTTGAAGTGGTTAGTCTTCAAGTTCCATAACATTTGAGATCAATACCTTAGTTTTAACATGGCTAACCAAAAACATGTGAGATTGTAACACCAGGTTGATCTCAAACCTGTGAAGCTTTTAGATACCGGGTTGAGCTTCAACGTATCTTGGTTTTAATATTGGACTGACCAAAAACCTAGGAGATTTTATCACTGGTTAATTTCCAACCTAAACTAGGACTAACATACCCAATCCCAAACAAAATCTTTATATGGGTTTAACTTTAACCCAAACAAATCCCTAATTGGATAATATTCAACCAAGGTATACACAAAAGGTTTCTTTCGTGAATTTTACAATTTTACCCATTCTAGAATTACAAAATTCATCTCACTCATAAGAGGACTTTTCTCACAAAAAGAACTTAGGATAAAAATATAGTGAGAGAAAGTTTTAAAAAATGTTTAAAGAGAAAGTGAGAGATGGAAGTGTAAAAACACGATTCTGGTGTTTTGAAATGAGAAATCGCACTTCTATTTATAGCCTAGAGGATGGCTCAAAAATAAAATTGAAATTAATGTTTTTTAACGTTATCTAATCAATTAGATAATATTTCTAATTGATTAGATCTTTAAAATATATTTGATTGTAAGTTACAAAAAGGAAACAAAATATATCTAGCTGATACACATCATTAAGGCGGTGTCTGAATTGCTTGGGGCGTAAGTTTTAAGTAATCTAATTGATTATATAAAAGGTCTAATCGATAGATAAGCTAAAATTTTACCTTTAACTATTTAATAACTCTCAAGTCTTCAGGCGCAACTTCAAGACATTTTTGAAGATGTTTTCTTTTGATAAAATAGTTTGAAAAAATATTTTTTGTGTGTATGCTTTTAGCCTTATACTTTTACAATAAAGTCATTTTGCCTTAAAATTGTTCACTCATTACTGAGATAGGAGATCACTTAAGTAAGGAGATCTCCAAATATTGCTTCAAGTCTTTGTTCGATATTTCTTTTTGTGTTGACATATACTTGAGTGGCTTTAAGACGGGGCTTTAGATTATTCTTTGTTTGCCATCATCAAATTGTTAAGTTTATCAAATCCTAAAGATAGGTTTGCATATTTATCCATTTAATCATTCGTGCATGACTTAGTTGTCATTGTTAAATGTTAATGCCCTTATTTAAAAGCATATCACATGCACACATGCCACTATCCAGAACCGAAGTTGTTATGGTCTAGAAAATTTCCAATAAAGTAGAAACAAATTAGGCAAGTATTATAATCCATCACATGGTTGACAATAGGATAAGAGACGTGTTATTACCAATAGTGGGTTAATAACAAAAATAATGGAAAATGTTAGGTTCAACATTGAGGTTGAGGAACGAGACCAAGAGTATACTAGGATATGAAGTGGCACGTTAAACCAAATGAGATTAGACATAAAAAAATGGAGAGTTATCCTATAAATCTCAAAATAAAAAGAAAGCTCATCTAGTGAGCCAACCCCACCTCTGCAAGGAGAGGCATCTCTGTTGGAAGAATTTGATTATGAAATTCTAGAATTACTCCAATTGAAACTCTCATCGATAAAATCATTAAGAGGCCAAAGAAGATTGACAAGAAGATGAATGGGATGGCCTAAATGCTCGCAGAAAGTTGGTCTCACATGCCTCCTATAGTGTTCAATGATGATGATGATTATGAGTAGTTTTATGTAGTTGTTTCTTTCATTGTTCTTTTGTTTGATTTCCTATTGGTTTCTCTTTTTGCACTTGTACTCAGTTGTCTCTTAATTAATGAAGTATTTTGAATTTTTAAATGCTTGAGTTTGCTCTGGTGATCTATGTTAGTGCTTGTGTTTATTTTTCTACCTTTTGATAATGCCAAATAAGGGGAAGTATACTCTCATTGGGAGTATGTATAATCTCTATATTTGTCAAGGGGAGTTAACCACTCCAATATATCAAGTTTGTTTCTTTGTTTGCCAAACTCCTTGAGAGAGATATTGTCATTCTCAAAAAGGGAGAGAATATTAATTCATGTGCTTGTAGGTATGACATACGTAGCAATTTGTTTAGTTTTGATATTGACAATGCTTTAAGTGAAGTCTTTATCATAAATTTTGTTCAAGGATTGTTGATTCGGGTGGTGAAAAATGAGGTTATCATCTAGGGCAGTTTTCAGATAAGGGTCTTACACCCTTTTATTCTGAAACCTTGGCACAATAAACCTAAGGTGCGATCTACTGGAAAAAAAAAAAGACACACTCCTAAAAGCGTACTTGAAACAACCGCCTTTGAAAAAAACTACTTGTTTTTAACAGGTTATGGAACACTAGTTGAAGCATACACTAATGAGCATGTCCCAAACCCATTTGCATTTTTGGATCCTATTTTAAATCAAATAACAAAACAATTGAAAAAAGATATGACTAAGTGGTGACACTTGAAGATCAAGTGGTACTGCTTATAAATCAATATGTAAAAGTTTATCTTTCAAGGATAATACCTTATGTGAAGTAACAATCGGTGGAGTCAGTGAAGATCTTTGATCAAGCAGTGTGTCTAATGGTGGTGTTTATCTTGAAGAGTTATCTCAAGGCTCATGGTTCCAATGAATTCGTAATGTTGAAAATAATTTAGCAATGAACCAATAGATTCAGAGGTGTGAAAGAGAAGAAGTGTGAAAGCTCGTCGAGTGATCTGTTTCTGTAAAGGTATAAGACTACCTCTCGAATTTACTAAGGCAAATAACACATACTCTTTCGATTATTCGGAAATCCTCTATTCTTTTGTTAAAATCACCAAAAAAAGTTTGGTGACTGGCTAATTGCCTAAAACCTCAAAAAGTTATTATAGGTGAGATTTATATTATAGAATCAATTATCCCTTAGGCTTAATCAATTATCTCTTTTTGTAACGCCTCATAAGCCACTATCAGGGTTAATAGTAGATTAGTAACAACTGTTTTGAAAACCTTCCATTTATGTTCTTGATACTAAATCATGTAGATTGCTGACTCGATTATCAACATTAAAAATGTCGATGGATTTTTTCCTTTTTGAGCCACAATTTATCCTATAAATGGAGGACTCTCCATTACTTCATTTCACACGAGAAAATGTATTTGAAACGCCTTTCTTTTCTCAATTTTGTTTTGTGCTTTTGAGAGTAAAGTTTTATATTTGTGAGGTGTTTGGATATGGTATAATGACAATATTGTAAATTTTCATTAGGAAAATTTTTATTTTGGTTGTGAGCTAAAACAAGTGAAAATATATTGTTTGGTTGTTGAGGCAAACCAATTAAAACCTCTATATGGTTGAGAGGTCTTCGTTATTAAAATTCTCAGTTGGTCTATGAGCTTAGCCACATGGCAAAAGCTTTTTGTTGATTTCAGATTGTCCTAGTAGTAAAATCTCTTGGTTAGGAGGTCTATGTAGTTTAAACTTTATGTTTGGTTGGGAAGTGAGTCATTATAAAACTTCAATCCTTATGCATGGGGGTTCATGGGTAAAACTTGTCAAAAATTCTCATCATAGTGAAAACTCTCAAGAAGGAATTCTTAGGGAGAGGCGTGAGTCACTTCATTATACCAAGCATCTATAAATTTCTGGTGCTTTTCTCTTTTCCCTAAACTATTTACATTTTTATTATTTATTTCACTGCTTTTATAATATTTGTTTTGCAAAAGTCTTTTAAACTCTGATTTGTGAAAGATTTTTTATTTTAACATGGTTTATCAAAGCCACGCAATTCATCAATCTTCTTGTGTTTGGAGTTACTCGACCAATATTTTCCACTCCTCTCCTCTCTTTTTTATATTATTTCACTAATTTTGTCTTAGTGCCTTGCGATTAAAAAATAATTATGAGAGTTTGGTTGTACTAGTGTTTGTGCTTAAGTATTCTTCATCAAAAATGTGATTCTCTTGTTCGAATTCTTGGTTCTTGAGATTATCCTACTAAAATCTTGATTTAGTTCTTCAAATTTTCCTAGTAAAATCTTTGTTTGGTTCTTGATATTATTTTTCTTTCGTGAGCTAAACTGTCAAAAACTCTATTTGGTTTGGGGGACCAGTCTATATAAAATCTCTCATTTGTTGTAATAAGGTTCATGGATATATCCATAAAAGCTCAGTATATTATTTTAATGGGACTCTCGAGAAGAAACTCCTAGGGGAAAGAAGTATGTCAAGTGGTGGGCTGAGTGTAAGACTCGTAGTTTCAGTTGATTAGAAAGAGGTATTATCGTTTATTTTAGTTTGTTTATCGACTTGTTTCTATTTTAGTTATAATGCTATCAAAAGTAAAATGGTTATAAGTTATTATGTTTGAATATTTATATTTGACTTCTCTATGTTATTAAAACATGTTAGGATCTTGTCGGCGTTCTTAGAGAGTTCAGGAGATGATTGTGTTAATTCTTTTTAGAAAAGTGATTAAATTCTACCAGTTGTTTAAATTTTCAATTAAGTCTGATTTCCATAAAAAAATTAAAAATATCTTCTATATATCGACTAAAATAAAAATGTAAACAAATATTATTTTTGTTCAGATGCAGAAATAAATTTTTGATCAAGAAATCATTTTTCAGTCGATAAAAATAGAACGTTATCGATAGGTTTATGTAAAATACTTTCGAGTATCATAATAATTTATGGTGAGTATTTCTCAACTCGTTTAAGATATAACTTAGGAACCAACATATGGTTATGTCACTGAAAAGATATATATGTAGTATTTATTATATTAGTAAGTTGTGAGGAGAGTTTTTTTGTGGATAGGATTGAACCACATATTGTTACATTTATGTATGTGGTTGTTTGTAATCATAGTATGCTTATATATTATTTAAAGTACTATTCAAACAACACCTAAGAAAAATAACACTTTGTCCCTCAAAAATTCATCACAACTATCGTCTCCCTATTTCCCTCCATTTCTTCATTCAAGACAAAATTTATTTTTATGTTTTTGGAATAAAATTTTAATTTTGAGATATATGATATTTCTTCTCCTACATTTTAAATTCTTATTACACTATTGTCGCATCCGCGAAAAACAACCGGCGGGAAAAACAAACAAACAGAGCCGCCACCGTGCGTTATTTATCCCAAACGAGGGAAAGGAAACGCTCGAAGTAAACCTGGAAAGGAATGGTCTTACGACCGGAGATTACAGGGTACGGGAGTCGGTTACGCAAGGGGAAGGTATTAGCACCCCTCACGTCCGTCGTACTCGACGGGATCCACACTCAAAAGAAAAGAATAAGGTTGCTATATAATTGCTCAAAAGAATGCACACACACTGGAATAAACAGGCGGGAGAGGATGGAGGAAGAGGACTCGGCAGGATATCGCATCCTGGGCCTACGTAGTTTGTCAGACACAAACATCAGAGTCGACGTAGTTCGGGGAAATGGGAAACGGGCTCGCTAGGATATCGCATCCTATGCCTACGTATCTCATCTGGAATGAGAATCAGAGCTACCGTAGTTCGGCTAACGCACGCCAAACAAAACACACAACAGGAAAACGACTGCCAATCGCTGGACTTACGTCAGACTCCACACAAACAGGCAAACCTGGAAACCGAATGCCAATCGCTGGACTTACATCAGACTCCGAACCAACAAACACACACAGGAAACCAACTGCCAATCGCTAGACTTACGTCAGACTCCAACAAACAAACGAGACACAGGAAACCGACTGCCAATCGCTGGACTTACGTCAGACTCCAAACAAACACAAAGGGTTGAAAAAGAAAAAGGGCGCCCGGAGAGATCAACTCATCTCCTGCCTACGTACCTCATCTGGTATGAGGATCAGGGCGACGTAGTTCCCCTAAACAGGGAAAGAACTTCTGTCCTAACCAGAAACAAAGGGAGACACAAACTACTAGGGAGACTACGACTCGAGCCTAGAAGTTTTCATGCATACGATCCCTATGTTGAGGTTTCTATCTAACTTGCACAGGGAGCAAGCTATCCTAAACAGCACAGTCAAACAAACACAAGCACAATAAACAAGCACAGACACTATATGCAAACAGTTTGGGGCTCATACAAGGCTAGGCTGCAAAAGCAAGCCAACTGGAATAGGGTGTGGTTAGCTCTTAACCCTAACATTGAGAGTTAGGGTGAAGCAGATGAAATGGTAAGTGAGGGTAAGACCTCACAACTCTTATCCCTGGCCTGGGAGAGCTTGACTCAAAATAGAATGTGTGGGAGTTCAGAATGTAGAAACTCTTCTCCACAAGTGACTGACACAACATGATCTTGGGTTATTATCCACAATGCATCAACACAAGGTGTGTGAACAAAGTGAATGACACACTGAATAGCAGGGGATGGATTGCACATCCCTTTTATCTGCCAATTGCCTCTTAAGAGGTCTTTACCTGCTTGGCACAAATTTAAACATTCACAAGCATTGCCTCTTAAGGAGGGCTTCAGACAGGTGCCTGCCCACATAACATGACAGGTCTTCCAGACTACATGAAGTCAGAGAGTTATACCTAGGTGGTAAGCAAACCACAAGCCAGGCAAAAGCAAGTTCAAAAGAACTCAAAGCAACTTAGGTACCTGTGAGAAATCTAAACTAATCAGTTCAACTATACAGACAAACAATCAACAAGCAATAACAACCAGACAGACAATGTTCACAGTGTGCAAGTCACAAGGCAAACTCAAATGAGTTAGCATCAACCTATAAAACACACAAGTGTTAGTAATCAAGAGCAAACATCAATGCTCAAATGAGGAAGCATCATCAACTATGGACTTGGATGTTTAAACCTGAAATCAAAGCTCACATGTAAGCCACAAACCACTAGGTCAAAGCCTAGGGTCAAAGATGGAGAAAAATTTTGAAACAGGAGCTGAAAATTAACATGAATCAACTTCAAACACATCTTGACACATTCCAAAAGGTCTCACATCAATATCATTAACCAAAAGCATTTCATGATCAATTGAAGTTCAAGGCAATTTTAAAGCTCAAATGTGATCAACCAGAATGAAAAATCTCAATTAAATCAGAAATGATTCAAATAATTCCAAGAAAATTCATGATCAATCAAAACATTCATAACATGCATCACACAAAAAATCAGGAGCATAGGATATCATTTGGCATGGCAAACACATCATTCAAGTTGAACATCACAAGGTGTGACACAAATTGTCACACCAACTTAGCACAATCATAAAATAGAGATGGATCATGGTAAAAATCTCAAATCAAAGCCAAAATGTCACTCAACATGTCTAGAAATAGCATGCAAAATTTCAAAAGCATTGGATCAATCTTGAGCATTTTATGATCAAATGAACAAGGCAATGTCAAACATACATACATGTGCAATCTCCCTAGGGCAAATCAATTTTTTTATCAGGCACAACTTGCAATTCAATAACCATAAAAAAGTAGACAAAATGAGGATCACAATGCAAAAAATTGGAGGTCAATTAGATTAATTTTCAATTTATGGTGAATTTTGGAAGTTCATGAAAAATTTGAAAGTGAAACATGAAGCATGGCATGAAAATGTGAAGGAAAGGTAGAAAAATGCAAGGCAATTGGAAAGTGTATCTCAGCCAGGATCGAACCTGGCGCACATTTGAATCACAAGCGCGCCAAATTCCAAACGACAGCGTTTCAGCATCCAAACCCTAAAACGCGCGCATGCATGGATTTGAAAATCCGCAGGTAATACGCATGAACTCATGGCAAAATCCGTAGGTAACCTGGAAAATGCTATGAATCTCTTGAAGAACACGATGAAGATCATGAAGATCTTCATCCAACTTTTCCAGATTTTTTTCAAAAGTTCCAGAAATGAAAATCAAGCATATCAATCAACTCGCCACGCATCATACATCAAGAATCCAACAATATTTCATGCAAAAACAATCAAACACGCATGGATCGAAGGAATCAAGAATCATCATCAAAACTTCAATTGCATGTAACTTTATGTATATAGCATCATTTCACTCGATTTAAAGCTCAGATTCATCACCATTCAATGAACTACACAATAGGCATAATGAATTTGTGAATTAAAGAGGTCGAAAAAGTAACCTCTTGATGAACAGCAACTGGAATCGCGTATTACAAGGCTTGGCAAGTCCTCAGATCTCTTCCAATATGCTTCTTGAGATGAATGATGATGAATGTGAGGCTCAAATGCACATGAATTCAGCTGAATCTCCAACTGCCATGGATGCTTCACTTTTTACACCTAGCTAAAACAACCACGATTTCTCTTGCTTACACGTCCAAATATGCTCAATTATGCTCCATGATGATGAAATGATCAATGAAAAGTGTTTAGGTTTGAAGAATTTTGGAAAAAAAGTGAGAGAAAAAAATTGGAGAATTTTGTTGAATCTAGATCTGAAATGTTAATTCTGATCAAAACAGTTATGATTAAGCATATATACTCCATGCTAATCATGTTTAACAACAACTTAAGCCAAATGCAAGTGTGATTAGTGAGTTTTGTGGTGTTTGTGCAAAAATGCATTTTCTACTCCATGCACCCCCATGCACGTGAACAGTGCATGTTCTGGCCCAAAATTCCTTAAAATGATTCCATGCACACATTGAAATTGGTTTGGTATGCATATGTTCAACCAAAATGAGTTTATGAAATTTTTCCCAAAAATCTTCATGAATGCACCAATGATCATGCAATGAGATTTCATGCCAAGTGATAGTATGCTTGGAAAATACATGTTACAAGGATCAAAGTGCAAAAGGAACCACCCAAATTGGAGTTTTGGTTTGAAAGTTATGCCCATTTGAAGTTTAAACCACACTTTGCCATGATTGGACCATATCTCCTCAACCACACATGAGAAATCTATGATCTTGGACTTTTTGGAAATGGGAGAGAAAGATCTTCAACTTTCATGTTGGACAAAATTTCATTTGAAGCTTTCTTGATGATGTAATCTTGAGTTGAAGTTGGTCCAAAATCTTTCCATTTTTGGAAAGTTCACATTATAGGTCACCTGCTATTTTTGGAAAGTCTTGATCTGACCTCAAATTCTTCAATGTTGATGTTTGAAATGTCAAATGAGACTTGTTTAGACATGAATGAGGCATCTCTGATCACTTCCCACCTCCAAATCCATAGTTGACTTTCTGTTGACTTACAGTTGACTTGATCATGCACAGATGATTTTGAGCCTCAACCCCTTGATGAAATGGCACCAAAATGAAACCCTAGCTTATACAAGCTCCACATAATAACCATAAGATGATCTCCTTATCAAGAAAGACCTCATCTCCTTGAAGATCCCCGACTATTAGAAGGCAACTGATCAGGGTTGACCAGAGGTCAAAACCCTAATCCCAAGGAATCTGATCAGAAATAATGAACCATGATGATGATGAGATACCCTCTCAACCAAGATAATACTCAACCTCCCTGAGGAACCAAGAAACCCTAATTGAAGCACAAACCTCAGATGATTAGTGATCAATTTATGAGACCCTCAGGCTTGAATCTTTTAACCTCTCTATCTTATGAGAAAGACCTAGGAGGATGACTTGCTTATTTCACATGATATGCAAAGATGTAATGCCTAATGTCCTAAAAATGAGATGCAATATGCTAAGCTAGTCCCAAAAGAGGAGGGCAAATTTTGAGGTGTTACAACTATCACTCAATTATGCGCTTTACGTACTTTTATTTTATTTTGGTTGTTTACTTTTGGACCCATTTTTTGGATGCCATCGATGAACCTACATGCCCTTGCCTTTTATCTCAATAAGTTTCAATCTTTTCTTGCAATATTTATAGAAATGCAAACCCTAAAAGCTTTACACAATACCATGATTTAAGGTTTTCAGTAAGGGCATGAGCTTTTCACATTGTTAAACATTGATGAGAGTGTCAACTAAGAATAACGGGCTTATATATATATGATGCTCTATGTGACCATTTACTTACCTATTGCTAGAGGATTATTTTTTGTCTTCCTTGATTTTATATTGCATAAGTTTACTCTTTGAAATAAATATTGAAATAGTAACAAGTTTTCTTCTATGTTATTCTCTATCCAATGATGTTCAGTGTTGGATTGTACTCAAATCACTAAATTTATTTGTCTATGAAAGTTCTTTAAAATGAAAAAAAAAACTTTTGAATTTACATAGTACTCATACTTTGAGAAAAACCTTGTTGAGATTAATTACTTATAGTTTTCAAAAAAATATACAAATAATGAAAATTTGTGATAGTGAAGAAATTTACTACTTATTTTAAAATATTTTTCATGGTTGTGTTAAGTGTGGGTATATTGTCTTCTATGCAAATGAGTGTTTGGATAGTTTAGTAATAGGTTAGTAACTTAGTAGTTATGGCTACTATTACTCTAAGTGTTTAAGAATCTTTGTTAACTTAAACTGATTATTAGTTTAGGAATCAAATAAGTTAGTGTGATCGTTGCTACAAAGATAGGAAAACAGTTGGGTAAGAGTAATTTCTAATGAAATTATATACTATTAAATGCATTATATTATTGTTTACTTGATTGTGATTGTTAAAATTTAATAATACATTTTGTTGATGCGTGAATACATACTTTGATTATTGTTATAACCTTTATTAAAGATCTGACTTATTTATGGTGAGTATCAAGCGTATTTTGATGTGATTTACTAAACATTTTATTAGATAGTAATATGTTGCATTTGAAGGTGAGAAAAACAAGAAAGGGGGGTTTGAATTGTTTGAAAAATAAGCGCTTTTCAAAAATGAAAATCACACAATGATTTTATACTGGTTCGCTTATAACACAAAGCTACTCCAGTCCACCCGGCCAAGGTGATTTCGCCTTCAACAAGGACTTAATCCACTAATCTTGAAAGATTACAAACAACACCTAAGAGAGAAGAAAATCTCTTAGTCTTCTCAAGTCTACAGACTACACAAAGTCACTTGAGGAAATCAAACAAATAAAATATACAAGATATGTAATCTAGAGTGCTTCTAAGAAAGCAAGTATTACAAACTTAAGAACAGATTTTTCACTTAATAAGCAAAAGCTTAGTGAAATTCTTTGAGAGCAAAGATGATTTTCTTGAGCGTGAAATAATTCAGTATAGTTTTGGCTAGTTGATTTCTTGTTACTGAATGTTGATTGCATCTCTATTTATATATGAGTTGGAGTAGAGTTGAATCTGGTGGATATTAAACTGAGTTTACTCCATCACTTAAATAGCTTCTGCAGTTTAACTTTTCATCTTTGAAGTGACTACTTACCACAAGTAGTATCTTCTCTCTTGGAAGTGGAGATTGACGTCTCTTTCTCTGTTTAGGAAATCTATTTGAAAATCTTTACTTGACTTGAACGATACTTCTTCATGATTAGCAAATCCATAATCAGAGTATTTGTGTTTCTGGAGAATCTTGGAATCTTGCTTCTGATGTTGATCTCTTGAGAGTTCAGATGGCGCTGATAACGTTTCTCCAGAATCAGAGCTTCTAGACTTTACTTCATGTTCAGATGCTTCTGATACTTTGCAGTTTTGTCCAGAGTCAGAGCTTCTAGACTTTCTTGAACGTGCTTCCACTTCAGATTGCTCCTAATACTCTAGAATTTGTATCTGATCTTGTTGTACATCTGATGACATCATCAGATTCATTTCTTCTTTCTTTAGAACCCTGCACACTTAGAAACTTTTCGTTAGGGTGCCATTTTTGGTTTCATCCTTTGTTATCATCAAAATCAAGGAATCTGTTGTAGAACAATTTTTGTTCTTACAATCTCCCCCTTTTTGATGATGACAAAACAACTTAAAATAGCAGATGAAACATGAATAAAATAAGATCAGATAGACAAAAGCTCCCCCTGAGTTAGTGCTAGGGAGTTCAGAAGTTCTTACCAGAGCTTTCCAAGTAAAGAGATTTCTGAAAACTTTCTGCAATTTCTTAAATTTAATGTTAGAGCTATTTAATCAGAGTTATTTTTATCAGAGCTATTTCTACAATTGTTGCAGAGTGCATAAGGTTTTTAGACAATTTTCATCAGAGCTATTTAATGATTTCTCCCCCTTTTTGTCAGAATCAAAAAGACATAGAAAATAAATAATTGAAGAGAAAAACAAAACATTGGATTAAAATATAGCAGAAACGAAAAAACCAAGAGAACACAAGACATCAGAGTCAGCAAAACAAGAAAGCAAAAACAAGAAGGCAAGCAAAACAAAAAAATCCTAAGTGCCTAAGGGTTCTGAGGCAATTTCTGCAGGATCATGGCAAGCATCTTCTGGATGTTCTCATTGACCGTATCTTGCTTGTCCATTCTGTCTCGGAGGATATTCTGATCTTCCTTAAGGTCCTTCAAAGTCTGAAGAATCATGGGAACAGCAGTTGAAGACTCCCCCTGAGTCAGAGCCTGCTGGGCTTCAGCTTCTGCAGCAGCTTGAGCTTCTGCATCTGCCAGAGCCTTAGCTTCAGCTTCTTGTTGCCTTAGGATTTCTGCTTCCTGAGCAATTCTTTCCTCTTCTATTCTTCTTGCTTCTTCTGCTTCTCTAGCCAACCTCTCTTCCTCAAGCCTTCTGGCTTCAGCCTCTCTGGCAAGTCTCTCCTGGAGTCTTACCTCAGCATTTTTGATGTAGTCATTTCTGACTTGTTCAGATATGCTCTTCAGCCTAAAGGACTCTGATGTCATCCAGCCAATGACTCTGTTCCAGTGTGTCCTTACAGATTCAGGATCATCACTGATTTCAGAGTTAGTGACCAGAGAATCAACCTTTTGAGCTGAAGCCTCTGCAATCATAAAGATGGCTTCCTTAAGGGTAGGTTTAGAAAGCTCAGGTTCAGGTTCTGGTTCAGAGGTATGAGGTGGAGGACTGAGATTCAAGGTTTGAGGTTCAGATTCTGACTCAGGTTGGGGTTCAGATTCTGCTTCTGGTTGAAGACTGGGGGATGAAGCATAAAGTGGGTTTAAATCTAAATGTTCGGATTCTGGTTCTGGGACAGCGGGAAGGATTGGTGGGTTGATATCAGAAGTGTGGGGATCAGATGGTTGAATTTCAGAGAGTTGAGTTTCAGAGGGGATGGTGGTTGTTTGTTGTGGTGGAAGTGAAGTTGTTTCAGGTTCTGTGGTTTGTGGTTGTTGTGAAGCAAGTCTATGAGCATATAGAGTGGCTATTGTTGGAGAGTCAGGATCAGAAGGTTCAGGGTCAGAGGAAACAGTAACGTAGGGAGGTGATTCTGGCATAGAGGATGATGAAGAAGAAGAAGTGCTTTGGTGAGTTTGTGCAGGTA
The DNA here is from genome assembly GCF_024323335.1 of Lathyrus oleraceus. Classification (NCBI taxonomy): domain Eukaryota; kingdom Viridiplantae; phylum Streptophyta; class Magnoliopsida; order Fabales; family Fabaceae; genus Lathyrus; species Lathyrus oleraceus. Next base: position 407,985,213 of record NC_066579.1, on the reverse strand, counting down.
TAGAGGGAGGAATGAAGGTTCTGGCTATGTTTAGAACTGGTGTAGGTTGGGAGGTTCTGGTGATTGAGGGTGGGATTTCAGATGTAGTATAAATGGGTTGAGAGGAGAGAGGGTTAGAGGAAGCCATCTGAAGATTAGAGGAGACAGGAGGAACAGACTTACCAGTTGAGATTTGCAGAGGAGCTGAAGATCCGCTTCCAGAAGCTCCGTCAAGTCTGGCCTTCTTTGCTGGTGGTGCTATCTTCCTCTCAGAAACACCTCTCTTGTATCTGACTAAATCTTCTTCAGAGTCCAAACAGTCATCGAGGCTGAAATCAGAGACATCAAAACCTTCTTCCAGCAGACGATGAAGATAGAGGGCAACAACATCTCTGGGCTCATTCTTGAAGAATCTGGCCAGGCCATGAGGCATCTTCCTCTGATCTTTTAGAGATTCCCAGGATGTATCCAGAGTGGGCTTGACTCTAATTTCTTTGATGATTCCCATGCTTTTGAGGTTTTTGGCATTCAGAGGCTTTCCCACATCAATTGCCAGATCATCCATACATCTGGTCTTTTCCAGTTGGTCAACCAATCCATGCTCAATGAAGACATCAGAAAGCAATCTTCCCAGAGGGATGTAAGACCTTGGCTTCATATTGTTTCTGGTTTCTTTGACAGAATCCCTCAGATATCTGAACAGGAGAACAGGGAGGTTGATCTGGATACCCTTCTGAATACAGTATAAAATGCATTTTTGATCAGCATTTATGTAATCAGAGGAGTTGGAGGCTGGTCGATGGTGAATAGTACCCAGAATGATCTTTAGCCACACTCGGAGGTTCTGGTGTAGCTCTTTGTTTTTAGAGGGGTTTCCTTCAACATTTGGTTTGAAGATAGTTGGGTTGATGACTTCAGTGATGCGTTTAGACCTGGGAGGAATGTTGTAAATCCTTTTTCCTCCACTTTCCTCCATATTCAACAAGGAGGCAATTGATGCTTCAGTGATAACAATCTTTACCCCTAGAACAAAAGAGACAATGAATTGGTCATCTGCATCAGCATGTCTCCAGAACTCCTTGACCAGAAGAGGGTAGATTGGACCATAAAGCCTGTTGAAGTAGGTTTCCCATCCTTGTTGACGAAGTTCCCTAGTAAGATCAACGCCATTTCTTCTTAGGTTGTCAAAATCAACCAAAGATTCACACAATACATCCAAACCTTCAAAGGGAGTTGAAAGGTTTATGTGGCGTTCTCGGTCAAGAATGTGGGGTTCTTGATAAACAGGGGTTATAGAAACACCGGTGACGGTTGGAGTTGGAATACTAGAGGTTTGAGCGGTGGAACTTGACTCCATTTGCTGTGAGTAGTTGAACAGTTGTTGTTGTTGAGCATCCATTGTAAAGAAGAAGATGAAAATGAAGAAACTTGCAGAGAATGCTTCGAGAGAGGGTTTAGGGTTTTAGAGTGAGTGAGAGTGATAAGTGTGAAATGTGAGAGAAAGTGTTTATATACTCTAAGAAAAACACATGCAAAACGACACCTCAGAATGCGTTAGACACAACACTCAAAATAGCACGCTTGGGGGGAAAAATGATTACAGCTAATAAATGAATGTCTAATCCCAACAGTACGCACACTGCTCTAGGAGATTTCAAACGTTCTGACCTTTGATTTCTATTGACAGCTGTCTAGAAGTTCTAGGGTTAGACGTTTAATGCTCCACGTGTTGATGTATCTGATCTTCAGGAATACCAAAGGATTGGTTTCTGAAGATTTCTAACTCAGATGTCTTCTTAACTTGTAGAAGTATCAGAGTCAGAGGCAGAAGTGTATTTGTTTTTATCAGAGTCTCATTTTACATGTTCAGAGCCAAATTTTACTCAGGGCAATTTTTAATGTTCAGATTTTCTAATATAAAAAGAAATCTATCTTCAGCTAGAGGCTTAGTAAAGATATCTGCCCATTGATGTTCTGTATCAATGAACTTCAATGTTACTATCCCTTTCTGAACATAGTCTCTGATAAAATGATGTTTTATTTCTATGTGTTTGGCTCTGGAATGTAGAATAGGATTCTTACTTAAACAAATAGCAGCAGTATTATCACAAAAGATAGGAATGTTACTCTCAAATATCTGAAGATCTTCTAGCTGATGCTTCATCCAGAGCATCTGAGTTGTGCACAGTGATGCTGAGATGTATTCTGCTTCTGCAGTTGATAGAGCAATAGTTGACTGTCTTTTGCTAGCCCAGGAGATCAGATTGTTTCCCAGAAGCTGGCAATTTCCAGAAGTACTTTTTCGTTCTATTCTATCTCCTGCGTAGTCTGCATCACAGTAACCAGAAAATCTATACTCTGATGTTTTCTCATACATCAGGCCCAGGTTAGGAGTTCCTTTCAGATACTTAAGAATTCTTTTAACTGCTGTTAAATGAGATTCTCTAGGATCTGATTGGAATCTGGCACAAAGACAGACACTAAAGAGAATATCAGGACGAGTAGCAGTCAGATAGAGAAGAGAGCCTATCATACCTCGATAGAGCTTCTGACAAACCTTGTTGCTTACGTCTTCCTTCTCCAAAATGCAAGTTGGGTGCATAGGAGTTTTTGCAGAGTTGCATTCAGTCATGTCAAACTTCTTCAGAACGTCTTTAATGTACTTGCTTTGATGAATGTACGTGACTTCTGGAGTTTGATTGATTTGAATTCCCAGAAAGAACTTTAGTTCTTGCATTAAACTCATTTCAAACTCAGCCTGCATCAACTTAGAAAATTCTTGGCAAACAGAGATATTAGCAGAACCAAAAATAATATCATCAACATAAATCTGGCATATCATGAGATCATTATTAAGGTTTTTACAGAAGAGTGTAGAGTCAACTTTCCCTCTGATAAAATTTTGTTCCAGAAGAAAATTGCTTAAGCGTTCATACCAAGCTCTGGGAGCTTGTTTAAGTCCATATAAGGATTTCTTAAGTTTAAAAACATGTTCTGGAAAATTTGAGTTTTCAAAGCCTGGAGGTTGATTGACATACACTTCTTCTGAAATATAACCATTAAGAAATGCACTCTTGACATCCATTTGATATAGTTTAATAGAATGATTAATAGCAAAAGATACAAGAAGACGAATAGATTCTAACCTCGCGACTGGAGCAAAGGTTTCATTATAGTCAATACCTTCTTGTTGACTGTAACCTTGAGCTACCAGTCGAGCCTTGTTTCTGACAACTTCTCCTTTCTCGTTCAGCTTGTTTCTGAACACCCATCTGGTTCCAATGACATGAGTGCCTCTGGGTTTAGGAACGAGATCCCAGACATCATTCTTGGAGAATTGATCTAACTCTTCTTGCATAGCTGCCACCCAGTCGTTATCTTGAAGAGCTTCATCACAGGACGTAGGCTCAATCAGAGACACTAGTCCCAGAGGAATATCTTCAGAAGTTCTGAAGGTAGATCTGGTTCTAACAGGTTCATCTTTGTTTCCCAAAATCAAATCTTCAGATACGTTAATACGACTTTTAACTTTCCTTGGAATTTCTGGAGATTTAATTTCTTCAGAGTCTGGAGTGACGGTTGCTTCTGGAGTTTTCTCAGATTCTACAAGAGTGATTTCCAAATCTGCAAACTTTTCAACTAGCTTTGACTTTTCAGGGTCAAGCTTATCATCAAATCTGACATGAATTGATTCCTCCACAATTTTGGTTTCTGTGTTGTATACTCTATAGCCTTTAGAGCGTTCTGAGTATCCTAACATAATACCTTTCTGTGCTTTGGAATCAAACTTGTTCAGATGTTCTTTAGTATTTAATATAAAGCAAATGCATCCAAAAGGATGAAAATATGAGATGTTGGGTTTTCTTCCCTTACACAGTTCATAGGGAGTCTTTTCCAGAATAGGTCTAATAGAGATTCTATTCTGAATGTAACACGCTGTATTTACAGCTTCTGCCCAAAAGTGTTTTGCTACATTAGTTTCATTGATCATGGTTCTGGCCATCTCTTGGAGTGTCCTATTCTTCCTCTCTACAACTCCATTTTGTTGTGGAGTTCTAGGGCAGGAGAAATCATGGGATATTCCATTAGAGTCAAATAATTCCTCAAAATCTTTGTTTTCAAATTCTCCACCATGATCACTTCTGACTCTAACAATTTTAGAGTCAAATTCTTTTTGCACTTTAGAACAGAAACTGGTGAATACAGAGTGAGACTCACTCTTGTGCTTTAGGAATTTTACCCATGTCCAGCGGCTGTAATCATCAACGATTACTAGTCCATACTTCTTTCCATTGACTGATGCTGTTTTCACAGGGCCAAATAAGTCAATGTGAAGAAGCTCCAGAGGCTTAGAGGTAGAAACAACATTTTTCTTTTTAAAAGATGTTTTTGAAAACTTTCCTTTCTGACAAACTTCACACAGAGCATCTGAAGAAAACTTCAGTTTAGGTAAGCCTCTGACTAACTCAAGTTTAGTTAGCTGAGAAAGTTTTCTCATGCTAATGTGGCCTAAGCGTCTATGCCATACCCATTGCTCTTCGTGAACTGACATTAAACATTTAACATTTTGATCTTTTAAATCAGAAAGATTTATTTTATAAATGTTGTTTTTCCTCTTGCCTGTGAAAAGGACAGAGCCATCGTTCTGATTAATGGCTTTACATGTTTTTTGATTAAAGATTACATCATAACCGTTATCACTTAATTGACTTATGGATAACAAGTTATGCATTAATCCTTCTACATAAAGAACATCAGATATAGAGGGAAGAGTACCATTACCAATAGTTCCGGAGCCTCTGATCCTTCCTTTCTGATCTCCTCCGAAGCCTACAAATCCAGCGTCTTTAAGTTCCAGGCTTTGGAACATAGACTTTCTTCCCGTCATATGTCGCGAGCATCCAGAGTCCAGGTACCATGACTGGTGTCTGAACTTTGCTGCATAGGATATCTGCAACATAGATAATCTTATCTTTCGGTACCCAGAATCTCTTGGGTCCTTTCAGATTAGTTTTCCCAGAGTTTCTTACAACTTTGGGTCTTCTAGCATTTTTAAATTTGTGTTCTTGTGTGTGTGTGTAGTGATATGAAAAAGGCGATTTAATTTGGTTACTGGTAGAGGTTTCATCTTCCTTAGGATCATACCCAATTCCCTTTTATTATTCTGACTTACTCCATAAATCATGGATGCCATAATACTCCTATCTATTCCATTCTTCAGAAATTTTTGAAAGGCTTCTTCATATTTATAAATAATTTTATTTGAAGTTTGTGGTGCTTGAGATAACGTTTCTTCTAATTTTATTTTTGCTTCATCTTTTTCTAACATTAAAGATTTGATTGTATCTTCTTGTGATAGAATTGTTATCTCAAGTTCACTACACTCTTCAAATTTAGCTTTAAGACAGCCTTTAACGTTTTTAAACTTTTGTTTTAATTTCTGATAAGAAGTAAGAGTTTCTGACAAACATGATTCTAAGTCAGATCTAGAAAGTTCAGAAAATACCTCTTCAGATTCTTCATCTGAGTTGCTGGATGTGATAGCCATAAGTGCTACGTTGGCCTGTTCATCAGAGTCAGATTCTGATGATCCAGATTCACTATCGTCCCAGGTGGCCATCAGTCCTTTCTTTGTTCTGAAAGTGTTTTTCTTGAAGCTTTCTTTTCTAGGGTTGTCTTTCTTCAACTTGGGGCATTCATTTCTGTAATGACCTGTTTCTTTACATTCATAGCAGGTAATATCTTTGTTAGCTTTACCTTTTGACGTTGACTCTGATCGATCCCCTCTGGGTCTTGATCTTCTGAAGTTGTTGTTGTTCCTCTTTTTCCAGAGTTGCTTGACTCTTCTGGTTAGTAGGGACAACTCTTCTTCATCATCAGAGTCTTCTGGTTCAGAATCGTCAGTATCTTCAGCTTCTGCCTGGAGAGCTTTGGTTCTGTCAGGTTTCCGTCTTTCAGATCTGGACTTCAGCGCTACTGACTTGTTCCTTTTCTGAGGCTCATCCTCCTCTAGTTCTATCTCATGGCTTCTGAGAGAACTAACAAGTTCTTCAAGGCTGATATTGTTCAGATCCTTTGATAACTTCAGAGCAGTAACCATTGGTCTCCATTTCTTTGGCAGACTTCTGACTATCTTCTTAACATGATCTGCAGTCGTGTATCCTTTGTCTAGCACTTTAAGACCTGCAGTAAGAGTTTGAAATCTGGAAAACATAGCTTCTATAGCTTCATCATCTTCCATCTTGAAGGCTTCATACTTCTGGATAAGCGCCAGAGCCTTCGTCTCCTTGACTTGGGAGTTTCCTTCATGGGTCATCTTCAGAGAGTCAAGTATATCTTTGGATGTCTCTCTGTTGGTGATTTTTTCATATTCGTTGTATGATATAGCATTTAGAAGTATTGTTCTGGCCTTGTGGTGATTTTTGAAGTCACGTTTCTGATCTTCTGACATTTTGCTTCTGGGAACTTCAGCTCCATTTAAGACTGGAGGTTTGTATCCATCTGTGACAATGTCCCAGAGGTCAGCATCATAACCCAGAAAGAAACTTTCGATTCTGTCTTTCCAGTAATCAAATTTTTCTCCATCAAAAACAGGAGGCTTGGCATTGTAAGAATCTCTTTCATTTGAGTGGGCCATTGTTTTTCTCGTACTGGATCTCTCTACACGGTTAAGTGTTTGATTAGAAAATCAATAACAGAGCCGGAGCTCTGATACCAATTGAAGGTGAGAAAAACAAGAAAGGGGGGGTTTGAATTGTTTGAAAAATAAGCGCTTTTCAAAATGAAAATCACACAATGATTTTATACTGGTTCGCTTATAACACAAAGCTACTCCAGTCCACCCGGCCAAGGTGATTTCGCCTTCAACAAGGACTTAATCCACTAATCTTGAAAGATTACAAACAACACCTAAGAGAGAAGAAAATCTCTTAGTCTTCTCAAGTCTACAGACTACACAAAGTCACTTGAGGAAATCAAACAAATAAAATATACAAGATATGTAATCTAGAGTGCTTCTAAGAAAGCAAGTATTACAAACTTAAGAACAGATTTTTCACTTAATAAGCAAAAGCTTAGTGAAATTCTTTGAGAGCAAAAATGATTTTCTTGAGCGTGAAATAATTCAGTATAGTTTTGGCTAGTTGATTTCTTGTTACTGAATGTTGATTGCATCTCTATTTATATATGAGTTGGAGTAGAGTTGAATCTGGTGGATATTAAACTGAGTTTACTCCATCACTTAAATAGCTTCTGCAGTTTAACTTTTCATCTTTGAAGTGACTACTTACCACAAGTAGTATCTTCTCTCTTGGAAGTGGAGATTGACGTCTCTTTCTCTGTTTAGGAAATCTATTTGAAAATCTTTACTTGACTTGAACGATACTTCTTCATGATTAGCAAATCCATAATCAGAGTATTTGTGTTTCTGGAGAATCTTGGAATCTTGCTTCTGATGTTGATCTCTTGAGAGTTCAGATGGCGCTGATAACGTTTCTCCAGAATCAGAGCTTCTAGACTTTACTTCATGTTCAGATGCTTCTGATACTTTGCAGTTTTGTCCAGAGTCAGAGCTTCTAGACTTTCTTGAACGTGCTTCCACTTCAGATTGCTCCTAATACTCTAGAATTTGTATCTGATCTTGTTGTACATCTGATGACATCATCAGATTCATTTCTTCTTTCTTTAGAACCCTGCACACTTAGAAACTTTTCGTTAGGGTGCCATTTTTGGTTTCATCCTTTGTTATCATCAAAATCAAGGAATCTGTTGTAGAACAATTTTTGTTCTTACAGCATTTACATATATGTTATAGGTGCAGATATATGTTCATGCATATCATAGTACATGTAGAATAGAGGGACTACACGCTTTTACTATTTAATGTAATATTTTACAACAAGAAAATTTACCTCCCTTTTTATTGTGGCCCATTTTTAAAATTGGATCAGGGCCTCCAATTTTTCAGGGATGACCCTGACTACACGTGGGTATGGTTATCGATAATGGATCATTAGTTCTATGAAACTTATTGAGTTTAAATAATGGTCATGTGTACTGAAGGAGAATTGCCATCCAAGGCGCAGCGGAATATAAAAAATTTCTCCTTTAGTGATCCTTACGAATGAGCATGATCAGTGATAGAATCGTTACCTCTTGTGGAGATTCAAACCTTTGGTGCAGATCTCTGACAATGATCAACCTTTGATACAGATCCACGGGGCGATCACGAACGTTGAACGATGACAACGTCTCTACTCAGTCCACACGAACGGATTCCTTCAATCGCAGTGCTAGCTGTTTGTGAGTGAAGGCTTTGAGTGAGAGAGAGAGATACGAAATTCCAACTCTTCAGTTGTGTTGTCTAAAGTGTTAATGCTTCTACCCAAGGGGTTCTATTTATAGAACCACTTGTGTGGGCTTCAATCCAAAAAGCCCACTTAAGTGCATTTTGGCCCATATCTCAGAATATGCCAAAATCACTTAAGTATTTGGTACTTTACCATATTTCGTATTCTTCTTAAGTACACCGTACCTTACGATGTTCCTTAATTATTCTATCTCTCATCAATCCGTCCTTTGTGTGTGACCCTATAGGTTTTCGCGGCGTTGGCAATTATATTAAATCATGCATTTAACATAATAAACAGTGAGCGGTATCTAGCAACACATCACTGCTACCCAAGTCACGAAAATGTCATGTGATCTGACAAAACCTTCTGTGATAATAATTATGTGTATAATTACCCCTTTGCCCTTATGTCTATATTGAACACAAGGTATAGACCATGTCACCCTTGTCCAGTTCAATATTGGGCCCATAGACATTTATCCTGTTAAGCAGGATTGGCAAATTCCATCTAGGACACTCATGTCCCTCAGCATGCTTCGTGGAGTACCTATCAACTGCCTTTATGGTTATCCAGTTACGGACAACGTTGGATCAGCAATAAAGCACTCGACTCTACATCTAGGATCCATAGTGGTTTCAGGTCGAAGAGTGGTATACACTATTATCACCATGAGAATAACTTATGACACTTTGCATAACTTTCTATATAGTATTCTCATAGCGGGTCAATCCAGTATGAATATTACTCTTAATATTCATACCTATGTTTAAGACTTGATAACTCTTTATCCATGATCCATGAGACGTGATCATCAGTCTACAAACATAATAGTCTCCATGCTTTAATGTTATCCCATTTCATAATAAAGCTTGACTACGGACACTTTAAGAATAGTGTCCTTATGTTTAATGTGATCTCATGATTAAGTCATACTTGATACATTAAATGGACTATCTATTCCAGGGACTTTATTAAACAAACATAATAAAGAAAAATGCCTTTTATTATTAATAAATAATTCGATACAAGTACCAAAAGTATTGGCCTCTAGGGCTTACACCAACAATCTCCCACTAGCACTAGAGCCAATTAGACATATCCCTAATGCCCATAGATCTAGTATGGCCATCATGCTTCTGCTGCGCAAGAGGCTTTGTCAGTGGGTCAACAATATTGTCGAGTGTAGGTACTCTACATATTTTCACATCTCCTCTATCTATTATCTCTCGAATGAGGTGATAACGCCTAAGTATGTGTTTGGATCGTTGGTGAGATCTAGGCTCCTTAGCTTGTGCGATAGCACCATTGTTATCACAATAGAGACCAATGGGATCCACAATGCTAGGAACTATGTCAAGTTCACTAACGAACTTTTTGATCCAAACAGCTTCCTTTGCTGCACTTGAGGCAGCAATATACTCGGCCTCGGTTGTAGAATCAGCAACTGTATCTTGCTTTGAACTTTTCCAGCTCACAGCGCCACCGTTTAAGCAAAACACATAACCAGATTGCGATCTAAAGTCATCCTTGTCTGTCTGGAAGCTAGCATCGGTGTAACCAATTACAGCCAATTCTTCCTGACCTCCATATATCAAGAATGAGTCCTTAGTCCTTCTCAAGTACTTAAGGATATTCTTAACAGCTACCCAATGGGCATCACCAGGATCAGATTGGTATTTACTCGTTGCACTTAAAGCATACGAGACATCTGGTCGAGTACATAACATGGCATACATGATAGATCCTATTGCAGATGCATATGGAATCTTATTCATGCGTTCCCTTTCTTCCTTAGTTGAAGGGGATTGTGTTTTTGATAGACACATGCCATGTTGCATAGGTATGAATCCTTTCTTGGAATCATGCATATTAAAGCGTCTCAGCACTTTGTCTATGTATGTACTCTGACTTAGGCCAAGCAGTTTTTGTGATCTATCTCTATAGATTCTGATTCCTAATATATAGGCTGCTTCACCTAGGTCCTTCATAGAAAAGCATTTCCCCAACCAAGTCTTTACTTGTTGCAGGGTAGGGACATCGTTTCCAATGAGTAATATGTCATCTACATATAATACCAGGAACACGATCATGCTCCCACTAACCTTCTTGTAGACACAAGGCTCATCTTCGTTCTTAATGAATCCATATTGTTTTACCGTTTCATCAAAACGAAGATTCCAGCTTCTGGAAGCTTGCTTCAATCCATAGATTGATCTTTGTAGCTTACATATCTTATGGGCTTCTTCTGGTATGTCAAATCCTTCAGGCTGTGTCATGTACACATCCTCAAGAAGATTCCCATTAAGGAAAGCAGTTTTGACATCCATTTGCCATATTTCATAATCATGATATGCAGCGATAGCAAGTAAAATTCGAATAGATTTAAGCATTGCAACTGGTGAAAAGGTTTCATCATAGTCAACACCATGAATTTGTTTATATCCTTTTGCAACCAGTCTTGCCTTATAGGTATGTACCTTACCATCCATGTCAGTCTTCTTTTTGAAGACCCACTTGCATCCTATAGGATTAACTCCTACAGGAGGCTCTACCAAGTTCCAAACTTGGTTCGTGTACATGGAATCTATTTCGGATTTCATGGCCTCTAGCCACTTCTCAGACTCGGGACCAGTTATGGCCTCTTGGTAGGTCACAGGCTCATCTTGATCCATGAGTAATACATCACCTTGATCTGTTACGAGATATCCATATCTTTCAGGTAGGTGACGTATCCTGCTTGACCTACGCTGGTCTTGTTCTACTTGAGCAGGTTGTTCTTCCACAACTACTTGTGTTTCCTGCTCTAATTCCTCCATAGGTGTATCAATGCTTTGCGATTCTTGAATTTCTTCAAGCTCTACTTTCCTCCCACTGGTTCCTTTGGAAATGAAATCCTTTTCTAGGAAAACTCCAGTTCGAGCGACAAACACTTTGCCCTCAGAAGGATTGTAGAAGTAATATCCTCTTGTTTCTTTAGGATACCCCACAAATAAGCATTGGTCAGATTTGGGCTCAAGCTTAGTTGAAATTTGTCGTTTCACATAAACTTCGCAACCCCAAATCTTCATGTAAGACATATGTGGTCTCTTACCACTCCATATCTCATATGGTGTTTTATCAACCTTTTTGGATGGAACACGGTTAAGTGTGTAAGCTGCTGTCAATAGCGCATGTCCCCAAAAGGAGTTTGGAAGATCGGCGTGACTCATCATGGATCGGACCATGTCCAACAGGGTTCGATTTCTTCTCTCAGATACACCATTCCATTGGGGTGTTCCAGGAGGAGTAAGTTGGGATAGTATCCCACACTCTTTTAGATGGTCATCAAACTCTAGGCTTAAATACTCACCACCTCGATCTGATCGAAGAGTTTTAATATTCTTACCTAGTTGGTTTTGTACTTCATTCTTGAATTCCTTGAACTTTTCAAAGGACTCTGATTTGTGTTTCATTAAATACACATAACCATATCTACTGAAATCATCAGTAAATGTGATGAAGTATTGAAAACCTCCTCTGGCTGGTATGTTCAGTGGTCCGCATACATCAGTATGTATGAGGGCCAAAAGATCATTAGCCCTTTCACCTTTTCCTGTGAATGGGGACTTTGTCATCTTTCCAATTAAACAAGATCTGCATGTCTCATATGATTCATAATCAAAAGAGTCCAAGAGTCCATCTTTATGGAGTTTGGAAATGCGTTTCTCATTTATGTGGCCTAACCGACAATGCCAAAGGTAAGTTGGATTTAACTCATTTGGCTTCATCCTTTTAGTATTAATGTTATAAATAGGCATTTCAAGATCAAGGACATATAGTCCATTGTTCATCTGTGCAGTAGCATAGAATATATCATTCAAATAAATTGAGCAACAATTGTTCTTTATTATAAATGAAAAACCAAACTTGTCCAAACAAGAAACGGAAATAATATTCCTGCTAATTGCAGGTACATAATAACAGTTCTCTAACTGAATTATTAAACCACTAGGTAAAGTCAATCCATAAGTTCCTACGGCTAAAGCAACAACCTTTGCTCCATTGCCAACTCGTAGGTCGACTTCACCTTTTGCCAATTTTCTACTCCTTTTTAGTCCCTGCACATTTGTACAAATGTGAGAACCACATCCAGTATCTAATACCCATGTCACAGAAGTAGATAAATTAATTTCAATAACAAAAATACCTGAAGTTGAAGTCTCTACTCCATTCTTCTTATCTTCCAGGTACTTTGGGCAGTTTCTCTTCCAGTGTCCAGTTTTACCGCAATGGAAGCAGGTGCCTGCTTTTGCTATGCCTCCACTAGGCTTCAAAGCAGCAACGGTGGGTTTGGGTTTGACAACTTCCTTGCCTTTCCCTTTATCACCCTGCTTGATGGGCCTTTTGTTCTGTCTCTTTCCATTTCCGATCATCAGAATGGACTTCCCTTTTGACTTCAGATTCTGCTCAGTCGTTCTTAACATGGCTAGCAACTCAGGAAGCGATTTGTCCATATCATTCATATTGAAATTCAGGACAAACTGACTGAATCTATCTGGCAACGATTGCAAGATTAAATCAGTCGCAAGTTCCTTTCCGAGGGGAAAACCCAGTCTGTCAAGGTTTTCCACATACCCAATCATCTTGAGTACATGGGGACCTACAGAGGCTCCCTCAGCTAACTTGCCTTGAAAAAGGGCTTTTGAAACTTCAAACCTCTCATGCCTTGCTTGCTCTTGATAGAGCAGCTTCAGGTGTTCGATCATATCGAATGCTGACATGTTCTCATGTTGCTTTTGCAATTCTGAGTTCATGGTAGCTAGCATGAGACAAGCAGTTTCATTGGCATCATCGACATGCTTCTTATAAGCATCTCTTTCTGCCTTAGGTGCAGAACTAGGAGGTTCCTCTTCAGGAACAGGTGTCTCCAAGACATACAGCTTTTTATCATGTTTGAGGACAATCCTCAGGTTTCGGTGCCAATCCAGAAAATTTGTCCCAGACAATTTTTCCTTGTCAAGGATCGATCGCAAAATGTTGTTAGAGGTGTTTGTTGTCATGGTAATCTACATAAGAAATAATGAAAATATAAGTATCATTGACATATTTAATTAGGCCTTTAATTAAACATGCTCCCACTATTTTACTCAAAACAAATGACCCTCATCATCTGATTCGGAAAATCCCGTTGGAAGATTTTCTAGTGGGTCGAGATCCATATTTCACTTCGTTCTAAGTCCGCGTAGGCGGATTACACAAAACTAGGTTATTTAGGTAGGAACTCCTTCCAATTGTATCTCATACAACTCTCGAAAATTTCAATTGGGTGAATAACTCCTTATTCTAATCCATCATATGGATTATTCCCAACTCTTGCTTCTAAACATATATAATCTTATTATAATTTGTTTAGTTAAGTTTGACCCATTGTTTTAACAGTTGGATATTACAATTATCCCATCGCACCTTACTAATATATAGATCATGCACCTCGCGTAGGCGAAACCTACAATTTCCATTACTAGTCTTGATGAGTGTTAAAACTTGGAAAGCTTAAAACTTAATATTTAGTTTTGAGGGAATTTCAATTTTACTGATCTCACCGGCTTGTTTATCATATAAACCGTCTCTCACATGCATCAACATACATACACATGCATCAACATACATATAAACAAAATGAAACAGTTATGGCCCCTAGCGCAATTGTTCTCCCAAGCCAATGAGAGAACCTAAGCTAACCTATAACGATCTAAGCTTCTCCAAGCAAGATCTTCAAGGTTGTCTTCCTTTGGCACTGACTTCTTTGCTTTCTTCATATCATTACATTACATGAAAGAAACTCGTTTTACATACGAGGGAGTGAGATGAGAAAAGAAGTTACATTTGGGAGATTAAGAGAGAGGCACGACACGCAGGTCGTATTTTAAAATCCAAAACAAAACAAAGGAAAACTAAGGCCATAACCGATCACCACAAGACAATAATAAAAACTTTACTATTATTATTAATTCCTTTAATTAATAAAATCAAATTAAATTTCGACGACCGATCACACTACGCAGAGTTAGCCGGGGGTCCGCTGCCCGGACAGCGGGAACGGGTGTTCCGCTGCCCGGTCAGCGGAGGGTCAAGGGGGCAGCGCCCCTTGCGGGGTCTAAGGGGCAGCGCCCCGCTCGAAAATTTTAATGAACAATTCATTTAAAAATTGACGTCGTTTTTCGTATCAACACTTGATACTTCAAAGCACTTTTTCTAGCCGAACCGGTGAATTTTTCCTTGCGTTAACCGGTTAACCATATGCGTTAACCGGTTAACACTGTTTGAAAACATTTAGAAAACTCTTTTCTGCCTTGCGTTAACCGGTTAACCAAATGCGTTAACCGGTTAACACTGTTTGAAAATCTCAAAAATTTTATTTCGCATTCCGTTAACCGGTTAACCAAATGCGTTAACCGGTTAACACTGTTCCAAAAATTAAAAAAAAATTATTTCGTATTACGTTAACCGGTTAACCATACGCGTTAACCGGTTAACACTGTTCGGAAAAGTGTTTAGGACGCACAACTCTTGTGCAATCAAACCCCAATCGCATAACTCTCTAACAACACAACCCTTGTGTCGTCACTAACCCTGATGCACCAATTTCAGACCGTCAAATACGTCTCGATTGTTAATTCAGTATGATTGATCAACACGTCATTGGTTCACCATACTAATGTCGGATCAAGAAGCAAACGACCATTGATCGCTCAAAGGAAAACAATCATCGAGGTTTTTGAATGAATGAAACAAGAACACTATATCATATATAATGTATTTTGCATCAGGGTTACATATATCACATATATGTAACTTGATCGATCTCAATTTAACCTTTGATTCATTCTGTTTTAATCATATTATTACAGAACAAAAACAGTTATCAGATTCATGGTTTCGTAAGTGGCTCTGATACCACTGAAGGAGAATTGCCATCCAAGGCGCAGCGGAATATAAAAAATTTCTCCTTTAGTGATCCTTACGAATGAGCATGATCAGTGATAGAATCGTTACCTCTTGTGGAGATTCAAACCTTTGGTGCAGATCTCTGACAATGATCAACCTTTGATACAGATCCACGGGGCGATCACGAACGTTGAACGATGACAACGTCTCTACTCAGTCC
Organism: Lathyrus oleraceus; assembly: GCF_024323335.1. Lineage (NCBI taxonomy): Eukaryota > Viridiplantae > Streptophyta > Magnoliopsida > Fabales > Fabaceae > Lathyrus > Lathyrus oleraceus. Next base: position 407,969,736 of record NC_066579.1, on the reverse strand, counting down.
ACACGAACGGATTCCTTCAATCGCAGTGCTAGCTGTTTGTGAGTGAAGGCTTTGAGTGAGAGAGAGAGATACGAAATTCCAACTCTTCAGTTGTGTTGTCTAAAGTGTTAATGCTTCTACCCAAGGGGTTCTATTTATAGAACCACTTGTGTGGGCTTCAAGCCAAAAAGCCCACTTAAGTGCATTTTGGCCCATATCTCAGAATATGCCAAAATCACTTAAGTATTTGGTACTTTACCATATTTCGTATTCTTCTTAAGTACACCGTACCTTACGATGTTCCTTAATTATTCTATCTCTCATCAATCCGTCCTTTGTGTGTGACCCTATAGGTTTTCGCGGCGTTGGCAATTATATTAAATCATGCATTTAACATAATAAACAGTGAGCGGTATCTAGCAACACATCACTGCTACCCAAGTCACGAAAATGTCATGTGATCTGACAAAACCTTCTGTGATAATAATTATGTGTATAATTACCCCTTTGCTCTTATGTCTATATTGAACACAAGGTATAGACCATGTCACCCTTGTCCAGTTCAATATTGGGCCCATAGACATTTATCCTGTTAAGCAGGATTGGCAAATTCCATCTAGGACACTCATGTCCCTCAGCATGCTTCGTGGAGTACCTATCAACTGCCTTTATGGTTATCCAGTTACGGACAACGTTGGATCAGCAATAAAGCACTCGACTCTACATCTAGGATCCATAGTGGTTTCAGGTCGAAGAGTGGTATACACTATTATCACCATGAGAATAACTTATGACACTTTGCATAACTTTCTATATAGTATTCTCATAGCGGGTCAATCCAGTATGAATATTACTCTTAATATTCATACCTATGTTTAAGACTTGATAACTCTTTATCCATGATCCATGAGACGTGATCATCAGTCTACAAACATAATAGTCTCCATGCTTTAATGTTATCCCATTTCATAATAAAGCTTGACTACGGACACTTTAAGAATAGTGTCCTTATGTTTAATGTGATCTCATGATTAAGTCATACTTGATACATTAAATGGACTATCTATTCCAGGGACTTTATTAAACAAACATAATAAAGAAAAATGCCTTTTATTATTAATAAATAATTCGATACAAGTACCAAAAGTATTGGCCTCTAGGGCTTACACCAACATGTACTACGTAGTGCTGCCAAGTGGGTTGCATGATTAGTAGGAGGTGCCTACGACACTTTGCAAAATGGTAAATTATAGAATGAGTTGCACTAGCATATAAAGTCATTACATTTCGGCTACGTGCATATTGTTATGCTTATATTATTATTGAAAATTATGATGTTTTTCCTTGTCATAGTATGATATACTTGTGTACTTGTATTTTTAGTTATATGTTATTTTTAGATTGTGACCCTCTACTTTGTGGATTTTGGGTTGTGCCCTTAAACAAAGGGAGGACATATGTTTCCGCCTATTATCATGACGACAAAGATGACTTGGGATTTTCCGGATAGGGTATTACCCAATGCATGGAGTCTCGACTTGGCTTCTAAAACTTATTTTTATTATGAGTGAGTGGTAGTTACGACTAGCTGAGGGAGATATGTAGTTCAGGAGATCACTAGGTGGAATAGGGTTCCACACCCCACTCCTTCATCAAATGTATTAGGTGTAAGGAGGGGAGCACAACCTGGAGCTCAACATGTTGTCTTAGTATGTTGAGTGGTATCCACAATTGGAGTGGGTATCCACCTTCTTGGTCAGTTGATATATGAGGGACCATCTGCTTCTATTAAGGGATCCTTAGATAAGGTGCCCCAAAAGGTTCCTATTGGTGACAATGGTTTTGTGGAGGGACCAACTTTATATAGTTTAGTGTCCCTTATTCAATTTGTAGAGGTTCCTAAGGTGGTTGCGACATCTCTGTCCGTTCATTCAGATTTAGATAGTTATAGAGTGATTCCAGCATCCGAGGAATCACCCTTAAGTGGATTAATCTAGTGACAGAGGAGTGTGGTTCTTATATGGGTAACATGGATCATGAGATGGTGTCGATGCTAGAAGTGTCTTCTGATTTTTCTGGTTCACGATGTGGAGAACACCATTTTTAGTGTACCTCTTAGTGATCAGACTCTAGGAGTTGACTTTCTTTCTTGCTATATCCAACTAGAATGAAGTCATTCTTTTTGGTATTGTATTTTGGTCATTTTGTATATATTATAACTTGAATATATTATTGATCAGTCACTTTATCTTTTGTTATGGGTGAGGCATGTCACAAGATTTATGATTATCCGTAGGTGATAAATCATAATTCTATAGCTCACTTTTGGAAAATCCTTATGTACATATTTGTTCAGGTGCTAAAACAATGATCATGATAATAGTTGTAACATATTTCATTTCCAAATTTTATGATAAAAATTTCCTCCCTTGTTTTACTAACATGGTTTTGAAACAAGTTTTAATCATCAAAATGGAAAGTGTGCGTTATATTACCAAGTTTTAAATCGCTTTAATTCTCTTAATAGAAAATTGAATTTTAATGTCTAAACATGTTTTAGTTTGTTCTAAAAAAACACAATCTCGTGTCTTAAAAAAATCATAGTGTTAGATTGTGGTATCAAAGCCTAGTTGCGTTTTCTTTCGGGCTGTGAGTTTGGGTGTCGTAGTTTGATCATGAGTTGGTATAGGTTTTAAGACTTGTCTTTTTCGTTTGTGTGATAGTTATTCATAGTTGTTTGAGTATCTGCAAGTTTGAAATATTGGAATTTATATAAATTAATGTGGGATTTCTAATAAACCAAGTTGTTTTGTAGGAAAGATATGCCTCTAAGATGTGTACCAACGACTCCTTAGATGAATGATCGTCGTGCGAAATAGATGGATCAAATAATGAACAACATATTAGCTATTGTAGTTGCCTAGAAGAATGCGAAGAACCTGATGAATCAAGAGAAAAAGGAGCGAGAATTCAAGTGGCACAATCAAGAGGACTAACTAACTTTCTTCATTACAATCCTCTTAAGTTCAAAGGGAATGTGAGTCCAGCAAAGTCTGACTTGTGGCTATGGGAAATGGAGAGAATATTTGAGTGATCAAATGCCCAGTAGGGACAAAACTGAATTATGCCACTTATCGTTTTCTTGGTGACACAAAATATTGGTGGAGGAACACCAAACTTATGATGGATGATGCCCTTGTAGAAGTAAAGTGGGAACCGTTTAAGAGAAAGATTCTAGATAAATATTTTCAGATATGTCTAGAGCAAGATATGGAGAAGAATTTCCAAAGCTTCTCCGGGGAACCATGACCATTGGAGAATATGTCATGAAATTTGAATCACTTTCAAGGTTTTTTATTTTCTCTAGAGATGATGTTGATGAATGATACATTTGTTGTCATTTCGTTGAGGCATGAAATATGAGATGTAAGATGTTGTGTTGCCGATGGGATTTTTTCATTTCCAAATGTTGGTAAAAAAATGCAGAGACATTAAAGATATGAAAATTGAAGGTTAAACTATTGAGGTAATTTTAATGCTGGAGGACCCATTCGTCATGACCAGAATAACTGTGGGGAGCAAGTATCTAATCTATGCATTCGTACTCAAAACAATTCCCACCAACCAAAATTTGGAAAATCGATGGTCTAAGCCGAAAAGCAAGGCTGTGCATTTTAGTAGTGGAAAAGAATGACATTATGCTCCTAATTGTCCTACCTTAAGTCGTTTGTATCCGAACTTCAACAAAACTGTGACATTTTTCAAGGGATTGTATGGCCCCAAAGGTGGATCCAGTTGTGAATGCCACTAGGGCAACTCTCCCAACAACTATATGTTTACTGCATGAATGCTTATAGGACCAATCAAGTTAACAACATGATTCACGAGTATTGTCAGATTGCAGATAACACTTTAATAACATTGATTGATTATGGGGAAACCCATTCCTTCGTCTATTTATAATATGTTAAACATTTGAAATTGATCCTATCTACCTTTTGATTTGAAAGTTTCCACACCTATCAAGGCCATAGTTGTAAACATTACATGTTTACATTGTTTAATAGTTATACAAAATAGATATTTTTTAATCAATTGATTTGTATGCTCCTTCACCCACTCAAGGTCATCCTCATGATGGATTGGTTGTCTTACTACTATGTACTTTTGGACTATTCTTTAAAATTGGTTATTATCCCCAAATCATGAATTATTAAGTATTTGTTTATAAATAAACTCTGAGTTTCTCTAAGGGGATGAGTTCACGAATTCCTATCACTTTCTAGTGTTGAAGGGTCGCCATGTATTTGGCTATAAGACATACAAATAGTTAAGCTATTTCAAGATGATTTTTTGTCTAGGATGAAGATATTTAGAAGACTGCTTTTAGAACCCGTTATGGACATTATGAGTATATCGTCATGCCATTTGGAGTAACAAACACACCTATACATTTAATGGACTATATGCATAACATTTTCCATCCCTTCTTAAACAAATTCTTGGTGGTGTTGAAAAATGATATTCTGGTGTATTCGAAGGATGAAAGAGAGCATGAAGACCAGTTATGCCAAGTTTTACAAATTTTGCGTGAGAAGCAGTTGTATGGGAATCTGTGTAGGTGATAACTTTGTTTGGAAAAAGTGAATTCCCTAGATCATGTTATATCAAAAGAAGGAATTATTTTAGACCCAACTAAGATTGAAATTATACTTTGTTGGGAGTAACCTCAAACTATTTAGATTTGCATAGTTTTATTTGTTTGATTGGATATTATTGAAGACTCATTAAAGGATTTTCTATGATTGGGGCACCAATTACATAACTTACAAGGAAGAAACAACAATTTGCTTGGACTGAGAAGCATGAAAAGAGATTTCAGTTTCTAAAAGAGCGATTGATGACCTAAAAAAAGACAACTTAGGATTTTTCTGATGAGGTGTTTCCTAGTGCATGAAGTCTCGACCCGACTTTTATCACTGCTTTTTACTACATGAGAATTGTAATTACAACTAAACGAGTGAAAGAGGTAGTTTAGGAGACCACTTAATGGGAGAGGATTATGCATAATATCCCGTCATCAATTGTCTTGGGTGTAGGAAGAGAAGCACAAGGTGGAGTTTAGGATTTTGTCATAGTAGGTGGGGTGGTATCCACAAATAGAGTAGGTATCCACCTTCATGGTCAATTGGAGCAAGGCAAACCAACTGCTCTTATTGAGGGACCCTTGAATAAGATGGCCCAAGAAGCGCCTATTGGTGACAATGGTTGTGTGGATGAACCGACTTTACAAATTTTTATGTCCTTTGTTCATTATGTATAGGTGCATAAGGTGGCAGCGACATCTCTAACCATTCATTTGGATTTAGATAGTTGTACAGTGATTATGGAACCTTAGGAATCACCCCACGAGTGGATTGATCTGGTGATAGAGGAGTCTTATAATTAGCATGGTTGGTGATGTGGTGCCAACATAATAAGTGTCTTATGATGGTTCTTTTCTAAGGTGTGGAGAACATCCTTATTATTGTACCTCTTAGTGATCAGACTCTTGGACTAAACTTTGTTTCTTGTTATATATGACTAGGACATATTATTTCTTCTTGGCCTTGTATTTTGGGCATTGTTGTATATATTTTGACTTGACTATTATTGTTTATCATTCACTTTATCTTTTTTCATGGTTGAGGCGTGTCACAAGAATTATGATTATTCATATGTGATAGATCATAAATATAGTTATCACTTTTGGAAACTCCTTATGTGCACATTGAACGAAAATTGCAATCCAAAATGCAACGAAAATAATTTTTTTTCCTTTAGTGATCCTTACGAATGAGCATGATCAGTGATAGAAACCGTTACCTGCTGTAGTGATTGAAACCTTTGATGCAGATCTAAAGAGTGATCACAAGCATTGAATGGTGACAATGCCTCTACTCAGCCCATATGAACGAATTTCTTCAGTCTCATTGCTAGCTACTACGAATGAAGACTTTGAGTATGTGTGTGTGTGTGTGTGTGTGTGAGAGAGAGAGAGAGAGAGAACAAAATTTCATAAAGTTTAATGCTTTTGCACAAGGGTTCTATTATAGAACCACTTGTGTGGGCTGCAAGCTAAAAAATCCACTTAAGTGTATGTGGCCCATATCTTATGGTATATCGAAAATTACTTAAGTGCGTGGTACCTTACTGTAGCAACCTGAAAAATACAGTGTGCGAAAAAAACAACCGGCGAAAGAAAATGACAGAAGAGTCGCCACCGTGCGTTATTCATCCCAAAGGAGGGAAAGGAAACGCTCGAAGTAAACCTGAAAAAGGAAAGGACAAGACGGGGTCTCGCAACCAAATCTTGGGTTCGGGAGTCGGTTATGCGAAGGGAAGGTATTAGCACCCCTACGCATCCGTAGTACTCTACGGGATCCACTTTTGTAGTTCTTGTCTAAAGGGTGTGAGTTTATCTTGTGTTGTTTACCAAAAAAAAAGGGTTAAATGAAAATGACTCGCGCGGATGTCGCATCCACTGCATACGTATCTCATATGAATATGAGAATCAGAGTCTTCGTAGCTCGGTTGACCTTATGGGTTGGGGGGATGTGTGCTCGCTAAGACATCGCGTCTTATGCCTACGTATCTCATCTGGAATGAGAATCAGAGCAAGCCGTAGTTCGGCTAACTACGGGGTTATGGAGTGGGTTTTGGACGAACGACGTTACTACGTAATCTACCGGATGCTCGACCTTTGGAGACTTACTCACCTGTAGTAGAAGGAGTAAACATGTGTTTAGGAGAAGAAAAATCAATGAAGGGTTAGGGTTTGGTGAACTCATGCAAAAAGGCAGTCCTTGACGAAGGAACCTGTAAAAAAAAAACACACAAAAAACATTGCCTCCTATCGAGGTCTTCCAGCTAGGAAAGCAGTAAAATGCGGGAAAAATGTAAAAGTACCACGCGGATAAAGATCCGAAGTAACAGCAGTTAGAGGAATGGGAAACCCAGGGATCCTTCCAAGCTAAACACCATCAAAGAAAGTGAGTCAGTACAGGTAATCGGAATGAAACCTCCAGGGGGTATCCCAAAAATAAAGTGGAACACCATGCAAACCATCTCTGCAAAAGTCATGTGAACCCTCACAAAAACTCAACAAACAGGTTAGAGACAAAAAACATAGGGTACTCAAGGGTTGCCCCCAAATCAAAATGTAACCACATGAATCATGCCATTAAAATTCACAAAAAAGACATGCATCAAAAGGGTATCAAATTCACCCATAATACCTCATACATTTAGAGCATTCAAATTAAAGGCATAAAGATGATGGATATAGGGCAAACCTAATTGGAGAGCTTGATTGAAATTGAGTTGCACCCGTGAGGTTTACAAAACAATCTTTAGGATTTATGTGAGGCAGAGGTGATTCTGTGCAGTTGAGTTCCCTTCAGGGTTTGGAGGCTGCTCTGAACTCTGTTAGTTCTTCTCTCACTATCTTTTTTCTCAGGGTAATAGGAATAAAATCCATATTTGTTTCACTGAAACTCTAGTATTTATAGCCTAATATTGGTAGCTTAGTAGGCTTTTGAGAGAGGTCCAAGTCTGAGATTTTTTTCTTTTATTTATTTATTTATTATTATTATTTTATTTATTCGTTTTATTTTTCGTTTTTTTATTTTTATTTTTTTTATTTTTTATTTTTTATAAATAAAGCTTCTTGGATCTAATTTTGATTGACATGATGAAATACAATGTATCTAATGTTAAATGACCTAAAAATGAATGCCTACATGAGGTGTAAAGCGTATGCTTCCAGGAAAAATGAAGGGTAAATTTTGGGGTATTACAGCTGCCCCTATTCAATCAATTGGAGACCTGGAAAGAAGATAGCAGCGGCTTTCGTGCTTTCGAGGTATCAAGGGATTGAATACAATAAAAGCCCAAAAATTTGCACTGAAGTGAAGTGAAGTAACAATGTCTGTCAGAATCGGCAAAGAGGTGGTCTTGAAAGAAGAATCCGTCTAGTACGGTGAGAGTCAGTCTGAATACCGAAAAAGAATGTTAACTTGGATACCAAAATAAATGGTAACACAGAAATAACCATGGCCTGAATGCCGCTCATCAGTCTGAATACTGGAAATGACTTTGATCTGAACATCGGGAGATATGAGATTATTAATATCGGTCTGAACACCGAGAGGCTGGCCTGAATGCCACAAGTTGCGTCGACCTGAATGTCGAAAACTTCTTCGATCTGGACATCGGAAAATTGGCCTGAATGCCACAAGTTGCGTCGACCTGAACGTCGGAAAATTGGCCTGAATGCCACAAGTTGCGTCGACCTGAACGTCGGAAACTTCTTCGATCTGAACATCGGAAAATTGGCCTGAATGCCACAAGTTGCGTCGACCTGGACGTCGGAAACTTCTTCGATCTGAACATCGGAAAATTGGCCTGAATGCCACAAGTTGCGTCGACCTGAACGTCGGAAACTTCTTTGATCTGAACATCGGAAAATTGGCCTGAACGCCACTTCGGTCTGAATACCGGAAAATTGGCCTGAACGCCACTTCGGTCTGAATACCGGAAAATTGACCTGAATGCCACAAGTTGCGTCGACCTGAACGTCGGAAACTTCTTCGATCTGAACATCGGAAAATTGGCCTGAACGCCACTTCGGTCTGAATACCGGAAACTTCATGCCTGTCAGCATTGGCAGAAATAGGGAACGATAATAGAGGCGGCGCATGGGCCAATGACACTTGCTGGGGATAACAAAGGTAAGTCATGAACAATCTTCAGTCTGAGTACTGGAAACAACTTCTAGCTTATCACTTGGGATACCGAGAATGTTTTATGCTTACATGCGTATGTTTGAATTTTTCAATGGCGTAATGCTCCATGAAAATGGAAATGCTACGCGATTTGGAAGGATGCAATGCAATATGATTCTACATGCAGGGATGCGAAATGCTGGGTAGAATGCCAAGCTGAGGCAAGGGGATCTACTGGGGAAATGATCACCATCTTCTGGACCCTGGCAAGGCTGCTGGAGATGCACAGCGCAAAGAATTATGTGGGGAAATGACCCGCCACACGGTGTTCTAGCAATGATGAAATGCCGAGATTCAGACTGGGGAGAGAACGACACTGAAAACCTGCTGTTGGGGAAAGCGATAGTGGTTCTGGCAACCACGATCTGCGAGAGATGACTCAGCAGGGGAAGCAAACACTGATACGGTACCGAGGTTCTGCTTCAAGGAAAGAAACCATGGATCTTGCATTGGGATTATCGATCTGGCCTCGAACTCTAAGGAGCAGCCACTTCTGCTGGGAAGATACAGTCTGGCACTGTCAACTCCACTGGGGATATATAGTCTGGCACTGTCAACTCTACTGGGGAGTGTATGTCTTGAAACAAACGCTTGGGGAAGTACAGTGGTGAGAACCTGTTGGGGATTGAAGAATCCAACACTCTGATCAGCTCTGCAGGGATAAGACACCGGATTTGTCTGTTGGCGACTTCACTGGGGAAGATATTCACGGTCATCTGCAGGGGATTTTAAGGAAATGCCCCGAGGGTATCTGTTCTGAATAGACGATCCAAATCACTTAAAATTTACAGCAATTTTAAATGTTTATTAAGCATGTACCTGTAAAGCCCTTATGTGTCATGATGCAATGTTTATCAAAAATTCAGACGTCATTTTTGCAAACAAAACAGTAAAATGAAAATGAAAACAGAGATATACTGAATAACATGATTTTATTGATTGAATGGCCTCTGAATAGGCATTTACATCAGGAAGCAATCCCTGGAAAGAGGTAATCGCACAAAAGATAAAAACAGAAATTAATCTAATGGCAATGTGAAATGGATTTCTATTGGGTTCCAATTCTGCTATGACTTGCCTGTCTTCAAGATCCTCCAGATGATCAGCCTTCTGAAAAGGTGATTGGACTGTTTCCTACCTTTCAAAAATTTCCAGTCATCGACATGAGATGAGATTCAGAACTAACTCAGAACGCAGTCATTCGCTTAATCCCTAACTTTTGCCTGGATCGCCCTTTTCGGGTTTTCAATCCATCGGGATACCCATTTTTGCCTAAGTTGCCTTTTTAGGTTTTCAACTTATCGGGTGTACGATCTTTTCATTTTTTAATCCCTAATTTTTGCCCGAAACTTTTCATTTTCTTGGTTCGTCGGGATGCCCATTTTTGCCTGGACTATTCTTTTTACTGTCCAGTGGGTCTATTTTATGCGAAGTATTTTTTAACTGCGTCTGAGTTCACAGGGGAAGTGAAGTTTTCACCGTCCATAGTTGCAAGCATTAAGGCCCCACCATCAAAAACCTTGGTGACAATATACGGTCCATTATAGTTAGGAGTCCATTTGCCCCTGTGATCTGTCTGAGGAGGAAGGGTCCTTTTCAACACTAAATTTCCGACTTGGAAACAACGAGGACGCACTTTCTGATCAAAGGCTCTCTTCATCCGACTCTGATACAACTGCCCATGACAAATGGCTGCCATTCGCTTCTCTTCGATAAGACTCAACTCATTGAACCTTGTCCGAATCCATTCGGCTTCATCTAACTTGACATCCAACAGGACTCTTAGAGAAGGAATCTCCACTTCAACAGGTAGGACTGCTTCCATACCATAGACCAGGGAGTAAGGGGTTGCCCCAATCGACGTACGTACTGAAGTACGGTACCCATGCAAGGCGAAGGGTAGCATCTCATGCCAATCTCTGTACGTGACGACCATCTTCTGCACAATCTTCGTTATGTTCTTATTTGCCGCCTCAACAGTGTCGTTCATCTTAGGGCGATAAGGGGAAGAATTGTGATGCTGAATGTTGAAGTTCTGACACAACTCCTTCATCATTTTGTTGTTGAGATTAGAACCATTATCAGTAATGATTCTTTCGGGAATCCCATAGCGACAAATGATTTCTTTCTTGATGAAACGGGCAACCACATGTCTGGTGACATTCGCGAACGACGCTGCTTCGATCCACTTGGTGAAATAGTCGATGGCAACAAGGATGAAGCGATGCCCATTGGAAGCAGTCGGCTCAATCTTTCCAATCATGTCAATGCCCCACATAGCAAACGGTCACGACGAAGTCATCACATTCAGAGGATTTGGCGGCACATGCACCTTATCAGCATAAATCTGGCATTTATGACACTTCCGAGCATATTTGAAGCAATCTGATTCCATGGTCATCCAATAATAACCCGCTCTCAATAATTTCTTAGCCATTGCATGTCCGCCGGCATGAGTACCGAAGGAACCTTCATGAACTTCCTGCATTAACATGTCCGCCTCGTGTCTGTCCACGCATCTGAGCAAAACCATGTCGAAGTTCCTCTTATACAGCACATCGTCTTTGTTCAAGAAGAAACTGCCTGCCAATCTTCTCAAAGTCTTTCTGTCATTGTTGGATGCCCCTGCAGGGTACTCTTGATTCTTCAGAAAGCACTTGATATCGTGATACCAGGGCTTGTCATCGACTACCAGTTCAGCAGCATACACATACGCGGCCCTGTCAAGGCACATCACATCGATCCTGGGAGCATGGTTCCAACAAATTACCTTGATCATGGAGGATAGAGTAGCAAGTGCGTCTGCCATCTGGTTCTCATCACGAGGTATATGATACAATTTTACTGTTGTGAAGAAAGTTAACAGTCTTCTCGTGTAATCTCTGTAGGGGACCAGAGTGGGCTGGAGAGTATTCCAATCACCATTCACTTGATTGATCACTAGAGCTGAATCTCCGAAGATGTCCAGAGTCTTGATTCTCATATCAATGGCTTGCTCAATACCCAAGATACAGGCCTCGTACTCAGCTTCATTATTTGTGCACTCAAAAGTCAAACGAGCGGTGAAAGGCATGTGGGCACCTTTCGGAGTAGTAATGACAGCGCCAATTCCACTTCCTCTAGCATTGACAGCCCCATCAAACAACAAAGTCCGCTTTTCGTTTGGATCAGGTCCCTCCTCAACAACTGGCTCTTCATAGTCTTTCATCTTGAGGAACATGATGTCTTCATCTGGAAAATCAAACTTCATCGGCTCATAATCATCAATCGGCTGCTGAGCAAGATAGTCTGAGAGAATACTCCCTTTGATGGCTTTCTGGAATGTATACTGGATATCGTACTCTGTCAGTACCATTTGCCAACGAGCCACCCTTCCGATGAGAGCTGGCTTCTCGAATATGTATTTGACTGGATCCATCTTGGAGATCAGTAGGGTTGTGTGAGACATCATGTATTGTCTCAATCGCTTAGCAGCCCATGCAAGTGCACAACATGTCTTCTCAAGCATTGAGTATCTCGACTCGCAATCTGTGAATTTCTTACTCAGGTAGTAGATGGCATGTTCTTTCCTACCTGTCTCGTCGTGTTGACCGATAACACAACCCATAGAATTGTCAAGTACTGTCAAGTACATAATCAGCGGTCTCCCTGGGACTGGAGGCATAAGGATAGGAGGATTCTGCAAATACTCTTTTATCTTCTCGAAAGCCCTTTGATAATCTTCATTCCACCCGATAGCCTGATCTTTCCTCAACAATTTGAATATTGGCTCACACGTGGCTGTTAGGTGAGAGATGAACCTTGCAATGTAGTTCAACCTCCCTAAGAAACCACAGACTTGTTTCTCTGTTCTTGGCTCAGGCATTTCCTGTATTGCTTTCACTTTGTCAGGATCCACCTCAATCCCTTTTCCGCTAACAATAAAACCCAGCAATTTTCCCGATCTCACCCCGAAAGTGCACTTGTTCGGATTAAGTCTCAGTTTGAATTTCCTTAACCGTTCAAACAATTTCTGCAGATTCACCAAATGTTCTTCTTCTGTCTGAGATTTGGCAATCATATCGTCCACATAAACCTCGATTTCATGATGAATCATATCATGGAACAGAGTCACCATAGCTCGTTGATATGTTGCTCCGGCATTTTTCAGACCAAACGGCATCACCTTGTAGCAGAAGGTGCCCCATGGGGTTATGAAAGTTGTCTTTCCATGTCCTCTGGTGCCATCTTGATTTGGTTATAGCCAGAAAAGCCATCCATGAAGGAGAATACCGAGAACTGAGTTGTATTATCCATCAAAACGTCGATGTGAGGTAATGGGAAATAATCTTTAGGGCTAGCTCTATTCAGATCCCGGTAGTCGACACACATCCGTACCTTTCCATCCTTCTTAGGTACTGGGACGATGTTTGCAACCCATGGCGGATAATTGGTGACTGCTAGAAACCCTGCATCCAACTGCTTTTGCACTTCTTCCTTTATCTTGACAGCCATCTCTAGTCTTGTTCTTCTGAGCTTCTGCTTGACCGGAGGACAACCTTCTTTGAGAGGCAAGCGGTGTACCACGATGTCTGTGTCCAGCCCGGGCATGTCCTGATAAGACCAGGCGAAGATGTCAACGTATTCTTGCAGCAATTCAATCATCCCTTTCTTCACATCATCTCCCAAAGCAGCCCCTATCTTGATTTCTCTCTTGACGTCCTCGGTGCCGAGATTAATCACTTCAGTAGGCTCTTGATACGGTTGAATGACCCTTTCTTCCTGTTTTAAGAACCTGGCAAGTTCTTCAGGGAGTTCACAGTCTTCATCACCCTCTTTTTCAGCTTGAAAGATTGGATTTTCAAAGTCGAAGCGAGCCATAGCAGAACCGTTATCAATAGGATCCGGTGACGTGCATTCCTTCAGAAAAGTGACTTGGACAATCTCCTCAGAAGACCAATTGTTGATGACTTCACCTGGGATCCTCGGACGCACCAAGTTGTCGATGTCACAATCACTATCCCCACCCTCTTCATTGATTGCTGATACCTGGCCATACTGAAAGATGCCAGCGCTGGAGAAAGTAATTGGCCCCTGATGAGTCTGAAGTGTTGAAGTTGTAGAAGTCAGAGCTGGCTGGTACCCAATCCCGAGCTTGTCGTCTTTCATTGGTAATTCCAACAGACGCCCCCAACCGGGAGCAGCCCCTGAATCCACCACGGCCTGTGCCTGCTTAAAGGATAAGATAGAGGCACCCGCTTTAACCTCTTCCACCGGAGTTGCATCCTTGATTTGAATTGACTCAAAAGCCTGACACATAGTCTCATGAATTTCATCTTCTACTTCTACATACTTGAATGTAGACAGGTTACTGACCAGGATGTCCTCCTCACCACAGACGGTGATAATTCGTCCGTTGACCGGAAACTTAATCTTTTGATGTAGAGTTGAAGAGACTGCCCCAGCATTATGGATCCAAGAACGACCCAGCAAGCAACTGTAGGAAGGACTGATATCCATCACGTAGAAGACAGTGTTGAAGGTTTGTGATCCAATCAGAATTGGCAATTCTATCTCTCCAAACACCGATCTCTTAGAACCATCGAAGGCTCTCACAATAAGATCTGAAGGTTTCAAGACCAAACCCTCTACTTCTAACCTCGACAGGGCTCTCTTGGGTATCACATTGAGAGAGGAACCTGTATCCACCAGAACATGCGATAACACGGTGTCTATGTATTCCATCGAGATGTGCAAAGCCTTGTTATGATTGCGTCCGGCTGGTGTCAAGTCAGAATCGGTAAAACCCAACCTGTTGCTTGCATGCACATTGGCGACGATCCCTTCTAGTTGGTTTACCGAGATTTCTTGAGGTACATAGGCAGCATTAAGAACCTTCAGAAGCGCCTCCCTGTGTGCCTCCGAACACAACAGGAGTGAGAGAATGGATATCTTGGACGGAGTCTGAATCAACTGATCGACTACCTTGTAATCGCTTTTCTTTATGATTCTCAGAAGCTCGTCCACATCTTTTGCAAAAGTGGGCTCAGAACCATCCTGGGGTGCAGAGGTACCCTCATTCACGACTTGCTTGCCTTTGGCTTTCGCCACAGCATCAGCATTATCAGCTTGGGTAACCGGTGGTGAGAACAATCTACCACTCCTGGTGAATCGCCCGATTCCACCAACATTATCCACTACGGGACCGTTAAGTTCAGGCTTCTGACCTTCTTCTACTTCAGTGGCCGTTCCACCCTATGATCGTGCGTGTATACGCTCCCCCCATAATGCCATGGAATGGCCCTTTCACTGGTGAAAGGTAAAGGACCAAGGGTTGTGATGGTCATAGTAGATTGTCGCACTGGTGGCACGGGTTGCGCTTCTGGCACACTGATCTGATTAGTTGGGTAGAAAATAGTGATAGTAACAATATCACAGCCGTACTCAGAAATCTCATTCATTGAAATGCAAGCATCCGAAACATCGGAATCAAGTTCAATTACATCAGGATCAACCACATTGGAAAAAATAAATACATCATCATGGATTACAGAATCAGTAGGAACAACATCTGCGAATTCATCAATAGCATCTTCAAACACTTCTTCCTCAACCCCTTCCACAGACTCTTGGACAGACAAATCTTCAACCTGGAGGATACCTTTGTCGAGCAAGGCCTGGATACCCTGCTGTAGCTTCAAACAACCTCCACTCTGAGTGGCACAATCCAAACAATCTTTCCCACAACCGGGGAAAACATCGGCCTTCAGCAAGCATCCTTTGATATCCAACAATGGAGTCTTCAACTTCAACACATCCTTAATGGACTTGGCTTTTCCTTCCATCATATTAATGTTTGCACCACCATGTTGCGGCATGGGATTGTTGACGACATTAGGAGCCGGTGCAAGATTGATGGCTTTTGAATCTATGAGGTCCTGAACTACGTGCTTAAAAGCTTTGCAGTTCTCAATGTTATGGCCAGGTGCCCCAGAGTGGAAGCTACACCTAGCGTTGGCGTCGTAACCCACCGGAAATCTACCAACAGGAGGAGCCAGAGTGTGCAATTGCACAAGTTGTAGTTGTTGAAGACTAGAAAGCAACTGAGCATACGACATTGGAAGGGTGTCGAAACGCCGGTCCATCATCCTTTGCCTCTGTTGATAGGCGGGTCTGTTACCCGGTTGTTGCTGCTGTTGGTACTGAGCCGGTTGAAGTTGTGGTTGTTGTTGTTGTAGTGGTGCTGCAGCTGGAATGGTCACAGCCGCAACATACGGTTGATAATTCTGGAAACTGTTCCTTCTAACACCTCTGTTCTGATAGGAAGTCAAAGAATTCACTCCCCTCTCTCTCTGCTTATGCCCTCCAATGAACGACTTTTTTACCCCTGATGAAGATCCAACTCCATTTTGGATCTTGCAGGTCTTCAGGTAATTCTCCACCCTCTCTCCGGTAGAGACCACATCAGCAAAGTTGGAGGCATTGCACTCCACCAGACGCTCCAGATAAGGTCCAGGCAGCGTATTCATGAACATGTTGGTCATTTCCTTTTCCAACATAGTGTCGCATCCGTGAAAAACAACCGGCGGGCTAAAACAAAAACAACACAGAGCCGCCACCGTGCGTTATTTATCCCAAAGAGGGAAAGGAAACGCTCGAAGTAAACCTGGGAAAGGAAATGGTCTCGCGACCAAAGAGAATGGGATCGGGAGTCGGTTACGCAAGGGGAAGGTATTAGCACCCCTCACGTCCGCCGTACTCGACGGGATCCACGCTCTAAAAGAAATAAAAGGTTGCTAAACAAACATCACACACACACACACTGAAGACAACACAGGTGGGGTAAAAGAGGAGAGGGCTCGCTAGGACATCGCGTCCTATGCCTACGTATCTCGTCTGGAACGAGAATCAGAGTTGCCGTAGTTCGGCTCACGCACGCCAAACAAGACACACACAAACACAGGCAAACCTGGAACCCGAACGCCAATCGCTGGACTTACATCGGCTTCCGAACCAAACAAACACACTCAGGATACGGACAAACAAGCAACAAGCTACTAAGGAGTCGGGAACTCGAGCCTAGCAACTGTCAAGCAAAACACACACAAAAAGAAAAAGGATGCCCGGAGAGACCTCGCACGGTCTCCTGCCTACGTACCTCATCTGGTATGAGGATCAGGGCGACGTAGTTCCCCTGAACGGGAAAGAAATTCTAACCAGATACAAAGGGAGACACACTACTAGGGAGTTGTACTCGAGCCTAGATGTTATCATGCATCGTTGCCCTATGTTATGGTTTCTATCTACTTGCACAACAACAAGCTAATCCTAACCAGGAAGAAGCAAAGCATGCAAGCATAAACAAAACAAATCAAACATTCACAGTTAGCACACACTATATACAGACAAGGTGGGCTCAATCAAGGGTTAAGTTGCAAAAGCAACACAACTGTGTCAGGTGAAATTAGCTCTTAACCCTGACATTGAGAGTCAGGGTGAAGCCAGATGAAAGGTGAGTAAAGATTAGACTTCACAGCTCTTATCCCTGGCCAGGGAGAGCTTCAAACAAAGGAGCGTGGGTTCAGGAAGTGGGAACCCTTCTACACTCAAGACTCTGACTCAACTGATCTTGGGTTAATGTCCCAATGCATCAACACAGTGGTGTGAGCAGAGGGACGACTCAACAAGAATAGCAGGGGATGGATTGCACATCCCTTGTGTCTGCCAATTGCCTTAATCAAGGTCTTTTCCTGCTTGGGGACAAAATTAAACAATCACAAACATCGCCTCTTAAGGAGGACTTCAGACAGTTGCCTGGCTAAATAACAAGCCAGGTCTTCCAGACTATATGGAGACAAGAGAGTCTACCTCAATTGGTTTATACAACCAAGCAGTAGCACAAGCAAGTTCAAAGATGAACTGTTAGCGACTAAAGTACCTGAAATCAATCTAATTCAGTCAGTATTCCAATCACCAAGTCAAAACAGACAGCATAAAAGCCAACAGACAATACAATCAACCAATGCAATGTGCAAAGCACAATCAACTCAAGTGAGCCAAGCATCCTACAAAATAAAACAAGTTAGTTCATAACAAGCATATAAACCAAACTCAATCAACTTGCATTAATCTCCTTTAAAACATTTGCTTCTTCAACCTGAAACACAATTCAAAAGTGAGAAACAAGACCACTAGGACAAGCCTAGGGTCCAAAGGAGGTGAAAAATTCAAAACAGCAAGTGAAAATTAATCAAAACCAAGATCTATCAAGCAAAAAGAGAATCCAATTGGTCTCACACCAAAACTACGTACCAAATCCGTTTCATGCACAATTTAAGTCAAACTATGCAATTGTGAACCACATATGAGCAAACAGAATGATCACACTCAAACAAATACCAAAACAGCTCAATAAATTCCACAAAAATTCCAGCCTAAACAGAACACATTCAATGAGTAGCATATAAAATTTCATGCTATTTGGACCAGAGGAAGTATGGAAATTAAATTCATAAAGTTCAGACAAGTTCAAGCAAGCCAACACAAGGCATCAAAACAAGCATCAACTTCCATCAATCATAAAACAGTGACAAAACATGATAAATGAGTAGGATCAAAACCACAATGACCTATAATGTGTCTAGAAGTCACATGTCAAATTTCACATCCATCCAATTAATGACCAGAATTTCACAAGCCAAATACAAACATGTGTCACAAAAAATCAACAAATGACCAAACAGGGGAGAAAATTCCAATCAAATAGGAAATGCAAGCAATAAATCCAGAAAAATTCTCATGTATTCTCAACATCCATATGCTCAATCATGCAAAAATTTAGCTCAATCCAATGTCCATAAGCACATCAAATAAAATCATGAAATTCACAATGAATGGTGTGACACAAATTGTCACACCTCTAATCAAAAATTCATATCTCATCAACCATGGATCCAAAAATTGCAAACTATACATCAAAATCACCAGCAAAGAGTCCAGAACATGCACAAAAAATTTCAAGCATTTCTATGGAAGCATCAAGATTTTACAAGCAAAATGGCATGGTATACACAAATTGGACACACTCAATCAAACCCTAGGCAATTTTATTTTTCACTCGTGCACAAAAATAATAAAAATCACCATAAAAAACTACACATCACAAGGAGAAATATGCAAAAAGTCTCATCAAATTTGGATCAAAAATGAATTAGATATGAATTTTCTAAGATGCAAGATCAAATGAAATGAAATTGGAAAAAAGAAAATGAAATAATACAAATTAATATGAAATAATGGCATAATTGTAAATACGCCTTGCCACAATGAAACGCGACGTTTCATTAAAACGCCCTGGCAGCACGCGATTGGTTGATGGTAGCGGGAAACACAAAATTTGAACGCAGCCAAGCAAAAATGGATCAAAACGCGTTTTGGAAAGGAAAAATGGAGTGTTCATCGTGTTCATCATTCCAGAATTCAACATGCACGAATTCTCAACCAAAATGCACAAACAGCATACCAATCGAATCAGCAAGTCATGTAGATCACTAAACCAACAATCATTTGACCTAAATCTACCTATGCTAACCGGATCGAGCAAAAGAACATTTGAACATCAAACTTCAATTTCAGATTTCTCACTCAAAACCTAACGAAATTCAAAACTACAAGTTGCAACATGTTCTACAATCCACGATCTACATAAGCCATATGTTAATTTCAAGAATCGGAAAATTCGAGATCTCACCTTATGGATGTGCAGATGCTGCTATCGCGTGTTTCAAGGCTTTGGAAGTGAAAACAGATGAAGCTTAATGATGCAGTAGATGAATGAAGGTGAAACTTCAGCTCGAATATGCTCCAGTTCCAAGGATTCTCAAACTGCCATGGCTATGCAAGGTGATAACAGTTGTGCTTCTTCAAGGTTTTTGCCACGATTTCGTTCAAACAGATGCTCCAAAGTTCCTGCAGATGGAGATTCAAACAAACACGAGGCCAAGGCAATGTGAAACTGGATGAAAAAGTGCAAAAAAGTGTGAGAACAAGTGAGAGAATTTTGATGAATTTTCTTGTTAGATCTGAAAATGTGATTGTGATTATGATTTTCTGTTACAATTATCACTTTATACCATGCCTTAATCCACTTTTTAATCACAATTAGCAAAATGAAGTGAAATTAGCAAAAAATGCATTTTCAAGTGAAATGGCCAATATGTCCTTTTGCAAATTAGGCAATGTAACAGTAGAAAATCAGTTCAAGCAAGTCTAAAATGATGTTTATGAGGTGTTGCAATTGGTTTTGTGTGGAAATGCCATGTATTTTGGAAATTGCCTATTTTTCCCACCAATTTTCAAATAGTTCACTTGAAAAATGACATTTTGCCATGATGATTTTTGATGAAATGTAATGATGCATCATGAAAGTACATGTAAAATGTGGTTTGCTCAAAGAAAGATCACCCAATTTGGCCATTCCATGTGAAAGTTATGACACTTTGAATTTAGGCATTTTCTGAAAATGATTTGATCATAACTTGCCAACCACACATGAGAAATGAGTGTTCTTGGACTTTTTGGAAAGGTGAGAGCAAGATCTACAACTTTCATGTTGAACAAAATTTCATTTGAAGCATTTTTGGACACGTAATTTTGAGGTGAAAAACTTTCCATTTTTGGCAGTTTCCAATTACAGGTCACCTGCCATTTTTGGAAACTTTTCATCTGACTTTATTTTCTTCATTCTTGATGTTTGAAATGTCAAATGAAACTTGTTTAGACATTAATGAAGTGTATCTAACTCTCTCCCACCTCCAAATCCATCAATTCAGGCACAGTTGACCACAGTTGACTTTTCTGACTAATAGATGAATTTGGCTATGCACTAATCAAGTTGAGCCTCAAACTCCTGATGAAATGGCTCAATGATGAAACCCTAGCTTCCATAAGCTCAATATAATCACATGATGATCCCCATATCCATTGTAGACCTCATCTCCTTGCCAAGCCCTGATTGGCCCAACGCAGATGATTCAACTGATTAGGGTTGACCAGTGGTCAAAACCCTAATCCCAAGGTATCTGATCAATCTCTTGAATCTTCTGGATGATAACAAGACCATGATGATGATGATGTATCATTTCACCCAAGATCAAGCTCAATCTCCTTGACAACCAAGAAACCCTAATTTGTTCCACACATCCTCAGATGATTAATGATTTATTCAATCAATGAAACCCTCAGCTTGCATCTTAACCTCTCTTATCTTCTGATCAAGACCTAGGAGGATGACTTGCTCAATGTAGCCACATGTTATGCAAATATGCAATGCCTAATGACCTACAAATGATATGCAAAATGTTAAGCTAGTCCCAAGAGAGGAGGGCAAATTTTGAGGTGTTACAGCTGCCCCTATTCAATCCACTGTGAACCTGTCGATATGAATAGCCTCGGCTTTCAGATGATCAGGATGAAGAGTGATTGAATACCAAGAACAGACAAACAATTTGCACTCTGATGGGAAATAATCAACAGCCTGTCAGAATCGGCAAAGAAACAACCTCGAAAGAAGAAACATTCGTCTGGTACGGAGAAAGTCGGCCTGAGTACCGAAACAACAACGTCGACCTGGATACCAAAATAAATGGTGACGCAGGGATAACCATGGCCTGAACACCACATATCCGCTGGGGATTATCATCTCTTTTTAATGCTTTTTCTTGAACCCCGAGATTTTCTAATTGCTCTTCCTTTTTTATTTTCTTGAACCCCGAAATTTTTCTTCGCGCAAATGATCCCGGATCACTGCATTTGAACCCCGACATTTTGTTTGCCAAAATAATGAACCCCATTCTCCATTTGAACCCCAGTCGCCTGACGATAATTTGTGATCGCCATTGTGAACCCCATTCTCCAGAAAATGCCTCAACATCTCCTTTTCTCCATTTGAACCCCGCTCTCCAGAAAATGCCTCAACATTTCCTTTTCTCCATTTGAACCCCGTTCTTCGCTTTCTTGTGATAATTCCGCTGGCAACATCGGAAATAACACCCAACACCACTCTGAGGGCGACATATTAGAGGGTACACCTTCACAAAAGGAAGGTAACATGTGCATTTCTTCTTCAGAAGACACCCATAACGACCTCCATTGGCCTCTGCCAAAGTCTAAGGTGACACATGAACAGAAGATAATCCTGAGGACCTCATCCCGGATATAATCTTCAACTCCAATCCCCACTTGGACCCCGATCTCCAGAAAATGTCTCAACACTTCCTTTTCTCCATTTGAACCCCGATCTCCAGAAAATGCCTCAACATTTTCCTTTCTCCATTTGAACCCTGATTGTCGCGCTGATCGCGTAGCGTCCTTTGATTTTATTTCCATCTCCGTCCGACGGAAAAATTTCCTCCAGTATCGCACTACTGGGGAACATTGCTGATCTGACATCATGATGCTAAACTCCTCAGAGTAACACCTTCACCATCCGGCGAAACTAAATCTCAAACGGTAACCACGGCTTGAGACACGCTGATCGCGTAACATTCCCATCTCTGCTCGACAGAAAAGTTCCCTCCAGTATCGCACTACTGGGGAAGTACTGTTGATAAAAAACGGTGCCAAACTCCTCGGAGCAACACCTTCATCCTCAGGAAACCACCTCTCAGACGGTAACCACGGTCTGAGACTAGCTCATGCTTGCAATATGATGCATGATTGATTTTTCTACGTAATGCTCCATACTTATGGAAATGCTACGCGATTTATTATGCAATATGCTATGCTTAGTCTACATGATGAATGCATAAAAAGCATCCCCCTCAAGGGACTTTTCTGAGGAGCTCGAGACACTCTGCTGAGGAACTCGCCAACACTCCGACTCCACCCTGCTGGGGAATAGCACTGCTGCTGGGAAAAGGCAACCCTTGCTGGGGAAAAACCTCCTTTACACCCGATCCGCTTGGGGAATTGCTGGGGATAGAACCACCAATGCACTCTGTGGGGATACACCAGTCTTTGACTAGCTGGGGATATCAATCCCGACTCTGCTTGAGAAACCACCACACACAGATACTTCCGCTGGGAAAACTGCAACCTTCCGACCTGGCGACTGGGGAAGCATTGATCTGAAACCTGCTGTAACACCTCAAAATTTGCCCTCCTCTCTTGGGACTAGCATATCATGTTGCATATCATTTTTAGGTCATTAGTCATTGCATATTGCATATCATGTGGTTACATTGTGCAAAGTCATCCTCACAAGTCTTGATCAGAAGATAGGAGGTCAAGTGCAAGCTAGGGTTTTATTGGACTGGTCAGCAATCATCTGAGGATTGGGCTATAAATTAGGGTTTTTTGATTTCTCAAGGATATTGGTCTTCATCTTGATTACAATGATTCATCATCATCATCATGGTTTGATTTCATCAAGTGTTGAAGCGGATTCCTCGAGATTGGGGTTTTGACCACTGGTCAACCCTAATCAGGTGCATGGGGCCAATCAGGGCATGATCAGGAGGTGGGGTCTATGAGGTATATGAGGATCATCTTATGATTGTATGGAGATTATTGAGGTTAGGGTTTCACCCTTGAGCCATTTCATCAGAGAATTGGGGCTCAGATTGATCTATGCATGGCCAAATTCATCTATCAGCTGAAAAGTCAACTGTGGTCAACTGTGCATGATTTAATGGATTTGGAGGTGGAAATGAGTTGGATACACTTCATTCATGTTGGAACAAGTGTTATTTGACATGTCAATGCTCAAGAATGGAGAAAATCAAGTCAGGACAAAAATTGCCAAAAATAGAAAGGGACTTGTAATAGAAGTTTCCAAAAATGGAAAGTTTTTGACCTCAAAATTACGTGTCCAAAAAAGCTTCAAATGAAAATTTGTTCAACATTAAAGTTGTAGATCTTGTTCTCACCTTTCCAAAAAGTCCAAGAACTTGAAATTCCCATGTATGGTTGGCAAGTTATGGTCCAGTCAATTTCAAAAATGACCCATAATCAGAGGGGCATAACTTCCACATGGAGTGTCCAAATTGAGTGATCTTTTTATGCACAAACTCCATTTGACATGTACTTTCATGGTGCATAATTGGATTTCATCAAAAATGGTCAATTCAAAAAGTCAAATTTCAAGTGCACAATTAAAAATCCAGGGGCAAAATGGTCCAACTTGAGAAATAATGGGAATTTTTGAATGGGGATTTTTGCAACACCTCACAAATGTCATTTGGAAATGGTTTGAATCATCATAATAGGCCAAGGTGCAATGGTTGAAGATTTCACTTTTGGAATGAAATTGAAAAATGAACAAAGTGCCATCACATAGTGAAATTCCAAAATACACATCCAATCAACATGAGACAAGTTGCAACAGCTCACACATGTCATTTTGAGAGTGTGTGAGCTGTCAATGAGCTGTCAATGAGCTGGCATGTGAAGTTACTATTTTGCCCTTGCTTGGAAAATAACAATTTTGCTAATCATTTCCATTTTGATTAATTTGGTGATTAAGGCTTGTTTAAGTGGGAGTATATATTCTTAATCCTAACTAACTTCAGATCAATAATCACAATTCACCAAAATCACAATCTTTTCCCTCCAAATTCATCAAAATCCCTCAAGAACACAAAGAGCAAAAATCCTTCAATCTCTTCCAATTCTTCATCAAACTCGAAAATTCCTTTTGCTGCCATCTCTATTCAACTTCTTCTTGGACTGTTTTGGTAGATCAACCTCCGAATCCTCACAATTCGCAACTGTCCAAACAAGGTGCATCCATGGCTTTTGAAGAATTCTTCCATTAGAAGCTGTTTCAATCGAACCTGAGCATTCCAGACACCTCACACATCATCATTCTCCATCTGTTTGAGATCAAAACGCGCAAAGAACATCAATTCCAACACTGCCTTCAAATCAAGGTTAGAAATCGAATCTAACCATTGCCTTAATGTTTATGTGCGTTGTGTAGATCATTTATCGTAGAGCATCGTGATATAATTAGTTTTAGAAATAGTGAATTGTGGCTCAAGTTATGTTGATTAGAAGAAACGATGCAAAAACCTAATTCCTTCGATTCGTAGGATTTAGGAAGAATTAAACGAAACCATGGACATATTTGGATTCCTGAGAGTGAGACCTTTCCAACGGATATTAGTTTGTAGATTTTGGTGATAGTTTGATGTTCTTCGTGTTCATGCGCATCTGGAAATTTCCTGGGAAAATGATGATGAATTCTGGGCGCAAGAGGCTGTTAGATCCGTTTTTTCCTTTGGATTTTCAAACTGGATGTTTACCGCGCCTTGCCTTTGGTATTTACAAAACTGCCACTGGTTTAACTTAATTAAATTAATTCATTTCAATAAATATTTTAAAAATCACATAAACATTAAAAAATTCATAAAAAATTATTGGAAGGTCACAAAAATATGAGGATTTTTTCTACAGCTTCCATTTTGTCTCTAGAATTTTATGAGTATGATTTTGCAAATTGTGCTTGGTGAAAAATTGGTTTGACCTAGGGTTGTTTGACTTGTATGCATTCTTGACACATTTTGCCATTTCTATTGTGAAATTCCCATACTTAAAAAGAAATGTCTGAAATTTTTTATGGTGATTGTAGACATGTTAATGGTGATTTACATGTAAATTTTGTGAATTTTGGATACCTGATGATTGAGTTATGAATTTTTGAATCTAAGTATGACAATTTGTGTCACACCTAGCTAGGTCAACTTTCTGGATTTATTTTCATGACCTAGAGATGTTGGATGGGATTGAAATTTTGCATGTATGTTTATGGATATGTTGATATGCTATGTGAATATTTCTGGATTTTTATGTGGCATTTTCAATTTGATTGGTATTTTTCATCTCTGTTGGTCAAATGTGCAAGTTCATGTGACATATGTTTGGAATATCTTTGTGAAATGCTCATATGGTTTTAGATAAACATGAAATTTGGTATGCTGGTTGTAGACACATTGTAGGACATCCTTGTTTTGGTCCCATTCATTTCTTAATTGTTTTCATTGACTTATGATTTTTTGAAGTGAATGCATGTGTTGATGCTATGGTTTGGCTCATATATTTGTGTCTGTTTTTCTTGATTTTCATTGACATAGTTCCTTTTGTCCAATTGAGCTGAAAATTGACATGATGTACCTTGAATATGTCCTGTTTAGGTGTAAATTATTTGAGGATTTTTGGAATTGTTTTGATATGGATTTGGTTGAAGTCATTCTGTTTGGATGTTTGGTGTTATGTTTGACCTAGTTTGGATTGTTTTGGTCATGAAATGAATATGGTAAATGATATAAGCATGGAACCAATTGCCCTTGCTTTTGATTTGTTTGAATTTGATTTTGGTTGAGAATCCCTTGCTGTTTAGATTTTTTCTCACTTTTGGACCCTAGGCTTGGCCTAGTGGTCTTGTCTCTCACATTTGCTTGATTTTTCAGGATGAAAAGCACCATGATTAAGGAGATTGAACCAAATGGATTAAATTGACATTGCTTGATGTTGAGAACTAACATGAATTTGTTTTGTAGGTTGTGAAGCTTATAGCTTGCCTTGTTGTGTGCATTAATTTGTATAGTCTGACTGATTAACATTTGCCGTTTATTGTTGTCTGTCTGAGTACTGATGATACTTGATTGTTTTCAGGTACATTTAGTTGCTTACAGTTCTTTAAGAACTTGCTTGCTGCTGCTTGGTTTTTAAACCACTTGAGGTAGGACTTCTATTCTTCATGTAGTCTGGAGACCCGGTCTGTTATTTGGCCGGGCAAACTGTCTGAAGTCCTCCTTAAGAGGCGATGTTTGTGATTGTTTACATTTGTGCCAAGCAGGTGAAAGACCTCTATGAGGCAATTGGTGGATCAAAGGGATATGCAATCTATCCCCCACTATTCTGTGAGTCGTCCCTCTGCTCACACGGCTGTGTGTTGATGCATTGGGACACAAACCCAAGATCCTGTGCTGTTGCACAATCGAGTCAGAGTCTTTGAGCGTAGAAGGGTCCCTCCATTCTGGACCCACGCTCCTTTGTCAGAAGCTCTCCCTGGTCAGGGATAAGAGCTGTGAGGTCTCATCCTCACTTCACCTTTTCATCTGCTTCACCTTAGCCTCGTAATGGCAAGGTTAAGAGCGAATAATACCCATGTACAGATGACTTGCTTCGGCAGTCAAACCCATTGTTTGAGCCCACTTGATTGGTTATAGTGTGTGCTATGTGAATATTTGCTTGAAATGCTTGTTTTGATGTCTGTATGCTTGTATGCTTGCTTTCTTCCTGGATAGGAGTAGCTTGCAGTTGTGCAAGTAGGTAGGAACCTGAACGTAGGGTAACGATGCATGACAACACTAGGCTCGAGTCCAGCTCCCTGGTAGTGTGTCTTCCCTCGGTTTCTGGCTAGGTTTTCTTTCCCTTTAGGGGGAACTACATCGCCCTGATCCTCGTGCCAGACGAGGTATGTAGGCAGGAGGTCGTGCGAGACCTCTCCGGGCACTTTTTTTTCTTTTTTGCGTGTGTTTGCTTGTTATCTTCTTGTGTATGTTTGGTTCGGATGCCGACGTAAGTCCAGTGATTGGTGGTCGGGCTCCACGTTTGCCCTTTTGCGTGTGTTTTGGTTCGGATGCTGACGTAAGTCCAATGATTGGCTGTTGGGCTCCATGTTTGCCATCTGTTTGTGTGTTTTGTGTTGTTTGGCGTGCGTGAGCCGAACTACAGTGGCTCTGATTCTCGTTCCAGACGAGATATGTAGGCATAGGATGCGACGTCCTATCGAGCTCCCTTCTGTTAACCCCACCTGCGTTCCCTGTGTGTGTGTGTGATGTTTAGCAACCTTTTCTTTATTTTAGAACGTGGATCCCGTCGAGTACGACGGACGTGAGGGGTTCTAATACCTTCCCCTTGCGTAACCGACTCCCTTACCCTTTCTCTTTGGTCGCAAGACCATTTCCTTTCCAGGTTTCTCTGAGCGTTTCCTTTCCCTATCTTGGGATAAATAACGCGCAGTGGCGGCTCTGTGTTGTGTTTTTATTTGAGTCCCGCCGGTTGTTTTTTCGCAGATGCGACACCTGCTGGGGGATAATCATCCGGACCCTGCTAGGGAAGCTACAGACCTTGGATCTGCTGTGGAGTTAGTCCCCACAACTCTGCTTGGAGAGATGAGGAAAATCTAATATTGACCACCCGGCGACTCATCGAACCATTGTATTCATATCCAACTCCCATGTCAGCCTTCCAATTTTGAGAACTCCCAGACTCGTCTGGACTTTTCTGCTCCATCATCTTGTATTCCAAACCGCTCCGTACTCGACGGAGAACGAACTCCTGGGATTTATACAGACTTTTCAATCTTCCGACTTTGAAGAGTCTTCTTGATTAATAACCAGGGATCGTCGTACGTCCTTCCATCGTCCTTTCACCATTTCTTCCTCCATTTGTCCCTGACTGGACTCCGTGGGGATCGTCTCGTCAAAAGCTTCCACATCACAACCTGCAAGTGAGTGAAAATATCTAACAGTACCTGCAAAAGAGATCGTTAGATAAAACCGTGCCCCAGGCGTGTCAAGATTTCAACACTTGGATCACTCAACCTTCCGAATAAGATTTCAAACTTTCAATCTTATAAACATGCATTGGAAGGGACCTGTATGTCTAAAAATGCAAAATTCTTTATCAAAAATAACTTGGATGTTTTTGCAATCAAAGCGGTAATGAAAAAACAAAAACAAAATTATTCGACTGAATATGCATTTTATTGATTGAAAAAGTGTGGCTCAAATTGAGCAATACAAAGGAAGCAATTCCTGAAAAGAGGTAATTGCGCACAAAAGGAAAAATCTATCCTAATAGCAATGTGAAACCCGTGATCTCATCGAGTTCCAACTCGGTTACACCCCATATGTCCTCAGACTTTCCGTGCCTTCTGCCTTCTGAACAAGACGTTTCTGATTGATCCCTACCGGGTATTATCCATGATGCCTTAACCAAAGCGCAAACGATCATGCCAGACGCAGTTGTTCGTTTCAATCCCTCTTTTGCCTGGACCGCCCTTTCGGGTTTTTAGTCCACCGGGATACCCTTTTTTGCCCAAGTCGCCTTTTCAGGTCTTCGACTTGCCGGGTGTACATTTTTCATTTTATCCCTAATTTTTGCCCGAACCTTTCTTTCTATTTTTTTGGTTCGCCGGGATGCCCTTTTTTGCCTGGACTATTTTATTCTTTTCGTCCAACGGGTCTCTTTATACGAAGTATTTTTTAACTGCGTCCGCATTCACAGGGGATGGAAAATCCTCACCATCCATGGTCGTTAACAACAAGGCTCCGCCAGAGAAAACCTTCTTGACCACGAATGGACCTTCATAATTGGGTGTCCACTTGCCCCTTCGATCGTTTTGAGGAGGAAGGATCCTTTTCAGCATCATATCACCCACGTGATATACCCGAGGTCGTACTTTTCGGTCAAAAGCACGCTTCATCCGCTGCTGGTATAAGTGCCCATGACAGATGGCTGCCAGCCTCTTTTCCTCAATTAGGCTCAGCTCCTCATACCGGGTCCTTACCCATTCCGCCTCTTGCAATTTCACGTCCATCAGGACTCTCAAAGAGGGAATCTGAACCTCAACCGGTAGCACCGCTTCCATTCCATATACCAACGAGAAAGGCGTTGCCCCAGTAGATGTACGCACCGACGTTCGATACCCATGCAATGCAAACGGCAACATCTCATGCCAATCTTTATAGGTCACCACCATCTTTTGCACAATCTTCTTTATATTCTTGTTGGCTGCCTCAACCGCCCCATTCATCTTCGGACGATAGGGAGAAGAATTGTGATGTTCAATCTTTAATTCCCGGCACAGTTCTGCCATCATCTTATTATTCAAATTAGAACCATTATCAGTAATGATTCTCTCGGGAACCCCATATCTGCAAATGATGTCTCTCTTAAGAAACCTAGCAACGACCTGCTTCGTCACGTTCGTATAAGAGGCTGCTTGCACCCACTTGGTGAAGTAATCAATAGCCACTAATATGAACCGGTGCCCATTCGAAGTCGTAGGCTCAATCTTTCCGATCATATCAATGCCCCACATAGCAAACGGCCATGGAGACGACATTAAGCTCAACGGATTTGGAGGCACGTGCACCTTGTCAGCATAAATCTGGCATTTATGACACTTCCGCACGAAATTGAAACATTGGGCCTCCATGGTCATCCAATAATAACCTGCCCTCAACAGCTTCTTTACCATCGCATTCCCACTGGCATGGGTACCGAACGATCCCTCATGGACCTCTTTCATCAACTGGCTTGCTTCTCTATCATCGACACATCTGAGCAAGACCCAATCAAAATTCCGCTTGTACAGAACCCCATCCTTATTCAGATAGAACACCATGGCCAACCTCCGCAGAGTCTTTCGGTCCTTCTTAGATGCTCCCTCAGAATACTCTTGAGTCTCCAGATAGCGCTTGATATCATAATACCACGGCTTCTCATCATCAGACGATGTATCAACAACAAACACATAAGTCGGTCTATCCAGACGACCTACTTCAACACTGGGGAACTGATTCCACCACTGCACCTTAATCAAGGCGGCCAGAGTAGCCAAAGCATCTGCCAAAGGGTTCTCTTCTCTGGGCACATGATGCAACTTCACCCTGGTGAAAAACGTCAACAATCTCCTCGTATAATCCTGATACGGCACTAAGTGAGACTGATGTGTATACCATTTTCCGTTAACTTGATTTACAACCAGAGCTGAATCTCCGTATATGACAAGGTTCTTGATTCTCAAATCAATCGCCTCTTCAATCCCCAATATGCAAGCTTCGTATTCAGCCACGTTGTTGGTGCACTCAAATGTTAGCTGGGCAGCAAAAGGAATATGGGATCCTTTCGGCGTAACTAAAACAGCACCAACACCGCTACCATTCACGTTAACGGCCCCATCAAACATCAGAATCCATTCGGATTCAGAGTCAGGCCCCTCCTTTGGGATTGGTTCCTCGCAATCTTTCGATTTGAGAAACATGATGTCCTCATCAGGGAATTCAAACTTCATCGGTTGATAATCATCAATGGGTTGCTGGGCGAGGTAATCAGACAATACACTCCCCTTGATCGCCTTCTGAGAGGTATAATGAATATCATATTCTGTCAAAATCATTTGCCACCTCGCAACCCGTCCGGTCAATGCTGGCTTCTCAAAAATGTACTTGATTGGATCCATCTTGGAAATCAACAAAGTGGTATGAACCAGCATATACTGCCTCAGTCGACGAGCAGCCCAGACCAAAGCACAGCAAGTTTTCTCGAGCAGTGAATATCTCGTTTCACACTCGGTAAACTTTTTGCTAAGGTAGTATATGGCATGCTCTTTTCGACCAGACTCGTCATGCTGCCCCAATACACACCCCATAGACCCCTCGAGGACTGTCAGGTACAGAATTAACGGTCTTCCCTCCACAGGAGGCATCAGAATCGGAGGCTCCTGCAAATATTCTTTTATTTTTTCGAATGCCGCTTGGCAATCATTATTCTACCTGACCGTTTGATCTTTTTTCAACAACTTGAATATAGGTTCACACGTGGCTGTTAGATGAGATATGAACCGTGAAATGTAGTTCAATCTACCTAAGAAACCACGAACCTCCTTCTCTATTCTCGGTTCAGGCATTTCTCTTATTGCTTTTACTTTTGCAGGATCAACCTCGATTCCTTTCTCACTTACAATGAACCCCAGCAATTTACCGGACCGCACTCCGAAAGTGCACTTGTTCGGATTCAACCTCAGTCTGAACTGTCTCAGTCGGTCGAACAACTTGGCCAGATCTACCAAATGCCCCTCTTCTGTCTGGGACTTTGCTATCATGTCATCAACATAGCATTCAATTTCATGATGAATCATATCATGAAACAAAGTCACCATGGCTCTCTGATAAGTAGCACCGGCGTTCTTGAGACCGAATGGCATCACCTTGTAACAAAAAGTGCCCCACGGTGTAATGAACGTTGTTTTCTCCATATCATCTGGCGACATTTTGATTTGATTATAGCCAGAAAAGCCATCCATGAAGGAAAACACCGAGAATTGAGCCGTATTATCTACCAACACATCTATGTGAGGTAGTGGGAAATCATCCTTCGGACTAGCTCTGTTCAGATCTCGGTAGTCCACACACATTCTCACCTTCCCATCTTTCTTCGGGACTGACACGATATTTGCAACCCAAGGCGGATAATTAGTGACAGCAAGGAAACCAGCATCCCACTGCTTCTGCACTTCCTCTTTAATCTTCATCGCCATGTCAGGTCGAGTTCTGCGCAATTTCTGCTTCACTGGAGGACAATCAGCTCTCAACGGTAGCTTGTGCACAACGATATCGGTATCCAACCCTGGCATATCTTGATAAGACCAGGCAAAGATGTCGACATACTCTTTCAACAATGCTACCATTATGCTCTTGACACTTTCCTCCAAAGCAGCCCCGATTTTCACTTCTTTCTTGACCTTGTCGGTACCCAGACTCACCGTTTCAATATGCTCTTCATGCGGCTGAATCACCTTCTCCTCTTGTTTCAACAACCTGGCTAATTCCCCTGGCAGTTCACAATCTTCTTCGCCTTCTTCTTCAGCATGATAGATTGGATTGTCGAAGTCATACGAGGGTGTAACAGGATTGTTATCAATGAGATCCGGAGAATGATCGCATCTGCATGAATGTGGATTCATGCATTGCTTTAGAACCGGAACAAGACAAGTTAAAAAAAGAAAAATGAAAACATTGCCATTTTTATTTTTTTTTAATTTTTTTTTAAACTGCAAAAAATAAATGAAAAACAGGGAACACCGCTTTTAACTGAAAAACATCCTTTTATTCATGATGCAAATTTGCAAATTTTAAACATGAGGTGGCCCTTACAATGGACCATTACGTGTCGGGCAACACGTATGGCTTTCATGCATATAAAATCAAAACAGGAAAAATATTACTCTTCCAGCAGAGTGACCCGGATGATCTTTTCAGCCTTCCAGTTCTGGATTCCCATCCCTGGTGCGCACGGCTTTATCCATTGGTCAATTTCGCAGTCACTATCAGCTTCCTCACTCATCATGCAGATGTGATCCGGATCCAGCATTCCGGCACTAGTGAATGTGACTGACGTACGGCGTCCTCTGCCTTGTCCAGACGAGCCTCTGTTCGGCTGATACCCCACTCCGAAGCGGTCCTTCTTTGCAGAGATGTCCATCATCCTGCCCCAACCAGGAGCCTCTCCATTCTTCACCACCTCGACGGCCTGTTTGTACGAAGCAATGGACGGTTTCTCCTCTTCTTTTGCAAACAAAGCATTCTCCACCTTAACGGTTTCGAACGCTTGACTAGGCGTCTCCCATATCTCGCCGTCCATTTCAACGTATTTAAATGAGGACAGGTGGCTGACAAAGATGTCCTCTTCTCCGCACACAGTGACAACCTGTCCTTCCCAAATATATTTCAGCTTTTGGTGCAAAGTCGAGGTCACTGCCCCAACAGCATGAATCCACGGCCTACCCAACAAGCAACTGTATGCCGGTTGAATATCCATGACGTAGAAAGTCGACTTGAACACCTCCGGGCCTATCTTCACAGGAAGCTCAACCTCTCCAAAAATAGCCCTCTTCGACCCGTCAAACGCCCTTACTATCAGATCAGTGGGAGTCAGAATCAGCCCGTCACAATTCAACTTTGCCAGAGCCATCTTCGGCAACACATTCAATGAGGAGCCGGTATCAACCAGCACATGCGAAAGCACGGCTCCTTTACACTCCATTGCGATATGTAATGCCCGGTTGTGATTCCTCCCATCCACCGTCAGGTCCATGTCTGTAAAACCCAACCCATGGCTGGCATGCACATTAGACACAACCGTCTCCAACTGGTTTATGGTAATCTCTTGAGGAACATAGGCTTTCTTCAAGATTTTCAACAGAGCCTCTCTATGCCCCTCAGAGCTTAACAGTAACGACAAAATCGATATTTTAGAGGGAGTCTGCTGCAGATGGTCAACCAACTTGTACTCAGACTTCTTGATGATCCTCAAGAATTCCTCTGCATCATCATCAAGTTTTTCTTCCGACCCAACCGGCGCCGGTGTCACCACTGGAGTACCATCATTCACCACTGCTTTCCCTTTTGCCCTGGCTAAAGCCTCCGCCTTTTCTTTTTTCTCTTTTTCTCCTTCTTCTCTCCTCAAGGCATCAGGAGCAAACAATCTTCCACTGCGAGTGAAACCGCTAGGACCGGCATTATCCACCTTTGAAACGGTGGTTTCATCCGCAGTCTGCTCTTCCACTTTCTCCCCATTGCAATATACCTCCCCACCATAATGCCATGGCACGGCATCATCTTTGTCATACGGAATTGGTCCAGGTACCGTGATGGTAACTGGAGCCGCCTCAGCAAGGGTAGACAAATCCACCGGGTCAAAATAAATTGTTATGGTGGAGACCTCATCTTTTCCCTTATCAGCCTTCTCGATCAGAATACTTCTATTGTCCATCAGACCCTGGACAGTCTTCCTCAATAGTTCACACCCATTCTGAACAACAGTGCACTCAGCACAATCAACACCGCAACTCGGATGAACCCCATTCAACATCAACTGCCTCTTAACCTCAGCCAGAGGAGTCTTCAACTGATCAACAGACAACAAACCGATCCGACCCTCCTCAAAGATAGCATTCACCCCCTTTGACCATGCGCAGGCATGGGATTAGCATTGACATTGGGAGATGGTGCGAAGTTGATAGCTTTCGAATCCACCAGATCTTGAACTACGTGCTTAAAAGCTTTGCAGTTCTCTACGTTATGTCCGGGAGCACCCGAATGGAATTCACATTTCGCATTCTCATCATAATTGGCTGGCCTTTGATCAGGTCTCAAAGGTGCCAAAGTCCTGAGTTGTACCAGCCCCAAATCTATCAACTTCTTCAGCAAAAAGGAATAGGTTACAGGAGGCCTGTCAAACTGCCGGTCGTTCATCCTTCCCCGCACCTGATAACCAGCCCTCTGAGGCCTCTGCTGAAATGGTTGTCTTTGTTGCTGCGGTTGTTGTTGCTGTTGTACAAGCTGATTATCAGCAGGAATGGTTACTGCAGTAGTGTGCTGGAAGTAACGATCCCTACTGGGTCCTCTCTGAGCATAAACCGCACTGGTATCGCCCTCCTTCTTCCTCTGGCCATTACTGAAGGGCTTCTTCGATCCTGAAGATGAAGCATTACCCTGTATTTTCCCTAGCTTCAGCCAGCTCTCAATCCTCTCTCCAGCCACCACTATGTCTGAAAAGTTGGTCACCGGACAACCAACCATCCTCTCGGCGAACGCCCCCTGCAGGGTTCCCATGAAGAGATCAGACATCTCTCTGTCAACTAGTGGAGGTTGCACTCTGGCAGCCAATTCCCTCCATCTCTGAGCCTATTCTTTAAACCCCTCGTTATTCTTCTGAGACATACCCTGTAGCTGGGTACGACTCGGGGCCATATCAGCATTGAACTGATACTGTTTAAAGAATACGTCCCCAAGATCTTGCCAATTCTTGATATCTGAGGACTTGAGCTTGGTGTACCACTCCAGTGAGCCTCCGGACAGACTGTCCTGGAAGAAGTACATCCATAGCTTTTGGTCCATGGTGTATGTAGAAATCTTTCGGACAAACGCTTGCAAATGAGTTTCGGGGCAGGAACTCCCATTGTACCGATCAAATGTGGGCGCTTTAAATTTCTGCGGGATCACAATCCCCTCTACCAACCCCATATTTGACATGTTGACCACCCCAGGAGTGGCATAGCTCTCCAAAGCTCGGATCTTCTCAGCCAGCAGCTGAATCTCTTTGTTCTGTGGTGGGGCACCGTATTGACCGAACGGTTCATTGTGCATCGAGAACTGATCATCCTCTCTGTCTTCCTCTTTGTCGTCATCAACCCCGAAGAAAGGCGGGAAAAGACTGTCCTTGAAGTTCTGCCCAGGTTGACCAGCAGCAGGAGCACCAAAACCAGCAGCATTATTCACTATTCCCACGGTTGTTCTTTTTCCACCGTCACGAGAACCACCCAACCCCTGGTTGGAGACACCATCCAGGTTGACACCACTATTTTCCGCTGAAGCCCGCTCGAGCTTCTCGACTTTGTCAGCTAGAGCTTTCTGACCAACTGCAAAACCTTGCATGATGTTGATCAGCTCGGTCATCTTGTCTTTCAACTCGAGGATATCTGAATTTGGGAGATCCATCAATCTGGGAGTATTGCGTCGCGTGAAGTATCTGTGCGGGCGTGTTGAGTGCAAAGGTACAACTCTACGAGCACGAGCAATGATTCCTGAAATAATCAAGCACGTTAGAACTGATACCTGCAAAATAAAAACACGAGTTATTATGATCATGCATGAATGCAGTATTTATCCATATGAGGAACACTTTGTCTCTCGATCCTGGCTTCATCGAGATAGATAATAACCCGGCAGCAATATTCTGATATTCGTCAATCGATTTCATCATACAGATCAGAGATATATGATTTAGCAAAATACCCCCAACCATGTGTGTGTGCTGTGTGAGTGCATACGGTAAAGCAAATAAAGCTTGAAGATCAATCACTGAATGAAAATAACCATCACATAGCAAAATGCACAATAAGTGCCATAGTCATACATCAAATCAAATACAACTCTCCAGAATCAGCAAGAAAATACAAGCAAATGAATTCCGTCAACAAGCCTGACGGTAATCCACACAAATGATAAAGCTAGCCTGATGAGGGTCCCACAGATGGCCCTATATCATCAACCATCTTCGTGAACTCTGCGGCGAACCTGAGCTCGGTGTTCTCCTGCTGTAATCTCCCCACCTCTTTCTGGTGAATCTTCATCTGCCTGAAGTAATGATCTCTCTCAGCCATGTAATGATCTCTCTCAGCGATGGTCTTCACATTCTCCGCTTCCTTAATCTTCAGTTTGGCCTCCCACTCGGCAATGAGAACTCTGACTCTGTCATCCCTCTGATCCCTCACGGGAATTTGCCTCCTCTTCTGATCTTCAATGACCTTTGAAGCTCTAGCCAATCTCTCTTTGGTGATGTCGTGCTCCTTTGTTGAAGATGCCAAAGCCTGATTGACCTTCCCATAGTAGGTAGTATCCATCTCAAAGCGCTTTGCTTCCAGGGCATGTCGCTTGTCTTGATCTTCCATCTTCACTTTAATCTCCTGATTAGCCATCTGAACCCGAGCGACACTCATCTCCAATTCAGCTTTCTCCGCTAGCAACTGATCTCTTTCCCGCTTCATCTCCAGGAACTCTTCCATACTAACAGAAGAAGGAGATTCCTCAATCAACGGATACCAAGGATCAACCATAGGAAACGGTAGACAAGTAAGCTCCACTCTCTTACTGAGCCAGTCATCGAACGGAGGAAAAGACCTGTTATTGGCTCTACCCCAAGAAAACTTGCCTTTCCTTTGAATACTGCGCCATGCATCAGATACCTGCTTCAACCTGGCCTGATTGCCCTTAACCGGGAAGTACACAGTTTCCTGAACCTCACTCTTGAACGGAGGAAGCTCCATAGCGAATCCCATTTGTCTCTTAAGAAGTGTCGGGTTATAATTAATGCAACCCTGAACTCCTATAAGCGGCACATTAGGAAAACCCCCACAATTGCAAATGAAGTCTTGTCCAACCCCACTACTGTGAGTCCAAGCTATGTCTCTGGCCCTCAAACCCATCAGCTTGGTCGCCCAATTGACATTTTGGCCAAGAAGAACAAAAGCACCCCTGGTAGGCAAATATCCCATAAACCACTTGTATAGCAACTGAGTGCAACATCGAATCAATCCCCCACGCCGCTTCTCGTTCCTGTTATGGACCGAGTAATAGACATCTCCGATCAAAGTAGGGATAGGATTCCTCTGAACAAACAAGCGGATGGCATTAATGTCCACGAAGCTCTTCTGATTAGGAAACATAATGATCCCATAAATGCCCACAGCAATCAAAGCACAGACAGCTTCCCAGTTACCCAACTCAACATTCTCCTTGGCCTTAGCTTCTAGGAAACTCAGATGAAAACCAGGCAACTTCCCCTTCTCTTTCAGACTCCCCTTAACCATCTCCGGACTCAAATAAAGAGCACGGGAAATCCCTCCAATATCAGGCTCTTCCTTAGTAGCATAGAAAGGAACCTGATTTCTGATCTAAATGCCCAAGATATCAGCATAGTCCTCCATCAAAGGCCCCAATAAGTAATCTGGGAAGACGAAGCACCTCAAACCGGGATCATAGAACTGGAGGAGAGTATGAATGGCGCTCCTATCTCTGTCAGTGAGTCTGAAAACCGTCTTCAGAATACCCCCATATGCCTCACGAAACATCCCCACATGGTCGGGTGTAATCAAAGCTATCATATCCTTCAGCGCACTGATCTCTGGGTCAAAGAAGCTATAGGCGACATCATCCTTCAAATCGGGCCTCATATCTGAGCAGAAAGTCTCTCAACCAGGATCTCAATCAAAAATGTCCCTGCATATGGATAAACATGTGTTAGATGCAGATAAATGCAGAATGTGATGATGCTGATGAATGAATGCAATGCATTGCCATCCTCCAAGTCATCCGAACATCTGTTGCTCTGAAACCCTGATTTCTGAACCGATCACAACCATCTGAAGGAATATGTAACCACAAATCCGACTTGGGAGTTCCGAAATAAACGGAAGACAGATACATCATCATCATCATCTGACAATCTCTGAGCAGATCACCATAACCATCTGAATCGGCCCGGGGAATCCTGAAATAAACGGATCCCCACTGATAAATAACTCGGACAGCGCTCCGGCGTCTCAGAAATAAATGGCCATAAATCCGACTTATAAATAGGACTCTGATCAACGGAACCAATAGTCACCATCAAAGTCACCATCTGAACATGCATCTGTAAGAATCACCCTCCCCTCACAGGTAAATTCTAATCAGGTCATCCTAAGGCGGACAATAGTCTCGACAATCGGGCAGAGATACTCAATGGGTTTGCCCTTGCGGGTGTGCCATTGTAGCTCTCCTGAGATCGTCTAAACCAAAGATCCGGGCAATGATCGGTCACCGAAGTCAATAGCTCAAAAGAGGTAACCCAACCAAAGTGGAAAACCCCACTGAGGAAAAGCACTCTCAGATGAACCTCGTCCGGCTCGTGGTATGTCTCGTCGCAACAGCATGCCCAACCGGCATGTGAGGGACATGAGACCACACTAATCCTAGGTGTATACTCGGGCCTGGGCTTTAGCCCCACTCAGAACACCCACCCCAAACAGTGGAACCACCTGCACAAAGGACGGCAACATGATAGTATGATGCATGCAAATATTTATGCAAATATATACACAGTCAGAATAATAAATGCAATAAATACAACACAAGCAACCTACACTATCCTAGAACGCTAGGAGAGACTCGCTTAGGGAAGATGGACCAGCACAGGTCAACATCTTTTTCCCCAGCAGAGTCGCCAGCTGTCGCATCCGCGAAAAACAACCGGCGGGCTAAAACAAAAACAACACAGAGCCGCCACCGTGCGTTATTTATCCCAAAGAGGGAAAGGAAACGCACGAAGTAAACCTGGGAAAGGAAATGGTCTCGCGACCAAAGAGAATGGGATCGGGAGTCGGTTACGCAAGGGGAAGGTATTAGCACCCCTCACGTCCGTCGTACTCGACGGGATCCACGCTCTAAAAGAAAGAAAAGGTTGCTAAACAAACATCACACACACACACACTGAAGACAACACAGGTGGGGTAAAAGAGGAGAGGGCTCGCTAGAACATCGCGTCCTATGCCTACGTATCTCGTCTGGAACGAGAATCAGAGCTGCCATAGTTCGGCTCACGCACGCCAAACAAGACATATACAAACACAGGCAAACCTGGAACCCGAATGCCAATCGCTGGACTTACATCGGCTTCCGAACCAAACAAACACACTCAGGATACGGACAAACAAGCAACAAGCTACTAAGGAGTCGGGAACTCGAGCCTAGCAACTGTCAAGCAAAACACACACAAAAAGAAAAAGGGTGCCCGGAGAGACCTCGTACGATCTCCTGCCTACGTACCTCATCTGGTATGAGGATCAGGGCGACGTAGTTCCCCTGAACGGGAAAGAAATTCTAACCAGATACAAAGGGAGACACACTACTAGAGAGCTGTACTCGAGCCTAGATGTTATCATGCATTGTTGCCCTATGTTATGGTTTCTATCTACTTGCACAACAACAAGCTAATCCTAACCAGGAAGAAGCAAAGCATGCAAGCATAAACAAAACAAATCAAACATTCACAGTTAGCACACACTATATACAGACAAGGTGGGCTCAATCAAGGGTTAAGTTACAAAAGCAACACAACGGTGTCAGGTGAAATTAGCTCTTAACCCTGACATTGAGAGTCAGGGTGAAGCCAGATGAAAGGTGAGTGAAGATTAGACTTCACAGCTCTTATCCCTGGCCAGGGAGAGCTTCAAACAAAGGAGCGTGGGTTCAGGAAGTGGGAACCCTTCTACACTCAAGACTCTGACTCAACTGATCTTGGGTTAATGTCCCAATGCATCAACACAGTGGTGTGAGCAGAGGGACGACTCAACAAGAATAGCAGAGGATGGATTGCACATCCCTTGTGTCTGCCAATTGCCTTAATCAAGGTCTTTTCCTGCTTGGGGACAAAATTAAACAATCACAAACATCGCCTCTTAAGGAGGACTTCAGACAGTTGCCTGGCTAAATAACAAGCCAGGTCTTCCAGACTACATAGAGACAAGAGAGTCTACCTCAATTGGTTTATACAACCAAGCAACAGCACAAGCAAGTTCAAAGATGAACTGTTAGCGACTAAAGTACCTGAAATCAATCTAATTCAGTCAGTATTCCAATCACCAAGTCAAAACAGACAGCATAAAAGCCAACAGACAATACAATCAACCAATGCAATGTGCAAAGCACAATCAACTCAAGTGAGCCAAGCATCCTACAAAATAAAACAAGTTAGTTCATAACAAGCATATAAACCAAACTCAATCAACTTGCATTAATCTCCTTTAAAACATTTGCTTCTTCAACCTGAAACACAATTCAAAAGTGAGAAAAAAGACCACTAGGACAAGCCTAGGGTCCAAAGGAGGTGAAAAATTCAAAACAGCAAGTGAAAATTAATCAAAACCAATATTTATCAAGCAAAAAGAGAATCCAATTGGTCTCACACCAAAACTATGCACCAAATCCGTTTCATGCACAATTTAAGTCAAACTATGCAATTGTGAACCACATATGAGCAAACAGAATGATCATACTCAAACAAATACCAAAACAGCTCAATAAATTCCACAAAAATTCCAGCCTAAACAGAACACATTCAATGAGTAGCATATCAAATTTCATGCTATTTGGACCAGAGGAAGTATGGAAATTAAATTCATAAAGTTCAGACAAGTTCAAGCAAGCCAACACAAGGCATCAAAACAAGCATCAACTTCCATCAATCATAAAACAGTGACAAAACATGATAAATGAATAGGATCAAAACCACAATGACCTATAATGTGTCTAGAAGTCACATGTCAAATTTCACATCCATCCAATTAATGACCAGAATTTCACAAGCCAAATACAAACATGTGTCACAAAAAATCAACAAATGACCAAACAGGGGAGAAAATTCCAATCAAATAGGAAATGCAAGCAATAAATCCAGAAAAATTCTCATGTATTCTCAACATCCATATGCTCAATCATGCAAAAATTTAGCTCAATCCAATGTCCATAAGCACATCAAATAAAATCATGAAATTCACAATGAATGGTGTGACACAAATTGTCACACCTCTAATCAAAAATTCATATCTCATCAAACAGGGATCCAAAAATTGCAAACTATACATCAAAATCACCAGCAAAGAGTCCAGAACATGCACAAAACGTTTGAAGCATTTCTATGGAAGCATCAAGATTTTACAAGCAAAATGGCATGGTATACACAAATTGGACACATTCAATCAAACCCTAGGCAATTTTATTTTTCACTCGTGCACAAAAATAATAAAAATCACCATAAAAAACTACACATCACAAGGAGAAATATGCAAAAAGTCTCATCAAATTTGGATCAAAAATGAATTAGATATGAATTTTCTAAGATGCAAGATCAAATGAAATGAAATTGGAAAAAAGAAAATGAAATAATACAAATTAATATGAAATAATGGCATAATTGTAAATACGCCTTGCCACAATGAAACGCGGCGTTTCATTAAAACGCCCTGGCAGCACGCGATTGGTTGATGGTAGCGGGAAACACAAAATTTGAACGCAGCCAGGCAAAAATGGATCAAAACGCGTTTTGGAAAGGAAAAATGGAGTGTTCATCGTGTTCATCATTCCAGAATTCAACATGCACGAATTCTCAACCAAAATGCACAAACAGCATACCAATCGAATCAGCAAGTCATCTAGATCACTAAACCAACAATCATTTGACCTAAATCTACCTATGCTAACCGGATCGAGCAAAAGAACATTTGAACATCAAACTTCAATTTCAGATTTCTCACTCAAAACCTAACGAAATTCAAAACTACAAGTTGCAACATGTTCTACAATCCACGATCTACATAAGCCATATGTTAATTTCAAGAATCGTAAAATTCGAGATCTCACCTTATGGATGTGCAGATGCTGCTATCGCGTGTTTCAAGGCTTTGGAAGTGAAAACAGATGAAGCTTAATGATGCAGTAGATGAATGAAGGTGAAACTTCAGCTCGAATATGCTCCAGTTCCAAGGATTCTCAAACTGCCATGGCTATGCAAGGTGATAATAGTTGTGCTTCTTCAAGGTTTTTGCCACGATT
This sequence comes from Lathyrus oleraceus, assembly GCF_024323335.1. NCBI lineage: Eukaryota > Viridiplantae > Streptophyta > Magnoliopsida > Fabales > Fabaceae > Lathyrus > Lathyrus oleraceus. Next base: position 407,927,009 of record NC_066579.1, on the reverse strand, counting down.
TCGTTCAAACAGATGCTCCAAAGTTCCTGCAGATGGAGATTCAAACAAACACGAGGCCAAGGCAATGTGAAACTGGATGAAAAAGTGCAAAAAAGTGTGAGAACAAGTGAGAGAATTTTGATGAATTTTCTTGTTAGATCTGAAAATGTGATTGTGATTATGATTTTCTGTTACAATTATCACTTTATACCATGCCTTAATCCACTTTTTAATCACAATTAGCAAAATGAAGTGAAATTAGCAAAAAATGCATTTTCAAGTGAAATGGCCAATATGTCCTTTTGCAAATTAGGCAATGTAACAGTAGAAAATCAGTTCAAGCAAGTCTAAAATGATGTTTATGAGGTGTTGCAATTGGTTTTGTGTGGAAATGCCATGTATTTTGGAAATTGCCTATTTTTCCCACCAATTTTCAAATAGTTCACTTGAAAAATGACATTTTGCCATGATGATATTTGATGAAATGTAATGATGCATCATGAAAGTACATGTAAAATGTGGTTTGCTCAAAGAAAGATCACCCAATTTGGCCATCCCATGTGAAAGTTATGACACTTTGAATTTAGGTATTTTCTGAAAATGATTTGATCATAACTTGCCAACCACACATGAGAAATGAGTGTTCTTGGACTTTTTGGAAAGGTGAGAGCAAGATCTACAACTTTCATGTTGAACAAAATTTAATTTGAAGCATTTTTGGACACGTAATTTTGAGGTGAAAAACTTTCCATTTTTGGCAGTTTCCAATTACAGGTCACCTGCCATTTTTGGAAACTTTTCATCTGACTTTATTTTCTTTATTCTTGATGTTTGAAATGTCAAATGAAACTTGTTTAGACATGAATGAAGTGTATCTAACTCTCTCCCACCTCCAAATCCATCAATTCAGGCACAGTTGACCACAGTTGACTTTTCTGACTGATAGATGAATTTGGCTATGCACTGATCAAGTTGAGCCTCAAACTCCTGATGAAATGGCTCAATGATGAAACCCTAGCTTCCATAAGCTCAATATAATCACATGATGATCCCCATATCCATTGTAGACCTCATCTCCTTGCCAAGCCCTGATTGGCCCAACGCAGATGATTCAACTGATTAGGGTTGACCAGTGGTCAAAACCCTAATCCCAAGGTATCTGATCAATCTCTTGAATCTTCTGGATGATAACAAGACCATGATGATGATGATGTATCATTTCACCCAAGATCAAGCTCAATCTCCTTGACAACCAAGAAACCCTAATTTGTTCCACACATCCTTAGATGATTAATGATCTATTCAATCAATGAAACCCTCAGCTTGCATCTTAACCTCTCTTATCTTCTGATCAAGACCTAGGAGGATGACTTGCTCAATGTAGCCACATGTTATGCAAATATGCAATGCCTAATGACCTACAAATGATATGCAAAATGTTAAGCTAGTCCCAAGAGAGGAGGGAAAATTTTGAGGTGTTACACATAGGAGGCTGAACACGGGAAGCTATCTCCCTCCAGCGTTGAGCGTATTCCCTGAAGCACTCATTGCTTTTAAGAGACAGATTCTGAAGTTGAGTTCTGTCCGAAGCCATGTCTGCATCATACTGATACTGCTTCACGAAAGCCTCCGCCAAATCCCTCCAGCAGCGGATGTGGGCTCTATCTAGCCTCATGTACCATTCCAAGGATGCCCCAGCCAGGCTGTCCTGGAAGAAGTACATAAGTAGATTCTCGTCATCAGAGTATGCAACCATTTTACGGAAATAGGCTTGCACGTGAGTTTTGGGGCAAAAACTGCCATTGTATTTGTCAAAGACCGGGACTTTGAATTTCGGTGGCACTCTCACACCTAGGACCAGCCCCAAGTCAGCAACATCTACTCCCAGAGGATTCTGTCCTTCCACAGCTTTCAGCCTCTCCTCTAATCTTCTAAACATGGGGTTCATGCTATGGCCCATGCCAAAGTCTTCCTGAAGTAGGGGGAATTGATCGGCCTGATCATCATGGACGAGCTGTTGATCAAGGTTGACATGTGGGATCGGGATAGACCCCGGTCCATTGGGACCATTAGCCTCTCAAGCTGGAGGATCATCCAATGTCTCTGGTTGAGTAGCGGCGGGATTCCTCTGCATCATCTGTCTGAGCTCTTGCTGTCCCTGAGCCACCCCTTGAACCACATCCATGAATTGGGTCATGCGGATCCTCATCTCAGTGAGCTCTGCTTGTACACCTTCCATTTCTCTCTGTTGATTCCTTCGGGTACCGTATCGGTGAATGCCTGAGTCAGCTATCCTGCTGATGAAACACCAAACAATTGAGAACACTGCGGCAGTACCTGTTATGCAAGACATGCTATGGATATGCAAATGCAATAACATGTTTATCAAATCCAAAAGGTATTCTACCCCCCTTGATTCCAGTCTCTCATCAGATAAAATATCCCTTTTAAAAAGTACCAGAAAAACCCCGACTAGAATCAAGAAGAAGATATAAACCCCACAGAAATGGATAAACATGTGTTAAATGATATGAATGCAGAATGATGTGATGCAATGATGTGAATGTAATGCAATGGCATGGAAATCAGGATTGCAAGATCCGCTTGAACATCTGTCAGGTTGCACTGTCTGAAGAGAAACCCACTGAAGAATATAATACAAGATCAAAGCTTTGCTCCAAAAAAACGGGTTGGTTGGAGGTTAAGGTTTCCTGAATTTAGCCCGCCCCTCAATGGTAGGTTCTAAGAACAGAAGTTCGTCAGCTTCAGCCCTTCAGTCGCGAATAATACGTTTACCACTGAAGGTTTGGCATTATTACGGGACAAAAGACCTCCATTGACTCCCCTCAACAGGACATCCTAAAGCAAGTTCCCAGTCTCGGGGTCCTCGGATTGAGCAGCGAGAATGCGCCCACCAGAGCTAACATAATCACGTCTCGGAGGAGAGGCCTCGACTGAGTTCTCGGGAAATGGTCACCAGAGTCGACGATTTCTAGAGGAACATCCTGCCGTTACGGAACACCCGTAGGACATAATATATCCAAAAGAAACCTCGTCTGGGTGTGGTTCTTCACGAACGACTTAACGTAGCAACAAGCCACGCAAGCCTCATGATTATCCACTCTAAAACCTCTGTGTACACTCAAACCTGGGTAATGGGCTTATCTCTTATAGAACACCCTATCCCAATAAACAAACAACAGATCCAACAAATACAGCAGATGAATGCAAGCAGGTAAGTAAATAAATGTACAAAAGCATGAACACCCAATAAACAAGAAATCACACAAGCTAGGAGGGACTCGCTTAGGGAAGATGGACCAGCAAGAGGTCAACTTCTTAGTATCCCCAGCAGAGTCGCCAGCTGTCGCAACCTGAAAAATACAGTGTGCGAAAAAAACAACCGGCGAAAGAAAATGACAGAAGAGTCGCCACCGTGCGTTATTCATCCCAAAGGAGGGAAAGGAAACGCTCGAAGTAAACCTGAAAAAGGAAAGGACAAGACGGGGTCTCGCAACCAAATCTTGGGTTCGGGAGTCGGTTATGCGAAGGGAAGGTATTAGCACCCCTACGCATCCGTAGTACTCTACGGGATCCACTTTTGTAGTTCTTGTCTAAAGGGTGTGAGTTTATCTTGTGCTATTTACCAAAAAAAAAGGGTTAAATGAAAATGACTCGCGCGGATGTCGTATCCACTGCATACGTATCTCATCTAAATATAGTCTTCGTAGCTCGGCTGACCTATGGGTTGGGGGGATGTGTGCTCGCTAAGACATCGCGTCTTATGCCTACGTATCTCATCTGGAATGAGAATCAGAGCAAGCCGTAGTTCGGCTAACTACGGGGTTATGGAGTGGGTTTTGGACGAACGACGTTACTACGCAATCTATCGGATGCTCGACCTTTGGAGACTTACTCACCTGTAGTAGAAGGAGTAAACGTGTGTTTAGGAGAAGAAAAATCAATGAAGGGTTAGGGTTTGGTGAACTCATGCAAAAAGGCAGTCCTTGACGAAGGAACCTATAAAAAAAACACAAAAAACATTGCCTCCTATCGAGGTCTTCCAGCTAGGAAAGCAGTAAAATGCGGGAAAAATGTAAAAGTACCACGCGGATAAAGATCCGAAGTAACAGCAGTTAGAGGAATGGGAAACCCAGGGATCCTTCCAAGCTAAACACCATCAAAGAAAATGAGTTAGTACAGGTAATCGGAATGAAACCTCCAGGGGGTATCTCACAAATAAAGTGGAACACCAGGCAAACCATCTCTGCAAAAGTCATGTGAACCCTCACAAAAACTCAACAAACAGGTTAGAGACAAAAAACATAGGGTAATCAAGGGTTGCCCCCAAATCAAAATGTAACCACATGAATCATGCCATTAAAATTCACAAAAAAGACATGCATCAAAAGGGTATAAAATTCACCCATAATACCTCATACATTTAGAGCATTCAAATTAAAGGCATAAAGATTATGGATATAGGGCAAACCTAATTGGAGAGATTGATTGAAATTGAGTTGCACCCGTGAGGTTTACAAAACAATCTTTAGGGTTTATGTGAGGCAGAGGTGATTCTGTGCAGTTGAGTTCCCTTCAGGGTTTGGAGGCTGCTCTGAACTCTGTTAGCTCTTCTCTCACTATCTTTTTCCTCAGGGTAATAGGAATAGAATCCATATTTGTTTCACTGAAACTCTAGTATTTATAGCCTAATATTGGTAGCTTAGTGGGCTTTTGAGAGAGGTCCAAGTCTGAGATTTTTTTCTTTTATTTATTTATTTATTATTATTTTTATTTATTTATTTATTTATTTATTTTCGTTTTTTTTTATAAATAAAGCTTCTTGGATCTAATTCTGATTGACATGATGAAATGCAATGTATCTAATGTTAAATGACCTAAAAATGAATGCCTGCATGAGGTGTAAAGCGTATGCTTCCAGGAAAAATGTAGGGTAAATTTTGGGGTATTACACTTACCACATTTCGTATTCTACTTAAGTGCACCACACATTACGATGTTCTACAATTCACTTAAGTGCATAGTACCTTACGGTGTTCCTTATTTACTTTGTCTCTCATCAATCTGTCATTTTGTGTGTGACCATGTAGGTTTTCGCAATATTGGCAATTATATTAAATCACGTATTTAATATAATAAACAATGAGCAGTATCTAGCAACACATCTCTACTATCCAAGACACGAAAATGTCATGTGATCTGACAAATACCTTTTTGTGATAATACTTGTGTGTACAATGACCCCTTTTGCCCTTATTTTTATATTGAACACAAGGCATAGACCGTGTCATCCCTGTCCAGTTCAATATTGGGCCCTTAGAAATTTATGGTCATCCAGTTACGAACAATGTTTGATCAGCAATAAAGCACTCGACTCTATATCTAAGGTCCATAATGGTTTCATGTCGAAGGGTGATATACACCACTATCACCATGAGAATAACTTATGACACTTTGTATAACATTATATGTAGTATTCACATAGCGAGTCAATCTAGTATAAATATTACTCCTAATATTCATACATATGTTTAAGACTTGATAACTCCTTATCCATGAACCATGAGACGTGATCATCAGTCTATATACATAATAGTCTTAATGCTTTAATATTATCCCACTTCATAACAAAGCTCAACTACGAATACTTTAAGAATATTGTCCTTATGTTTAATGGGATCTCATGATTAAGTCACACTTGATACATTAAACGGACTGGTTATTCTAGGGACTTTATTAAACAAACATAATAAAGAAAAAACCTTTTATTATTAATAATTAATTTGATACAAGTACCAAAAATATTAGCCTCTAGGGCTTACACCAACAATCTCCCACTAGCACTAAAGTTAATCAGGCATACCCCTAATACCCATAGATCTAGTATGGTCACCATGCTTCTGTTGCGCAATAGGCTTTGTCAGTGGGTCAATAATATTGTCAAGTGTAGGTACTATTCATATTTTTACATCTCCTCTATCTATTATCTCTCGAGTGAGGTGATAACGTCTAATTATGTGTTTGGATCGTTGGTGAGATCTATGATCCTTAGCTTGTGCGATAGCACCATTGTTATCACAATAGAGATCAATGTGATCCACAATGATAGGATCTATATACATAATAGTCTTAATGCTTTAATGTTATCCCACTTCACAATAAAGCTCGACTACGAATACTTTAAGAATATTGTCCTTATGTTTAATGGGATCTCATGATTAAGTCACACTTGATACATTAAACGGACTAGTTATTCTAGGGACTTTATTAAACAAACATAATAAAGAAAAAACCTTTTATTATTAATAAATAATTCGATACAAGTACCAAAAGTATTAGCCTCTAGGGCTTACACCAACAATCTCCCACTAGCACCAGAGCCAATCAGGCATACCCCTAATACCCATAGATCTAGTATGGCCATCATGCTTCTGTTGCGCAAGAGGCTTTGTTAGTGGGTCAATAATATTGTCAAGTGTAGGTACTATTCATATTTTCACATCTCCTCTATCTATTGTCTCTCGAGTGAGGTGATAACTCCTAAGTATGTGTTTGGATCGTTGGTGAGATCTAGGATCCTTAGCTTGTGTGATAGCACCATTGTTATCACAATAGAGATCAATGGGATCCACAATGATAAGATCTATATACATAATAGTCTTAATGCTTTAATGTTATCCCACTTCACAACAAAGCTCGACTACGAATACTTTAAGAATATTGTCCTTGTGTTTAATGGGATCTCATGATTAAGTCACACTTGATACATTAAACGGACTAGTTATTCTAGGGACTTTATTAAACAAACATAATAAAGAAAAAACCTTTTATTATTAATAAATAATTCGGTACAAGTACCAAAAGTATTAGCCTCTAGGGCTTACACCAACAATCTCCCACTAGCACTAGAGTCAATCAGGCATACCCCTAATACCCATAGATCTAGTATGGTCATCATGCTTCTGTTGCGCAAGAGGCTTTGTCAGTGGGTCAATAATATTGTCAAGTTTAGGTACTATTCATATTTTCACATCTCCTCTGTCTATTGTCTCTCGAGTGAGGTGATAACGTCTAAGTATGTGTTTGGATCGTTGGTGAGATCTAGGATCCTTAGCTTGTGCGATAGCACCATTGTTATCACAATAGAGATCAATGGGATCCACAATGATAAAAACTATACCAAGTTCACTAATGAACTTTTTGATCGAAACAACTTCCTTTTCTGCACTTGAGGCAACAATATACTCGACCTCGGTTGTAGAATCAACAATTGTATCTTACTTTGAACTTTTCCAGCTCACAACGCCACCGTTTAAGCAGAACAGATAACCCGATTGTAATCTAAAGTCATCCTTATCTGTCTGGAAGCTAACATCGGTGTATCCAATTACATCAAGCTCTTCCCGACCTTCATATATCAAGAATGAGTCCTTAGTCTTTCTCAAATACTTAAGGATATTCTTGACAGCTACCCAATGAGCATCGCTGGAATCAGATTAGTACTTACTCGTTGCACTTAAAACATACGAGACATCTGGTCGAGTACATAACATGACATACATGATAGATCCTATTGCATATGCATATGGAATCTTATTCATGGGATCCCTTTCTTCCTTAGTTGAAAGGGATTATTTTTTTGATAGACGCATACCATGTTGCATAGGTATGAACCCTTTCTTGGAATCATGCATATTAAAG